>NC_062289.1:39058927-39362727 GCF_902655055.1 Lutra lutra | reverse complement strand
CGTATTAGTAGCATTACTTTTTGAATTTATTAATATATATGTGTGTATAATTTTATAGTTTTCCAAAACCATTAGCCTGAAACAAGTGTTGTTTATTCTCTTTTTACATTTGCATTGATCTTAGGCATTCTTATCTTTATCTTACCGTTTTTTTTCCTGTATGGAAGAGTATTAATGTGGCTTGTAGGAGACATAACCATTCCGCAATCCCCGCTCCTAACCTGTCCCTCTCATGAATTATATTTTCCTGAGGGTGAAATTAAAACAAGAACTAGGTGTATTAAATTTCTTGTTGGCCTACTGCCAGACTCTTAGATGTAATTTTAAGTGTCAAATACTAAGTTTGGGGAAGGGAAGGATGCTTTAGATTCACTAGGTTTTGTATTTATTCTTCCTTTCTCAGGGCATATTGTTTCCACGAGACCTTGCCTAGAAGTTAGGCCCTTTGTAAAACTTGTTTTTACTTTATAATTTAATCTGAATTTTGTGGATGTATTTCATGCCCTCCCAAGTAACTGTGATGTTTGAATTTCGCAAAAATCTGTTCTGTAGCAGAAAGCTATGCTGACTAAATATCTTTCAATGGTAATACTTCTAATTAAAGCCGATAACTACCCCTGAACATATTGCCTTAAGAGTACATGTGGACAGAGAAAGAAGAAGAGGAGGAAGGAGGAGAAAATGCAACTCCGCTAAACTGACATTTAACTCTGGCGTGAATGCCGGTCTTAACATAGTGGTTGGTGTAGTTAATTTTAGATATTTCCTTTATCAAACATTTAAAGGTAAAAATTTCCCCATAGCCAGCAAAACTCTGAGCTGAATTCCTTTGACATTCTGCTGATCAAGGAATTTCCAACGAGTAGTACCAGATTGTTCTGCAGAGGAGTAGGAGCATGAATCAGAAATGGACAAGGAAACTGCTCTTATTCTTTCTGAACCATAAAAAGCCATTGAAAATGATAAATGTTTATTGCACATGTAATGTGTTTGTTGCATTTTATATTGAGGAAGATATGTACATGATTGAAAACTTACATATGAAAAGTCTTACCATTGGGAAGAAAATTAGAAAAATTCAGATACAACATTTGAATTCAGATCCAACATTTCACAGTTCAAAGAGTGCAAAGGAAATAATTGACATAATTGACTACAGAAATCTTTGTGCCTACATATCAAAATATAGTAAGTGACAATAGAGAAAATATTTTTAGTTAATATGCTAGAGGTGTTAGTTATATAAAGAGATCATTAAAACAGTTAAGAAAATAAATGATGACCTTAGAGTATGATACTCAAAGGACATGAGCAAAGGAGCTCCAATGTATAAAACTAAGGATTAAGCAAGTAGCATGTGATCCTACTAATAATCATAGAAGTGCAAAGTAAAGTAACCATTGGAGATTTTTCTTAGTTTACCTAATAAATTAATCAGCCCACGCACTTGACCCTGACTCCAAATGATGCTTCCTGTTATATATTACCAGTGAGAATGTAAACCAAAATAACTCATTTGGAAAGCCAACTGGCATTATTTGCAAAAGGTCATATATCCTGAATTAATAATGCCACTTTTGCAAGCCTATCTTAAAATATTTCAGAATATGAGAAAAAATATATGTGCTAAGATATTCATATTAATGCTATTTCTCTTATAAAGGATGTAATTTAAATGTTCACCAGTGGTATCAGTGCTTTTCAAACTTGGCCGCAGATCCGAATCATTTGGAAAGATGCAAGAAAATGCATGATGTCTGGACCCTACCCAGAGATTTTTACTTAATAAGTTTGGAGTTGCCTAAGGATTTACATTTTAAAAATCCTAATGTATAGACAGATTGAAAATCACGGACTTGAAACAAGTTGATAGGCTATTTTTAACCATTCGATATATTTCTGATGGCTTTAGGTATAGTATTAAAAATATCGTGATTCAACATTTAGGTAAATTATAACTTTAGAAGCACACCAAAAAAATAGGCTAGAAGAAAACTTATAAAATGCTCAAAGTTGTTTTAAGGAGTTCAGATTTTGAATGATTTTCCCCATCTTTTCATCCATTGATAGATAGTGATGTTCTTGTATTATCTTTTAAAAGAAAACTGTGTTTAAAAGAAAGATTCCTACTGGCAAGATCCTCTAGGTAATTTCCTATTTATAGATTATTTCTACCTATGAATACAGGGATTTATTCTGACTTCTAAAATAATCATATCCTGAGGTTAGAGTTACACCTCATTATTATAATGAAATCCTTTGCAGGATTCTCTTTTCCTTTTTGTCATCTCAGAAATATTTTCTCATGTACTTTTCTGCCTGTTGGAATATAATAAGCTCAAGTCAGTCATTTTTCCTCTTCTTTTATTGCTCTACATCTGTGCCTATCAGTTTTCACCTTTCTAAATACCATTCTCCATGCTGATGGTTCCCCAGTGTTTATCTCTAACCCCAGCATTAACTCTGTGATGCATGTATATATCTGAATTATGGATGCTTACCTTTAAATTAGTAAGTCCAGAACTATATTCATCATGTTTTTTTTTCCAAACCTATCTCTTCTATATTAACTGTCTTAACTAATTATACCACTACATGCCCCCCAGCCACCAAAGCAAATTCCTTCTCTTCCCTTATCTCACACATCTAGTTAGTTTTTATGTCTTACTGACCCCCCCCAACACACCGTATTTCTTTTCATGAAGTTCTTGACTCTTTCCTCATGTCTGTAGCCTACCGTCCTTGCTCTGTTGAGGTTCTTGTCATCTTCCCTGCTGTCCAGTACTGCAGGCCCTAATCCATCTGTCTTCTAGGCATGTCTCATTCCAGATCTATACCCATGCTAACAGGGACAAGGACATCTTTGTCCTTAAAATTTTCTGGGGCTCTTTATCATCTCTTGCATGAAGACTAAGCTCCTGGCCATGGGATTCAGACATGTGCATGGCATGGTGTGTATTTTCCTTCTGGAAAACGATCCCGCCCCTACCTTCCCTCCCCCTTACTCTCTGAAAATATCTCATAAATAATCATGTTTCTGTGCACCACATTCAGTTATGTCCATCTGTGCCTTGTTCATGCTGTTCCCTCTACCTGGAATGACCTCTTTACTTCCATTTTGGATAGATTAACAAAAATTTAAAGATTAATGCTATCCACCATTGTCTGGGGTGGGGAAAATAGTTACTCTCGAGGGAAGGTAATTTGGAAGAAACTATCAACATTTAAAAATCACCCTTCTGACCTAAAAATTCTTTCAGGACTCTGTTCTGGAGAAACAGGCATACACATTTTCTTCGTCTGTTTGGGCAGCTGTAACAGAATACCACAGATTGGGTGACTTATAAACAACAGAAATTTGATTCTCAGTGTTCGGGAAGCTGCAGAGTCTAAGATCTAGGTGCCTACAGATTTAGAGTCTGGTGAGGGCTCGCTTTCTGGGGTCCTCTACCCTCTAGTGTAGATACCCCACTACACATTGAGTCCTTATGTGGGACAGGGATGGAGAACTCTGGGGTCTCTTTTATAAGGACACAAATCCCTTTCATGAGGGCACCCCCCTCATGACCTAATCACCTCCTAGAGGCCCCCACCTCCACATACCATTACATTGGCAACTAGGTTTCAACATATGACTTTTGGGGTTGGGGACAAAAACATTCAATCTGTAGCTCATATATAGAGAGAAGTATATATCGTATTATTTATTGCAGCATGATTTTAATGGGAAAAATTAGATACAATCTAAATGTTAATAAGGAAATACTTCAAAAATTATGACATATCTACTCTATAGGATATTAAAAGTACTACATGAATATTAAGAATATCCAATAATCTGTACAATAATAAGAGCAAAAAATATTCTGTGGGAAAATGTCCTGGTTTGTGTCATTAAGCAAAAAAGTATGTATCAACCAGTGTGCACAAACTGGTGTCATTTGTGTTGAAAATAAGTTTAAAACACCAAACCATAGATTCAAATGCAGGCATATTTGATTGCAAATAGGAAAAGCTCTGGAAGTGAACATGGCAGATCCTTGGTAGTCATTACTTCTGAAGTAGTAGGTACAGTTAGAGGAAGTTGAGAGGGACTCATGACTTTCAGTTCTGTGTAATGATGGACCTTTATACTTTCCATATAAATTCTGTGTATTTATTTGCTTGCCTAAAACTCTTCAAACAATAACATAAATGGACACAGGGGAAGACTCTCATAGAATTAGAGAGAAGCCAAATTGTGGGTAAAAGAACAAAAGCAAGAGTGATTTTCTGTTTTGAAAAGTAAAATACAATAAAATGCCATAGACCAACAACCCATGCCTGGACTTCACTGTTGTGGACATGTTGTTGCTTTGGTTTGTTTTCAGATGAAATCTAGCAGGAAAAGCCGGAGTTTCATTGATTTCTTTCTTTCCTCAGAGGTAGTCTGTGTCATAGATTTGCTACATACTATTGTAGCTCAGAATGAATATAGTTTTACTATAAATATATAGGTGAAAATATAAATGTGTCTATTGCTATAATCTATTGGTGAATATTTAGTTTATGGACATTTTTCTTCTTAAGTAATGTCCCTCGGTGAATGTGCATGAGTTTTTCTAGGGTTTATCCCAAAAAGTGGAACTGCTGATCTGTAGCGCATGCATACTTCTGTTTTGTTTTGTTTATCACTTGATATTGCCAGATGTCTTTCCAAATCGGCTGTGTCAATTTATATTCTCACTCGAGTATTTTGTAGTTTCTATTTCTGGACATTGCCAGTACTTGGTATTGCCAAGCTTCAAATTTCGTTCTATTCTGTAAATTGTGAAATGTTACTTTATCAAGAGCCTCTGAATGTTTCATGAGTGTCCAAGCCCGGCAGGCCCCTGAGGGGACTGCAAAGAACCCTTAGGGAGTTGGAGTCCTAAGTTGCTAGATGCCATCAAGCTATGTGGTGTCAGGTGCACAGAATGAAATGCTGCCTGCATGGCACTGGCTATAAAGCCTCAGAAATTTCAGAGGTGATCATGGACTGGAGAGGTCATGGGGAGTTTTTAGGAGGTGAAGGTGAGGGGACCTTGACAGATGAATAGGAAGAGAGGAGAACAGAAGGCATTGGAGATGAAAGGGTAGGTAGACAGGCAGCATAGCTGGAATTAACAGGAAGCCGAGAGTCAAACCATTATTAGTTGTCCTTAAAACCATAGCCAGAAAGGGATTAGCAGAGCTTTAAAGCACACCTATACAAATGAGAAGATTGAGGCCTAGAAAAAGGAGGTCATCTTGTATAAATCATTGAACCTATTTGACAAGTGTCAAAAAAAAAAACAACAACGGGATATTTTGCTTATTTAACTTGGACCTCTGATGGATTGAACTTCAACTTGACTAGATAATACAGGAGTTCAAGTGATAGCATCCCTCCCTCCCCTTTTCTTTCCATGTTTTGCTCCTCTTTCCTCTGGTTAGCTTATTCTTGGCAGGCTGTCCTTGTGGAGGCAGCCATAGACACCAGCTAATCATTTTTGTACCTTTACAACTTATGTTTCTACTGAAAATAAGGTAGGCTATTTCTCTTTATTTCCATATCAGTTCCCCAAACTCACGCCCTTTGACCATTTCATTTAATCTGGCTAGCCTTCGTGGTGGGGAAATAGGACCGTTTCACTGATAACTAACCTGAAATCATATGACTGAAGAGGGAAAAGTCCCTGAGAGACAGGAATGCGTGGCAGGCATCCGTAAGATGGCCAGTCTGGCCTGAGTGGTGTGTCGGGTGTTTGACACACGTGATTGGAGTCATTAGTTTAAATAGAATATAGTTGAAGGTCATTGCAGGTGCCTTATGGCCACAAATGCCGGATTGCAACAGCTGCCAGAGCGGCGATCTAGTTCATCTCAACAAACGTGTTTTGAGTGCTTTGGGATTGCTTGCCGGATAATACAAAAATAAATAAATATGTGACTGTCCCCTAAGGAGTTCCCAAAATTGCAAGTGATATGGGGCGGGAAAGTTAGAAGTATAAATTTTTTTTTTTTAAGATTTTTTTTTTTAAAGAATTTTTTATTCATTTATTTGACAGAGAGAGATCACAAGCAGGCAGAGAGACAGGCAGAGAGAGAGGAGGAAGCAGGCTCCCTGCTGAGCAGAGAGCCCGATGCGGGGCTCGATCCCAGGACCCTGAGATCATGACCTGAGCCGAAGGCAGCGGCTTAACCCACCGAGCCACCCAGGCGCCCCTTTTTATTTATTTATTTGACAGATCACAAGTAGGCAGAGAGGCAGGCAGAGAGAGACAGGAGGAGGAGGCAGGCTCCCTGCTGAGCAGAGAGCCCGATGCGGGACTCGATCCCAGGACCCTGAGATCATGACCTGAGCCGAAGGCAGAGGCTTTAACCACTGAGCCACCCAGGAGCCCCAGAAGTATAAAAATTTTTAATTTAATTTTATTTTTCAGTGTAGAAGTATAAAAATTTTTTATGAAACCATGAGCGATATGTGAAGTGTTGAGGTTATAATACAGGAGTGTCCTGGGCTCACAAAAGGTGTCACCATACAGGCCGTAGCTAAAAAGTTTTATTCTGAGTGGTGAATGGAGCAAGGAGGGGGATGGGTTTCCAGGCAGAGGGTTTCTTATGAACCCAACAGAGAGATGGGAAACCACAGAGGCACGATTTCCTGGGTTGGATCAGATTCTAGGAGAAGGGTCTGAGAGTGAAGCGTAAGCTGAGTGTTGGAGAAGATGAGGTAGGGGAATTTACACTGTAGGGGACTGTAATTTCAGCCTAAAAGTTTATGCTTCCAGAACCACTGATTATAAAAAATAAATAAAATCCAGCGTATGGCATGGTCTGGGGTGTCTAAGTGGTGTTTTTGTTTGTGTTTTAAATAAGAACATTGCTTTGGCACCATTGGGTGGGCTGCATTGGAGCAAGGAGATATTGAAGGCAGGTTGGGGCTATAGAACTGTTCTCCTGTGAGGCAAATAATGTTTGAATTGGGATGTGAGGAAGCAAAAAGGTAAATTGAAAAATGAACTTTGTTGAGGCACCATGATTTGAAGAGTCTGAGAAATCCTTCAGTCCTGGGTGATGAGGGGGAGGATAGTACCCATCACTCGGTGAGAGAAAAAGAGAGACAGGAGGAGGTTCACCACTGGGAGGATGAGTAAGATGACCTTTATTTGGGGGAATATTACAAATACATAGTATTTTCAATTACATGTGGATACTATTTGTGAATTTGTCAATGCTATTCAAAGTGCCTGGATATGTTTTTCAATTTTATAAATTTACACAGGGAAAATTACTCACCACAATGCATTGTTTTTTCCACAGAGGAATAGATGTTTTGTATACCTTTAAAATAATATTTTAAGCATTTGGCTAATAAAATTAAACATTCCTGAGAGTATAACTGCTAGGTGCTTTTTCCTAATGATCTTAGTGATAAATATAGTATAGCATTTCCTCAAGTATATTTCTTGGCGTGCTATAATAGGGATGTTGCTAAATGTTGCGGTGGGAAGGATTTTTTTTTAAAATTGTTTATGCTTAGGAAACAGTGAGTTAAGGAGGTTTCCTAAGTAGGAGTTTTTCAGACTTCAGTGTATATTGTTACTGTATTTAGTGATTTTGCGAAGAATGCAGCACGCTGCTTTTCCGAAACTCATTTTGACAGTTCTTTTGCAGCCACACATGGGACTAGTATTCCATAGAACACGTTTGGAAATGCTGTAGTATTAGCCATTGCTAACAAGTTGAGGGAGGAGGAGTACAAGTAGAATGTAGAAATTCACATTTTTATATGAAACTAATCAATCATACCAAATATAATTATTTCTTAATAATATGAACTCCACCATTTTATTTTGGAAGTTACATTTTTTGGCTTAATTGAGAATATTCTCTTTGAGATTGCTGTGATGGGGAAAATAGTATAAAGACCTGAAGAGCCGCCAGTGGCCCTGGGTTAGTTGCCTCTGCATTGGCGTTGGTGACATAAGAAATTGGCACTTGATTCCATCTCAGTCATCTCCCTTGGAATAAACTAAGAACACCATTTAAATTTGAAATGATTTTCCTCCTGTGGTGCCACATGCCTCAAGGCTCCTTTCTCCTAGATCCCTTGTCATTTTGTATGTATTCAGAGAATTCACTTGAGGTCAGCCTGCATTTCTATTATGTGCAAAGCACTGTCAGAGTGCAAATTTATTTCAAGATTAACTGGACATAGATAATGTGCTTAATGTTTATTCAATTAATGGATTGTGTTATTCTTTAGTGATCTAGTTCTATAAAGAGACATCTCAGTTGTGGACCTGAATCCTCTACTACATTCTCTCATTGTTCTTTCTTTTCAGTTTGAATAGGTAGCATTATCTGAAGGAGACGAACAGCAATGTCCTCTTCAGCAGCCTAGTTCTTAGAATAATGAAGTCCACCCAGAGGGTCGTCATTGCTATAGGTGGCACTGAGCGAAGAGGGAGCCAACCACGTTTACCATTTGCCAGCATCTGGCTTTCCTTTGTGTGTTTGTATCAAGTGCTAAATACTCTTTTTTGGCATCCAAGGTTAATTAAGTGGAGGAGGCAATTGTGGGGAGAAGAATGTGGGGGGATTGGAAAAAGCATGGGCTTTGGAATCAGAATAGAATTTGGATTTCAGCTGTATCACCTAGTTGTTCTTTGATTGCAGTAAGACTTCATCTCTCAGCCTCAGTTACATCTGCGACGTCGGGCATCATGCGTACATTTCGTGGTGGCCATAAGGAATATAGAGAATAGGGAGGAGAGCCCAATCCTATTACAGATGCTTGGCAAATGGCAACCATAATAACAGATATTTATTATTATTCTTTTCTTTCTGCCTTTACTGAATAATAAGTTATTTTCAATATTATTTATATGTGAAAGGCTGTGGGGTTGGAGTGGAAGCTTGTTCACGTCTTCTCTTATTTTTGCTCATGAAACGAAAGTGGAATTAGACAAAATCTTACCTGAACCAATTCTTTAGACAAGTTAGGAAATATTTAAATTCTTTTCATTTGCCATCCTTTGTCCCTCTAGATGTTGGTTGCTTTGAGGAGGAGGCGTATTCATAATAATAACTCACAATTTTCAAACACTTACGGTATGCCAGACACATTTCTAAACGTTTTACATGCTTTAACTCATTAATTCCTCAGAAGAATCCCTTATGAAATAGTGACTTTTTTGTTATCCACATTCTGTACTCCAGAGAGATCAAGTCTCGAGTCACACAGCTAGTAAATGGTGTAGCCTCTGTTGAACTCAGGCTGTTGAGCTCCAGAAGCCACAGCCTTATCCATTGTGCTCTATGGCCTTTCCTGGAATAGCAGTGGTAACGGGCACGCAGAGAAGCAGTGGCTGACGTCCAACTAGACGTGTGGTGTGTGTTTGCTCAGTGTCTAGTAAAGCAAAGATTTATAGACGCCTCACCTCAGGTTTTAGCTGGAGGTCTTTAAAAATTATAATTTGGGTTATAGGCTTTAGTTGATATTTTTATAGGCCCATTGCTCAATTTCCTTATACTGTTTTAAAAGAATGCTAAGCAAGCCCTTGTCCCTGTTGTAATGTTTTAAGAACCTTGTCTCCTAAAACAAAAGGTCAATTTAATGAATATGGTTGTATGAACCCCTGGAGTCTATCTGGTGGCAGCTTGGTAATGTCTCCAGAGTGAATGAAAGGTCTAAGTTCAAATCTCTGTTTATGTTTTGAGAAGACTATCTCTTGATATTGTTCAAGCCCATCAGAGCCATGTGTTTAGGTCTGGAGTCTGAAATTGTTTCTCTAAATTTAAGAATTAACTTGCACAGCATATGTCATGTGACAATTATTTCATGCCTCAGTCTGTCCACTTCATAAGAGCGCTGGGCCTACATTTCTAATTTTGCCTTAGAGACATGCTGAATATCGAAAATCATACAGATATTCTTCACATGGAAATATGCAAGGATCTTCCTATTATGACCCATGTCTTGAGTTAATTGGTTCTTCCCTATTTATTTTTATATTTTTAAAACTCTAATATTTGTTATTTCTTGTATGTCTGGGCTCATGAAAAATGTTCATTAGTGATCCTGGAGGCACTACAAAGTTTGGGACACTGTTTGTGTCTTCAAAATCAAACTTCAGGGTTGCCGTAGTCAATTTTTGATTAACGTTCTATGTGCTGGGATTATTTATGTAATGTTTGAAGCTTTTAAGTTTTTTTTTTTTTTTCAGTCCTTCCCAAGAGTTCCAGACTAGTGATAATTTTTCTCCAAGAAAATAGTTTAGCCTTGCCTTCCTATAAGGTTTTTTTAATCATCTAGGTTCCTGATTGATCCATGGATGTCCACTGTACCTTTGTGTGCTAAGGACTCATCGACACTCAATGGGTAGAAATAGTTTGTTCTCTTCCACTCGTCATGACCTGCCCTATTAAAGATGTAAATAAATAGACAAACCCAAGAGTGCATTGCTCATTTTTTAAGATTTTAAAAACATTTTGCAAAGTGTAACATATACAAGAGTTAGATGCACAAATCCTAAGTGAACACTTTAGATTTTCCAATAGTGAACGCAAGGATCCTCCCTCGAGAACTAAAATATCATCTGCACACCAGAGGCCCACATAATTTCCTCTCAAAAATATGTCCTCTAAACAATTAAAAAAAATCCCTTAAAGTTAAGGTATTCTCTATAAGCCATCAACACTGGAAGTACTTGAAAGGAGCTATTATGATTTTTTTTTGAAAAGAGAGTGAACGTATATTTGTTTCTGTTAATTTGTATTAATGACAATTAGCACAATAACTTAATAACACAATAAATGCTGCTTAACAGTTGCTTCTTGCATTTGTTGAGTTATTAGATTCACGTTGTTCAGGATTAATTGTTTGATGTTCCCATGTTTGAAAAATGAGATTAAAATGTTTTTAGGAAAAGCTTTCATCTGACATTTTTAAGATATACTTAGTAAAGTAGTAAAAAATTTGGGTTACTTAAAAATATTGTACAGCATTATTACTTTATACATAAAGGAATGGAGGACCACAATTATGATATTTTCTTTGTCATGTCTATAAATATTCTTCCAATTGCATTCCCTGGCTATTTTTTTGTGGTTTTAAAAATTATTAAAATAGATAAGCCATCCATTCCCTTCACTAAGTGTGCACTATTAGTAAAATTTTATGTGTTCTGTCAGCAATTTGACGTGATAAAGCAATGGTTTTCCTGTAGTTCACACAGCACCAGGGCTCTGCAAAGTATCTCTGGGGGTTCTTTGATGTCTAGACAGTTTAAATTATGCCTGCTCCCCTGCCTCCAAATTCCACCCCTGTTCTGCTTCAGGGATTGTGGGAAATGAAAACAAACCAGAAGGGTTCCACAACCCTACAGTCTAGGGAGAAAAACAAACAAGTAGAATAAGCTGTATATCTACCCTGGCAGGTGTATAGGGAAGTGCCCAATTACAGGAACGGTAGAAAAAAAAAGAATTAGGGACAAATATTGTCCTTCTTGCTTATTTCTAATTATATTCCTAATATAGAAATACATGTGCATTGCAGACAAAGTCAAAATGTGCTCGAGGCATTAGAGAAGGAGGTTCGAGTTGCCTTTTACCCCAGCTCCCCAGTTTTTCCTCCCCAATGGCAGCCAAATCTACAAGATTGGTGTGTTTCTTATGTAGTGTCCTGTTTATTGAAATGGTAAGATGCAGAATTGCATTCTAACTTGAAAAACTAACTTTTTTTTCTTCCTTTTTTTCTTGGTTTTCATTTTAAAATTCGGGACACCATGATTCTTCCAACCCATCTTTTTAGAAAGTAAGTAACTTTTGAAAGTTCAGAGTTTTGTTGTTGTTGTGAAAATGTTGATGCTTTATTAGTTCAGGTATATATATACACATACACATAGTTTATTACAAAATTTTTAACTTTTAAATTTCAACTGAGTCAATTAACCCTTGCCTCAACCGTAAGTGAAATGTTTTTAATTCATTAAAAATATGAATTGTTACATAGGTGCTCATGCTATCTAAGAATACACTTTTTACATATATTTACCTCACCTTCCTTCACACGCATGGTAAATCATTTAAATATATATTCATATATAAACATATTTAAATATGTATGAATATAAATATGTTTTGCTTAAAGTGGGCCAAGGCATACTTTCTGGCTTTTTAAAATATGAAAATAATAAAAATATATAAATAAGACTTTTATTTATTAATGTTCAATGACAAGTTCATTAAGACATTCATTTCTTCAGGAATTGCAATCCAAATTTTCTAGACTGTGTGGAGTTGTTGAGAATAACAGCAATAAGTAAATGGTATGAAAAACTTTTAAAAAATTCATTTTCCTATGTCTATTCTGCATTAGATGAAAGTTACCTTTTATTAAGCATTTAACTCTATTGATGCTATCGTTTTATTGTTTTTAAATAAAATGGATCATATAATTAATTTTTTTTTCTGTTCAGAAATGCAGGTGGTATGCTTACAATTAAGTGACTAATCAGCCAGTGATTTGAGATGTAAAATTTGCATTTTGTTGCAGATTATTTTCTTATTCTTCCAAAATGCAAATTCATTTAGTTTTGAAATAAAACAAATTTCAGATGTTTGTTTCCGGAAAGATTTGAGAGAATTATAGTGATCATTGAGACTTGGAGATATACTGTCATGTGATTGTGAAGTACATATTTTAAAATATTTCCATAGTAAATCTTGAGTTTATGGAATTAATAAACAGTATAATTTAATAATATATTCATGCTCAACAGAGCTTATTATTTATATGAAACTGGGTGCTTATCACTTATATTTGCAGCAAGCATAGCATTAAACTGCTACTTAATATTCAATTTATCTTCCAAAATTATCTTTCATTTACTGTACCTTAGAAAGAAAATGTAAATTATAGTGATGGTAAATTATATTTGTTCAGCATTGTTTAGTTGTCTCGAAATCTGTATTATTCTTTCATGTTCATCTTTAGGACTTTAGGAAAAAACAGGAAGAATGTGTGTGAGGTTTGATGTTAGGTGGACAATTTTATTGTTATATTTTTAAAAGTCTACATTCTTTCATTTTTATGTATTGGATTCTTTTTTACTTGTAGTGTTAACATCCTCTTGCCAAGTCCCTACAGAAAGTCTGTGTTTCTGACAGTTTCACTAAATTAAAACTCCACAAATCTGGCATAATAATTTCCTAGCTTCAAATTGTCTGTGCTTTTATCTAAAGAGAAAATGACAAAAATAGGCATTCAGAGTGCTCAGCATAACATGTACAACATTATTTATCTGGAATTTGTTCATGGACAGAGATATTTCTGGGGGAAATGAATCTATTTTACTGTATAAGGTATGCCTGGCCCACTTGAAATATGAGCAGAAAGTCTTTTGCGAGGAAAAATAATGAAACGAGGTCTGTAAACTTGGAGAAGCTTCATGAAGAAAGATATTACATAAGCACACACATTGCAATTACCATGTATACTTTAGTGTTATTACTACATCATTCTCTGAACACATTCAGATTAGGGCGCTTGCTTCCTGTCAGATCCATTGGGATCATACTGACATGTTGGCACAGAGAAGCTACTTCCTAAAATAATACTGTGTTCTTCTTATTATAATACTCATAAACCTTTATAACTTGATGGGTTTATATGTCGTATATATGGGTTTATATGCCATACACACACACACACACACACACACACTCATATAGTCACACATATACATATGAGTGTGTGTGTATACACATACATACAAAGGAGATAGAGAGATATATATATATATATTTCACTTTTTTTCATTTTATTGGTGGGTTTTCATAGTAGGTAAGAGATTTCCTAATTTTCGTTTTTAGAAACTCTTAATTTAGAAACATAAAATAATGTTTCTTTCATGGAAATTCAAACCTTCCTATCCTAGAGCTCCATAATCTTATCTGAGAATATTTTGGGTTAAATACCCAGAACCTGTAAAACACAAATGGGGTGGAGTAGGGCTTCTTCTCAATAGTGGTTCAACCAAATATTGATCTTTCAGCATATTAGGAAGTAAAATGTACATGGAAGCGTAAGTAAGTGAAAGTAATAATTCTGGCTCTAAATTCTAGTTTATGCAAACAAAACCCAAAAGAGGTTCTAAAGTCTACACCAGAAAATACTTAACACATACATTTTACATTTTACAAACATCTTTCTTAGGTATAATGAATACATTTCAATAATGTTTGTACAAATGTGCTTTGAAATTTTTAATCATTAGTTTAATGCCAGTTGATATCTTTAAAAAATCTGTTTTCATAATTCCATCACTTGCATCTATGCTACAGAACATAAAGCTGGGCAGAATTCCCAAACACTTATTTTTTTTATTGACAAATCTGAAGAAGCTGTATCAGGTGTAAACACAGATATAGATTTTTTATTTTGCCATGTGAGAAATGTAATCCTGTGGGTAACTTAAACACTTGTAATTTCAAATCAGTTCTTCCCTGGTTTCTCATTATTCTTTTGTTGCTTTTCAACCTATAGGATGGAGCTGTCCTTGAACTTGGTTTATTTGATCACTCAAGTGCAACCATCAAGTTGTCTGTAATATTTAAAAACTGAGGCTTCATGGTATTATTTGTAAAATAACAGCACATAAACATATGGGCTTTGGTTTCTTTGATATAGAGTGTTGGTTGCTTTATGAATAAAAGCATAATTTCAATTCAGGAGACTTTTTGCCTGAAGCCTATAAGACAGATGCATCTGATTAACTTTGGCAAAACTGGACTGGCCTGTTATTGTAATGTAGATGTTTTCGGGGTTGGGAGGATATTTTAAAAAGGCATGTGAGAAGGTTTTTTTTTTTTTTTTTTTTTTTTTGAGAGAGAGACAGAGAGCACCATTTTGCTACAGAAATTGCATCTCAGATTGCTTCACTTTTGCACACTTTTATTTTCTAGTGGAACTTCTCCATTAGCCTGTCTGAATGCAATGCTTCACACTAACACTCGAATAGGGGATGGAACATTCTTCAAAATCCCTGGAAAGTCAGGCCTTTATGCTCTCAAAGTAAGTCGGATTATTCTGCATATTATGTCTGTTATTACTGTGTATCATGCATTTTTTCAGACATGTGAAGGTAAACAAAATTAGATTTGGGTGAAGGGTAGAAAAATGACCCCTGTGCCTTTTAAATGTTTTCAGATGTCTTAAAAAATGATTTCATATTAAGAATAAACAATGACATTTTTCTTCAAGGAAAGCATATCTGTGGTTTCTTTCTAACATATGGTAACGGAAAATAGTTGTGGCTTCCTTAAAATTCTTGATTCTTAAAAATTTACATGGAGGAGTGCCATGAATCTTCAGCCAAGGGTTTAAGATGATCACAGTTGCTGTAAACTATTTGACTTAATGACCATAAGCTGATATACAGACTTCACACCTGTATGCCTTTCTGTCTTTTATAAAAATAAATCTATCTGTTCATCTCAAAAAGATGCGAGTTTAAATTAATTATTCAATTTTAAAACAGCAGTAATATCAAGAGAATTTTAAATAATTCATACTTGTGTGAGAAAAATAAAGAAATGAAATAAAAAACTTCAGATAATGGAATCTTAATTATTTTAGTATAACTTCCAACTAGAATGGGAAATGCTGTCTAAGATGAAAAATTCCAGAGGATAAAAGCTGATGATCTACACATGGTTGTGTAACCTGGAACAAATAAAATCAGTGTATTATTTCTTATAAGTTAAAAATACTTCACTGCTTTAATATATGATGGATTACATTTAATGTTCATTAATGTTCTTTGAGAAGGGCATTTTTAATGCTGAAAGTTATACCTTGCAAAGAAGCAGGGGTTCTTTCTCTGCTACTAAGCATTAAACCCTTCTCATTGTGTGTTTCAGAAAATTACACAGGTTAATTAAAAAGACTTGTATTATTTCAGTTGCTTTTTGTAGCTACTTGGGTATTTAATTTACTGGTAAAATTCTCACTTGTGAAGCCATTTCCTAATATAAGGAAGACTGTAGAATTGAAAAAAAAAGGTAACAATGTATGCCAAAAGGAAACTTTTATATAGATTTTAAAAGACCTAAAAAATCATCTTGTGGCAGTGTGCTTTTCCCAGTGGTTTGGTTTGGTTTTGTTTGGTTTTTAAGGGAGTGATTTTACATTAAGATATAAATCTGTTGAAATTCCAAATCACAAGTAACAGTGGTAATACGTTAGGATCCTGAAAATATTTTAAATGTTTTCAGTTGCCAGTACATCTCCATCATAAGTCTTCATTTTTTTTTTTTTTAAATAATATAGAAAGAGGAGTCGTCATGCCCAGCTGACGGAACATTGGATTTAGGCTGTGAGTCTGAACTGGATGGCGCGGAAATGGCGGAGGCCAATGCCAGCGGAGAAGGAGATGGAGGTGTGTGTGAGGAATGTCAAGATATACAGAATTATATCAAGTTATACAGAATTATATACAAGTTATACAGAATTCCAGGAATTCACTGATTGAATTCCCAACCGTTAGAGATACAATTCCTTCTCTAAGTATTTACCTCCTGCATAGATTCATCATCAAATAATTTTGATTCAAAAGGTTGGCACAAAAGGAAAGTATGCATTCTTTGCCTTTTATTTATTTTTTTTAACAATAGGCTTTTCTGGATAATATTCTTGAGTGTTATCAGTACGTTTCTCCTGTAAGGTGAGAGTGTTGCTGGAGTTATCTAGTGGTTTTATTCTTCTGTGAGGCAGAGAATGCTAATATTTTCTCTCTGATTGTGTTTCTTTTTCCTGTGATCACGAGTAGTTTTGTGACAGCTTCGTTCCTAGGTTTGTCCTTTGTAAATGAAGCCTTGGATTAATATTCCTCCCAATGAAACATGGGCCAAATAAATTCTATTCTTTCGAAACTCTTTTGAAAAGTGAGTGACCCTTCCAGAATTCTAAGGGGGCATTTTCTGCCTCTGAATTCTATCCAAGTTAATTCATTTTTATCTTTCTCGAGACATTTACATTATGATTCCATTGGTGTGTATAATTTCCGTACTGCAGTTTTAACAAATCTTTGTTCCACCAACGCTGCTGGACTTTTTCCTACCCTACCCACTAGTCCCACAGAGTGGACCCAGAGCATGATTTGGGAGGAAGACTGTGTCATTAAAGCCTTGGTTGGTGGACTCATAGAAATCAGTAAATTATCTTTAAACAAACAAACCTTAAAGGATCCTTGCAGAAATATCGTATTTCAGTAATAGCCCAAAGCCATTCATTTTATTAACAGCCATAGGAGTCTCTTTGTATTCTGACTGGACACTTCTGCCCTTTAAGCTGGTCTGCTTTCTGATAGTCCCCATGAGACTTATTTTGCTTTGGTGCCTATCTGATCTGCAATAGAGGTTGTGAATTAAGGTAGGAAACAACAGATTCTTTGTAAAAAAGGCTGATGTTGACTCTGTAGACTTCTTTTTTTTTTTAAAGCCAACTTTCACTGAATTTGTTGTCCTGATCCTTACACCTTTTAAAAAACTCAGCTCCACACCGTTGTGTGCTAGTACTATGAACTTCGACAGGTCCTTGTGGTTACAGAGGGAACAAGGAAGATGCATAGCAATTTCTGCCTTTCTGGAAGGGCTGGTAAGTGGGGCAAACTGTTTCTCTTTAGGAGGATGAAGGGGAATCATTGGGTCCTCCTCTTGTTGCCCTGCCTGCTTTAATGACCACGGTGTGCTCTGTCTCTCTCTCTCAACCTGTATATTGAGCTTCTATTATGTGCTGCATACTGTTTTCAGCACTGCAGTTTACGCAGTAAAAAGCAAGAACAAAAAGAGACCTCTCACAGATCTTAGGTTGGTAGAAAGACAGGTAATAAGCAAAATAAATGTGGAGCTTATTCAGTGCCAAAAAGTGATATGGGGCAAATTGAATGAGATGAGAGAGAGGAATACATATGAGAAAAGATCTGAAAGGAGTTAAGGGAGCAGGTATTTAAGGGGAAAGAGTTCTAGGTGAAGATGCAGCTATTACAAAGGCCTTGAAGCTGGAGAGTGCCTGGAATGTTCCAGGAATATCAAGAGGCCATTGTGGTTGAAGGCCAGAGTGAGCAAAGGAGAGGATGGCAAGATATGAAGTCACAGAAGTTATGGGGCCAGATACTATAGTGCCTTGATCTTGCCTTTTGCTTTGAGCAAGATGTTCAACTCTTACAGGATTTTGAGCTAGAGACACAATGATCTTACTTAGATTTTAGCAGGAGCAAAGTATAGAGGAAGCGCTAATTATAGAAATTTATATGGGGGTGGGGATAAAGGACAAAAACAGAGGGAGGGGCCAGTTAGAAAGCAATTTCCATAATCTAGATAAGAAGTGATGGTGGTTTGAAAAAAAAAGAGTAGCAGTGGATGTACTGAAAAGTGATTGGCTTCTGGATATGTCTGAAGCTAGATCCAGCAGAAGCTGCTGGAATTAGCATGGTTAGGCAATAAAGAAAGGAGTTGGAGATAACCCCAAATTATAAGTGTTACCAAATAGAAGAATTAGCACTCTCTTTAACTTAGATGGAAAATCTGCAAGTGAATTAGTTTCAGGGGCAGCGGGTTGTTGATCAGGAGTTCAGTTTTGAACATATTAAGTATGACATTCATTTTTACCACCAGAGTGGATGTGTTAAATAATTGGACATATCTGTCCTGAATTTATGGGAAAGACTTTGCTGGAGATATACATTTGGAAGTGGTTGGTTTATAGACAATATATATTTTTTTAAACTAGCAAGGATCCATCTCCAATTTTTTTTTTTTTTTAAGATTTATTTGACAGAGATCACAAGTAGGCAAAGAGGCAGGTAGAGAGAGAGGGGGAAGCAGACTCCCCGCTGAGCAGAGAGCCCGATGCGGGGCTCGATCCCAGGACCCTGGGATCATGACCTGAGCCGAAGGCAGAGGCTTAACCCGCTGAGCCACCCAGGCGCCCCTAGACAATATTTAAACATGAGAAACTGGATGAGATCACAAAGGAACTGAAGGGAAATAGAAAAAAGAAAAGAAGCCCAAAGACTGAGCTCAGGGATATTCGGATTTTAAGAGCTTGGAGAAGGTATGGAAAATAATTACAATAAATGAGACTGAGGATAAATGGATAGGAGAGCATGTTGTCTGTTCTGGAAGCCAAGTAAAGAGAGTGTTTCTGGAGTGAAAGCACCTCAAATGTGTCAGATACTTTTAGATATACAACTCATAATGAAGACTGAGCATAACCATAGCTTTTTGAGGTTGTTGATGAACTTGACAATGACAATTTCTTTCTAGTGGAGAGACCACAGCCTGAATGGAGTGGGCTCAAGAGAATGGGAGACAGAAATTAGAGACCCCAAATGTAGCTGATGCTTTCAAGGATTTTTCAGGTAAAGGGAAGAAGTGAAATGGGAAAATGGCTAGAAGGGAAAGTGGAATCCAAAAAAGTAATTTTTTGATATGAGAGAGAAGCAGGAGAATAATTCTACACTGATGCGTAAAATCCAGTTAGGAGGAAAATTTGATAATGAGGAAGTTGTCCTGTGGCCATGTGCTTGATTAGAGGAGAGGAAATGGGATCTATTAAATGGATGAAGAGACTGGCCTTATTTAGGGGTATAGACAGGTGCTCTAAGGAAGCAGAGGGAAAAAGTCAGGGTATTTGGATAGAAATGAAGGTAGGAGAGTATATGTGGGAGGGGCTTATGGAAATTTGCTTTTTATTGCTTCATTTTTCTCAGTGAAATAGGAAACAAGTTCTTCAGCTCAGGATGAGGACCAGGGAGGTAGTTTTGCAGATTCAGGGAGACTATATAAAATGTTTGTCTAGAGTCAGGCAACATTAAGTATACTCTCAAGGTTGCTAATTCTGAATTTAATACAAGACTAGCCAACATGGTTGTATTTTTTCCAGTCATGTTCATGACCACTGTTACAAGTGCAGAGTCGGTACAGAGTCGGACTTGACCATGGTTGGGATTTTGCCAGGTGTGAATGAAGAGGTGAGAGAGGGATGAAGGAGTTAAAAGTACATGAAATGGAGTAGTTAAGATCAGTCTCCATGGTAGTTGAGGTGGTTGTGGAGGTGAGTAAGGACACGATTATGTGAGGGATGACGTGAAGGGGGAGGTCTTCTTGGAGTGGAAGGATTGTTTGTACTGGTGTTCTACAGAAAATGAGTTAGAAGGACAAATGACTTGAGAGACGAATACAGGAAATTGAGGTTAGGAAAATATTATGGAATGTATGTCGGAAATGAGAGGAAAGAAAGAAGGAACCCCGGTGTAAGGCTGTCACAAATGGTTGGAGCGTTCACGCTCTTCTGGAGTGGCCTGACTGAAGGGACCATCAGCCGCAGCTGAAATTCAGCAGCCCTTGGTTTGCCCAGCCTCGTGTTATGGGATGGAGCTGAGTCTGGAATAGAGGTCACCCATCCCATTTCCAGGCCCAGTAGTACAAGATGTGTGGAAAAGAAAGGGGCTTCCACCTGAGAGGGTTCTAGGGGAAGTAGTGGTCATTGGAGAGAGCCAGGTTTTTTGTAACTCAAGATGTGAAGGGAAGTTTTCAGAGAAAAGATGGAGGCTCATGTATTTTGGAAATTGACTACTATTGAATTTCAGAGGAGACAGTGGGAGGGTTTTAGTGGCTAGAAAGGGGCGGAGGACCAGGCAGGAGCATTCAGCCAATAGCTAAAACAAAGTAGGGAAAGAAAACTCCCCTAATTTGAAATGTGAATAGGAACATCACAAAATAACGCATACCCGCACATCTCCAGCTAATGTGACCAAGATTAAATTTTCTGGTCTCTCCTTTGAAGTTGCATTAGAGAAATTGTTTTGGGGAATCACTGAACGGATAGTAAATAGCTAGTTTCCTTGAGTATTCCTTGACTTTCCCACTTTTGTTTGCATCTTAAGGCAAACCACAATTGCTTCTTTTTAGGACAAGGATATCTCCTATCCACGTAAATACCATATACTTCTGTGTATAACCCATCAAACTTGCCACACTTAGATATTGAAAAGCACTGCCTCCACTGTCCAGACTTTGTAAGCCATATCTGGTTTAATCCTCATAATGTTCCTATGAGATAAATAATCTTTCTAGGCTCTGTTATTTTTTTTTTATTTCCTATTTTTATTTATTTATTTATTTTTGCCTGTGAGAAAACAAACTTAAATATCTCATCCAAGTAGCAAGCATAAAACCCAGGCTCTAACTGCCGTGAGCCTCCCTTGGAATCCCAGGGAACACTGTTAGCCAGGAGTCATTGATACAGTTTTGCTTTTCCCACATTTGTGCAAATCTGTTCTGACTATAGACTTGAGAATTTGACAAAGAGGAACCCCTGGCTTATCTGAATTAAGGAGTGGGATACCACATGACTTCTTACAAATCAATAATACAGTTCATGAAACTGAAGCAGTTCAGGTGATTTCCTTGCTGATTTTGTTTCTAATACATATTTGAACCAGAAGTTAGAATGGATACAGTTTCCGTACTTCTAACAGCTGTACAAATATACTTTGAAAATATAATCAGAGAGAGGGAGAGAAGGTGGGGGAATGTGTGGGGTTGGGAGCCAGGGCAGGGAGAGAATGAGAGGGGAAGGAAATGGGGAGGGTCCCACCATCTGTTTTTTTTTCCTTCTCCTCTCCCATTCCTCCTTTGGGATGAAAGAGTGGGAAGTGCTGGGGTGAATAATAACCATCAATTGGTAACATACCCTTGTGGCAATCCAAAGAATAAGCCTCTGCTACCATAGAGTTCTTTCACATTAATAAATATCAACTGACATTCGCTGTACCATTAAACAGGGTAAGCACAGAAATATTTCTTTTTAAAAAAAGACACTTAAAAAAAAACTGGTAGTAGAAAATCTTAGTAGCTTGATTCCAATCAATAACAGTTGAAATTTTAGATCTGAGATGATAATAGTAATGCTTGAGGCCTCTTCTTGCAGTCAATTGGCCAGAGAAATATTCTTATTAAATGGATGGTCTTTTGCCAAGATACTCTGTTTTAAAGTTTTTTTTTTTAAAGTTTTACAGTGTGGGGACGGTGGCATATTATTGATTATAGGATTTGCAAGACACACAGAACTATAATTTTGTGTATGTTTCTTTGACTCCTACCAAACAGTTTCTCAAGTTAATAAGAATTAGACATACAGACTCCAGAAAGTAAACTCTTCAGATGTCACAGACTTTAGCTCTGGAGATTGAAGAGTGATTTAGGTGAATCACTTGATATACCTCTGTTGACAACCCATAACCATTTATGCCAATATAAGTATAGATCTCTGTCACCCAAAGAAAATATTTTGAATTTTATGGGCTATTTTAGTCAGAGATCTATGGGTATATTTGTGTCGGAGTTGTTTTCCGAGCATAATACATTGGTATATCATGAGTTTGCTCACACATATTAAGTTGACTTACAGTGCATTCCTGGCTGCAAAACCCATACATATTTTATATGAAATGATGCCATCACTAGATAGTCTTCACCCTCTTCACCTTCTATTTATAAATTGTTATTAGCAAGAAAAAAAATGAATTTCTCTTTTCGTGGCCCTGATTTATATTACAAGTTTAAAATCAAAAGCGACCATCCTATTTATTAAAATAAGGAAACCAGAGAATGTACAATTTTCATCCACAGAGATCAAAAAAGGTTCTGCCTGTTATTAACCCTAATGGCTTTCAGGGAGGAAGCAGCACTCTAGCGGGGGAATTAGTATTTTAAAAGTCTCTATTTAGGGGAAAAAATTATAGAGAACATATATCCTATGTTTTAGTCCTTAGATCCCAGGGTAAATAATGATTCCAACATCTGAAGAATTTTATATGGTCCTTTTTCATTATTCTTTACGGCCAGCTTTATAAGTGGGTTTCTGATCGTATGATTCTTGGCAGGGTTGTGTTAACTTAATGAAACATTATTCAGCTCACTCTTTGTTTTCATTGGCTTGGAGGCCGCAGTTTAAGGGGTCTTTTTTCAGAAGTGAAAAGTGCTTTAAGATGGCCTGAAGTGTGTGGATAGGATCTCTGTTGAGACATCAATTACACACAGATGAGGAGCCTCCTGGAGGAAGTGAGAAGTGTACTAATGAAGGTTTACGTGCCCTCAGGGAGTAGTCACACTGACAGTTTATCAGTGGCAATTTTATAGAAGGGATCAGGGAAAAGAAAACGAGGGGACTGTGGAGTTGTGACGACAGCGTTTCGAGTAACTTTGGAGGACGTTGGTAACCTCTTTGGTGTTTCTTTTCTTGTGGTGGTATCGGTCTTGTTGGGCTGGGGGTTTTTCAGTAGCTAGTCTGTGGTTGCCCCCACGTGATGGTACTTATGATGGAATCTGTGCCTTCATCTGGGTGTTCAGGATGCACTTCTACCTGCCAGCCACTCCTTAGAATCTTGCCCATGAGGGAAGGGAATTATTTCAGCGGTTGGACCCGGTCCCCTGATTTTCTTAGGTTAAGCTAATTTGTCTTTGCTTTAACATTTCTTTTTCCTTAACAGCTTTGTTAGCTCATGGAGACACCTGTTCTACATTGGTGGCCTAGAGAAACTTAAGTATGTGAAAATTATATTGTTTTAGTTACACATGGAAGAAAATATGGAGGAAAGAGAATACTCTTCACAGTCAGAAATGACCATTGGCAGGATATCAGACCTCCTCTGCCCACTCTTTCCTTTTTCTCCCTTCTTTCAACCCAGCCCACAGCATTCATGAGAAGTACGAGGGACTTCAAGTTCATGTGGGCTGGACCCCAAGCCAGCATTTGACTTAAGCCAGTCAATTTAGCTAGATAATATTCTAATAGTAAATGTCCAGAGAAATAGGAATCTCAGGCTCCTTTATATTTGTCTCTGTGTTTTGATAACCTTTATAGTCAAGAATGTTTTCCTTATGCTGAAATCTTTATGTGCATTTAATTAAACTAATTCCCCCCCCCCCCCCCCCGTCTGATGATGAGGAACAGCTGGGCATCATCTAGATACCACCCCTTCATCTTAACTTCTTTAAATGACTTATCCCAGCTCTTTCATAAATTTTCGGTTTACTATTTTCCATTTCTTTTACCCATTAGGGACCTCTTTTTCTTACATACTTCCCCTTGAACTGTGAACTTTGTTCTTGTATAAATGGATTTTGGTCAGTTTTAATAGTCTGGAGTCACAGAGGAAAAGAAAGTTTCAAAGTGCAGATAAAGTGACCCATTTAAGTGTACTTTTCCCTTCTTTTCTTGAGCTCTGAAACATTTCATAATATCGAGATAAAGATTGCAAAGAGAGTGCGCTCTCATAATAAAAGCAAACTTCCTCTCAAATAAAACCAGAATTAAAGATTTTCCCTCATTTAACTCATCTTAACTAGCCAGCTTTCTGTTTGCTTTATTAGTTTATAATTAGTATATATGAACAAAGCACCCATTCTTTAAAAAGTACTTTTTTCATCGGTGCCAGATAACCCATTCTCTCCTTTTAAAAGTGACAGTATATAGCCATTTCTCAGTTAACCACCTCAGTACCTTATCTAACTCCCTTTTATTATATACTAGAGTTGTCTTTTACGTGTCAGAGGATAAAGTACTTAGTGGTGATGCCCACAAGTGGAGGAAGCGTTCACCCTTGACCTTGTACCAACCTTTTAATGATACTCTTCTTGCTTCTTGCTGTTTCTGATTTTCTGAGTGGATTGCTGTATTTCTGTGTAGATGTTTCAGGACTGTAACGCAGTGTGGAAGATCACAGGTATTGTGCAGCATAACAGAAATAGCTTCCACTGTTCTGCCCCATGCAAGCAGTTCATCGTGTCACTGCTGTCCATAATTCTGACAGAGGAATGTATTCCGACACATCTGTAGGCTGTAGATGGACCGACAGATCTGGTACCTGTAGGGTATGCTTTTCCTATTAAATACTTTTATTTCTGGCTTGAGTTTCTCTTTTCTGAGTTTAGAGGGATATTTTTTATGGATACCCAGAGATATTAGTGTAACTCAATGGCTCTGGCGATAAATTGAGTGCCTGTAGGAGGGATTCCTATAGCTGTACCCTTGGTGTACAAATGTTCTTCCTAGTTAACTTGGGAGCTTCTGTGTCCTGTCCAGGGCAAACCAAAGTGTCTGTGAACCATTGGGGGATCCTGTAATGAAACTGCAGTCCATTCACTTCTGTGATATTGGATGAGCATCACTTGTAGCCTCTGATATCTGCCTGATTACATCTTGTTTAGGATCATGTTCTTATTGATAGAAATTGCTAGTATAATTATCATCTGATTAGCCATTCCTCTTATTTTATTTGCTCCCTTTTCTGCAAACCTCTTCTGCCTAAGAAGAGGGCTTTATTGGGCTAATAATAAAGCTGGATATAACATACAGTAAAATTTTAGGTTATTTTAGTTATATTTTATTAGCAGATGATATTCTAAATATTATCGAGTATCAATAGGTAAAATGTTTAGGCAGTTTCTCCCTTGAAAGTTTCTTAGGGGAAAATTGCTATTTACATTATTTTAATTCCAGTGTTTCTCTATGTAGTTGCTGGCCTTTCTTGGAATCTCATATGCTTTGAATGTTGTCCGTTGGAATGAGGGAAGTTGTTTAAATTCCAGTATCTGTACCTATCTTGGAATAAGGAATGCTTTTAGAGAAGGTAGTTCTCCTTAGTCTGGATTCAAAAAGGATTAAGGAATTACCTTTCCTCTGAGAGAAATGGAGTCTAGGAAAGATTTTTGGGGTCAGATGGGGTTTGCCTGGTCCTCATTAAGTAATTTTTAACAGTTTTTGGCATGTATTTTGTTACTATGTATATCCAGAACATCTGATATGAGCAATTTCAATGTAAGTATGATACATAAAGTGGACACAATCCAAATATAAGCTTCTTTGATTATTTGCCATCCGAGGATACTTTTGAATTATGTGCTTGTTGATCTTTCAGAACAAATTTTAATTATCTTTGGTAGGTTTTCACACACTTGGTTTTCCTCAGATAGAATTAATAGTTCTATACCACAGTTCCTAGAAAAAAATACATTTAAAAAAAGCTTTATAGGTCTTGGGTTTTATTCGCTGTTGTCCTCCAGCATTCGATACAGTGTTTGGCACAGAGGTGCTCAGCAAAAGTTTTGCAACTAAATGAATGATTCATAAATAAATAAGCTTCCACTAAGACTCAGTTCTCTTTTAAAATGTGATTGAACTCTAACTGTGCACGTTATCCCTAATACATCCTGTGCTCTTCAATTTATATCTTTTGTTTATAAAAACTATCTTAAGCCTATAGTGACTGTCAGGATTATTTCTACAGAGAACTATTTTGATAGCATCTAGTTTGATCAGAAAATTGAAAGGGAGTAATTGGAGGGAGAACTGATAGAAATGAAATGGATCAAAGGCTGTTCTGCCTGCCTGGATTAGACCTGGGAACACCAGTTACCTCTGATAGCCTGTTACTTATATCATGTGGTTTAGTGGGACATACAGCAATTAATATCATTGTTGCAGGGACTCTGTTGTGTGCAGATCCTGGTCTGTGGTGTGGTTCTGCCCTCACATAGTTCCTGCCATTTCAAATAAGGATTGTGATTTCTAATTTTGGCTTTCGAATTATTTTTATTTCACTATGGAAAAGCCCCAAACTGTGACTTTCCTCTTAAAATAAGGCAACAAGTCAGGATGGCAGAAGGAAGTTTATTTGCAGTGCATGGCAGGTCATGTGACTTTCCACCGATATGTGTAGGATGTTTTGTTGTTTGGTTTTCATATTTTCCCTAATTGATTTTAGGAGGATTTAAAAAAAGTTTCATAAGATAAAAAAGAAATTCACTTTTTATGTATGCTTTTCCATAATAATTGAACTCTTCTTTGCTGACTTCCCCTTCCATGAATTCTTAACTAAAAACCAGTAATTGAATGTTGACATTAAAAATAAACACTTTAGATAAATTTCATTAAAATCAAATTTGACAGTTTTGCCTAATAAACATTTATAGATCAACTGCTCTGCACCTACCTTTGCAACAATGTGTAAGTCCCTGAGTGGCTGGACTTGTGGGTGGTGAGGCAGAGAAGCATCGTTTGCAGAGAGTGCCCTGAATGCATACACTAGGTTCCAAAGAAACAAGGCAAGGGGAGGAGTGAGTCTACCTCAGAGATGGGCATAGTCAGGAAGGCTTTGGGGGAAGCTGTTCCAGGTTGCTATGCCAAGATGAATTCTCCAGGCAAAGAAATGGAGAAGGGTATTTGGATGAGGGACAGTCGGAGCAAGTAAAATAAATACAGCAAGTCACCGTGTTCAGGAAATACAGCAGGTTCTTGGTTGGTTGGATCAGAGAGGATGGGAGTTGAAGAGGCAGACAAGACTTAAGATGAGAGAGAGACAAAGTCAAGGTTGCGTTCTAATTTCTCCCTTCTTTGTGTCTTGGTTTAAAGGTCAAAGCCCTCTTGTACACTTGTCAATGGGTTAGTAATTACATTGGGGGGAGTAGTGCCCAAAGCTTCTGTCATTCAACTTTAAAAAATATGAGCTCTAACCCATTTTCTAGTTTGATCTCATTTTTGAAGCTGAAGGGTAAGTGAATGAGGGGAAAGAGGAGGACAACATGGAGACTCTGCGAGTCAGAAATCCAGTCTTGCCGGGCAGAAATCCAGTCTTGCTGGGCAGTCACCAGTTTCTCTAGCCTTCAGGACTGTCTCATGATGATGAGGAATCTTCCATCTCTCTTTGCTCCTGAGGCTTCCAAATAGAATATTTGGGATGGGAGGTTTGGGAGTCTGAGTGTGAGTGAGAGTGGAGGTAGTTGAACAGCAAATACTAAGAATCTCATTACCTGTTTGAATTTAAAACAAGCAGATTAGCCTTTAACTATGTCTTTGGTTTTGCCTAGTTTTGGCAGCCAAGCAAAATGTAGGCAGAAATAACATTTCTGTACCTTGAAAAAAAAAATAAAACACCCTTTCCTTGTCTTCATTTTGTCCACCTACAGAAAGGGCAGGCAGTCTTGTGGGGTTTTGAGGTATAAATCCTGGCATTCGTTTTTGTGATCATGCCAGTGAAGTTAGAAAAAAAAACAAAAACCAACCCATTCTTGTTTGAATGCCAAAAAGATATCACTTTCTAAGCTGCCTGTCAGTGTTTGATATTTATTGGATAAAACATCTGTCCTAATTCTTCAGTTTCCTGGTTTCTGTTGTAATTTTACATATGGGGGATTTCCCTTGGTCCTTTCCTTAACATTGATTTTTCTTTGGCTTGTTTTTCAGAGGCCAAACACAGTCCCTTCTGTAAATATTCAGGAAAGTGTTTAAAATGAACTCTGCATTATTTATTTATCACATCTGTTATTAAGAAAGCTGCAAGAATGAAGTGAAAGTGAAAACCGTGTGTTTTGTCAGAATATGAAGCTGCATGAACCTCCCACAGTCCAGCTACTTGGTGTTTTTCTGTTCAGCCGCCCTCGTCATATACATGGCAAAAGAATGAAAAACATCACTCATACACCCATGTTAAGGGTCCATTTTTGTCAGTACACACATACACACACACACACACACACACACACACACACACCATGTGCATGTACACGGCACACACGCAGGTGCACTGTTTGGAGCCTATGGATTGCACTGTGCATTTATCTCTTGACTTTTTCCTTAAAAATAAGGTATTTGGGTTTTTTTAACCCAAAGGAACACTCATTTATAGATTTCATTTTCTATTACATTTGCTTTTTTTTTAAAGTTCCATAAACATTTGATCAGAAATAAATAATTTGGAGGGCGCCCGGGTGGCTCAGTGGGTTAAGCCTCTCCCTTTGGCTCAGGTCATGATCTCAGAGTTCTTGGATCGAGCCCCCCATCAGGCTCTCTGCTAAGTGGGGAGCCTGCTTCCCCCTCTCTCTCTGCCTGCCTCTCTGCCTGCTTATGATCTCTGTCAAATAAAAAAAAATCTTAAAAAAAAAACAAGAAACAAAGAAAGAATGTGGGAAAAATGGTTTGATCCAGGGAAACAGGACCAACAGGACCAAAGAGGGAAACAGGAAGGCAATTGATTATGGAGGAAGGAATTCCCATGATACTTCATTTGAGCATTGGATGGAATGTAAGATATAGCAAAATAGAGATTTAAGTTAAAGAAAAATGAATCATCTTCGGAAGAAAACTTCATAGGACTGCTTGATGCTGTTTGATTTTATTGTCCTCCCCTCCACCTGAAGTTCTGGGCTCCAAATGGAACCAAATCTTCCTTTTGGAAACACTAAATGCATGTGAATCACTATTAACTTGGTGGAATGGTGAATTTAAATGAAGTATGCATTATATCCTCTGATAGTTAAACAGGTATCGTGATGCCACGTGGCTTCCTAAATCAGAGGGAAGTAGAGCAAGTTCTAAGATACCTCTTGTGCTCTGGAAGGAGGGCTGACTGTACCATTTACTGTCTCAGTCAGATGAGTGCAGCAGGGATGAGCTTTCATTATGTACAGACTAATTCAGCATCTGTTGTTTTTGGATCCCACTTCACTGGAGTTTACCTTTGCAAGACTTATGAATAAAAGCACTTCTTAAGCAAATCGGTAAATCTGTTTGGATGTCCATTATGCAGAACTATTCTGCTATTTTCCCTAGGTTCCCTAAAATCCAGGGGTGGCATTTGGCTCTCCTTTTTAACTAATCAGTAAGTTTCCACAGTCGAGGTAGAAATACTACTCTAAGAATGTGAAGTAATAAAATAACATTGCTTCTGTCTGGGCTTCTGTTGTTACATATAGGTCCATCCAACTGGAATCAGTTGTCCCCGCTGTGACCTTCCTCTCAGTTCCTTAGTTTGTCTCACTTCATAGAGACTTCAGAACATTAAAAAGACCATCAATGTAATCACATAAAAGTAAATTTATCTTTGAACTATAAACCAATAGTTAATTTCTGATATTTCTTGATGAGTAAGACTTGGCAGAGTATTATAATTTACTGTAGTGATCATTGCAAGGAGAAAAGCTTAGGAGCCATAGTCCGTGGGAGCAGTGTGACAATTTATATAACTACAACGTTTAGACTGTTTTAAGGAAAAGTATCATATGGTATCAAATAGAAGCAAGTCACCTGATCATTAATTCAGGGACTTCTCTGAGTCTGTCCATGGGCAAATCCTTTGGCTTCTTCAACTGAAGTATTTCCTGAGCCAATCACTGTCACCGATAGTTCTTAATTTTTTCATGTCTGTGGTTAAATGACTTGATCTTCCTGCCCTTATCAACTTACTGTTTCAGTACCTTCGGGATGCAACCAAATTGAACTTCTTTAGACACTGAATTTTCTGTATCAGTTCTGGGATTTGAGGACAAATATTTTAAGTGCGAAATTATGGGTCTGGCCCTGACTCCCAGCTCTGCTATTTTGTTGACTTTGTTACCGTTGGCAAGCTGTTGCGCCTTTCTGAGCTCTAGTTTCCTCTCTCCAAAACAGAGACAGTACCTTAATGTCTTGCAAGGAAGCAGCAACGATGCGGCAGGGATGAAATGAAATCACATATGTAAAGCACTTGGCATTAATAACTAACAATTACTGTCCGAAACTTGTTCCTTTTGTTTGGTCCTCAGTAACTTGATTACTTTCTGTCTTAAAACAAAACTTGACTCTTTTCCCCCAAAATTCTCCTTCATGAGCCACATTTTTATTTCTAGGCAACATGTGCTTGAGTCTATCTAAAGCAGCTTGAGTGTTCTCAACACTGTGCACGTGCATATGCTTCCATTTTTGACTAGAATAATTTTTACTCCTCCACCTGCCTCTAAAGCTCAGGTCAGAATCTTCTCAAGTTACTGTTCCTTCAAAAATTTTCTTGGATTAGCGTTAACCCTGGTGCCCTTAAAAAGTCATATTTTGAGCTTTTCCAATATGTTCTCAAGTTATTTTTTTCCATCTAACTTCCGCTTGCCTCCTGCCTTTGACATCTGCCTCCATTCTGCCCCCAATCACAGCACTTCCTGACTTTGATTTTCCAAATAACACCTTCCCCTCTGGTGTGCACAGAAGAGGGCCTGCAATCTCTCTGTGGCCAGAGTCCAGCCTCTTCTCTCTGGTGGACAGTTTGAGGGCTAAAGATGAGTGCTGGCCATAACCCAGGTTCCACAGAGCCACAGGTGAATGTGGGCCCTTGTCACCCATGTCAGTGAGACATTGGTTCGTCTAAAAAACAGCTTTTTGAAGAAAATGTCCTCTGTAGAATAGGCAACAGGAAAGTTTGATTCTGGTAAAAGTGGGCAGATTATATGGTTCTCTGCAGAAAGCATGATGTTCTTGAAAATACTTGCCTTAAATTGACCCCCAGCATCTTGGCTTTTATTTTTGCTTCTCCGTGATAGATGACTTGGCCCATAGGACAAGACAAACATGTCCCAGTAGGCCAGGAAGTCTATAGAAGGAGGGCTGTTAAATGGAAGAGCACCAGGGCCGTTGGTAGATTTGAAACACAGTTTCATGAATTTACATTGTTTCTTCAAAAGACTGTGCATTGCTCAATCTGCATATTCAGATTTGGAAAGTATCTACTGACTCCCAAGTCTTAAGGCAGATATTATGCTCTTTTTTACGTCCGCACAATAGCCCTGTGGGATAGGAATTAACATCAATTAGTGGGTAAGGACACGGGGTATAGAGAGGTTACATGTAACTGTGACCACACAGTTATTAAGCGATCCGTTCTCTCAAATCTAGATATTCTTCTTGTCACTGTGGTATTTGGCTTTATTTTAGGTATCCATTTTCAAATGGAGAGAAGCTCCAAGTGAGTTAATTACAGTGGATATAAAAAAAGGAATTCAAATTAGTAATACCATTATCTCTCTCTGTTTCTAGTTTGTGCGAAGCAGGTAAACGATGAAGCATCTTCCACTCGAGATTCAAGCCTCACGAACACAGCGGTGCAAAGCAAGTTAGCGTCTTCCTTTCAGCAACACACCAAAAAGGCTCTGAAACAGGTAAGAGAGCTGCTGTTCGTTCTTTGTTCGACCTCCTAAAAGTAATGGGTGTGAGGTAAAGAAGGTAAAATCCGCAGGAACATAGCAGCCAGAGAGCAACAGAGGTGTCCTGAATTCAACTACTTGCATTATACTCATACACTAATTTTACTCCAGGCGAAAAACGAGGAGAGGCTCGGCTGAGAACTTTAATGTAAAATAGAAGAGGGAAAATGTTCTTGGAGCCATGAAAACTTTCATATTACGATTTTCTTGTGTGAGGTTTATAGTAAACATTTTGGGTTCGTAAATGCATTGCATATCTTGAAAATACTGTCTCTGGGGTCTCATGCTTAATAGTTGATATAAAAAATAAACACATAATTTCTTCCTTGTGACTGAGACGCATCAAGTTATGACTAGGAAAAAGAGTAGTTGTGGCTTACTGTTATCAAGAATGTCTACCAGTGAGCGTTTGGTGCTGAATGGAGGTTAATCGTGCAATATCATCTTGATACTACCTACGTGTTCTTGATCTCTGTGTCCTTGCGCCAAGGTGGTGATGGGAGGGAATGGTTGCAAGGTTGGCTTCTAGGTTCTGAAACACTCCGGTTTGAACTCCTGCAACTCTGGGCAAGACACTTCTCTCCTCTGAATCTCGAATTTCCTGTCTAGAGAATGGGGGAAATAATAGCACCTTTCACATGGGAACAATCCGAGAGAAGTCTGTGAGGTGAGATGTCGAAAGCACATGGCAGAATGAGCGACCCCGACCCCTAACAGCCACTTAGTAGATGTTAGCTATTGCTGCCACACCAGTACATTCCGAACTGGGCGTGGAAGACGAGGAGACGATGCTGTGCTTAGATGGGGACACTGTGTGATGGTAATGTGCTCCATAAGTGGAAAGCTTATGTATGTGACCGTTCATGTGAAAATTCATGATTTTCCCTTGTTTAACTGCCTTCCTCTCCCATATTTATTTTGCTCTTTCTATGACAGCCCCCCTCCCTCACATCTCCTGCAGACCCTGACCAAGTCTAGGAATAGAAGTACCATTCTCATGATATATTTATAACAAGGAAGAGGAGAAATGTTTTTAAAAAATTAATTTTTTTAAGTCTCACTAACCTGTAAAGCTTCTTAATATCCTATCCAGTTTCCTAGACAGCCCCTACCTTCTCCTCTACTTCAAACAAGGAAACTTAGGAAAGAAACTCAACCTTTTTGTACTGAATTACATTACTTTTCTATTCTGTATTAATTATTGAAATTGCAGTATTTCCTTTCATTGGTATTATGTATAAGGTAATTAGTGTTACATCAAATAATCTTTGATGAGCTTGCCATTTATATCTTGTATGATGTTTTAGACCAAAGAACAAAATTGAGTTCAGTGCTGAGATCCCTTTTTAAGTGATGAAATAAAGGATGGATGACAGTAGGGAAGTCCAGGAAAAGGCTTCTTCAGGTGGCAAATGGAAGTCCAGGAAAAGGCTTCTTCAGGTGGCAAATGGAATGCAGATAATAAAATACTACCCAGGAGAGAACAAAGGATACAAAGCTGGATACCGGTACTTGTAGCATTTTAAAAAACATAGATGCAGTCATAAATGAAAGTCCTACTTCTGAAGGGCAGTGATTTAGAAAATGTCTACACCATGAAATATTCCTGTATGTAAACAGGCATAGAGATAAAAATTCAGATCTGTGTCTTGTCATGTCTCACTATTTTTTACTTTCTCCATTTTGGTTTCATATCATTTAAACATTTTTTATAATGATTAACTTATTTCACAACTTTGAGTTAGTATTTTTGTGTGTTGTTGCACAGCATGTGTTCATGGAAGGTGCCACTTGCTTGCTTAGGATCTAAGCCTCTTTTTAAGAAACCTGTCGTATAAGCTTCTTAATGTCCCAGAAGAGCTGTGTAGTAATTTCTTAAAACTTCATATTGTATAACCAAATAGCAAATTAGCTACTGTGGGAAGATGGCATAAATATGTAGCAGATATGCTAATGTTTGATTAATAATCAAATTCGTATTGGAAATTCATTAGAAAAAAAGCTGCTCTTGCAGAATTTTGCCTAGATTCCCTGTAATTGCTGAGTTTCTTAAGACAGCATTTCAAAAATTGACTGAACACGAGGCATTTTAAATTGTAGCAGCCTCAGCAATTCTGCAGCTTTCTTTTCTTTTGGGTAGTTGAATGGCTACGGCCATGTAGAATTCTTTGTAAGTGTATATATATATACACATACGTGTACATACATATGTATGTGTTCTCTATTCATAAATATATGTTTTGTGTGTATGTATGCGTGTATAAATCATCTTATGAATGTAGGGCCAGCCGAATGACCCTAATGACAATTACATTAGCTGACATTCAATTTTCTGAATTCTACACATTATGCTCTGTATTTTATATATACCGTGTCATTTGATCCACATAGAAATCCTTTAATGTATGTACGAGTATTCCCATTTTTCAAGTGAGGGAAAGAAGGCCCAGAGAATTTAGATGACTTGCCCACAGTTGTTCAGCAAGTACATTTTGGAGATGACACTTGAACCCAGAATCATAGTTTCAAATTCTTCCCTCTTAACTGATACTGCCTTTTAGCATGTGGTCTATAATATGATAGATGAATTTTTTACATTATCTCTAGAAATTTACATTCTTCAGCATTTGTATAATGTAAGAAAAGCAATACAGCATAATCATTAAGAATATTATTTTTGAACACAGACTTGTGTACAGTTTCAGCACACATTACTGGCAGACACTCAAATATATCAATTATGCCGCTCTTATCATTTTGCTGGAAGTGTATTGGGGGTCAGTCAGCCTTTAGTAGTTTGGCTGTCCATAGGCCAGTGTACAGTCTTAGAAAGAAGTAGGTGGAGCTATGGTGAGGAAAAAAAAAAGAAAGAGGTACGTGGGAAAAAAGAGAAACAAATCCAGTAGCTTTGTGAGCCTAAGTGTAGTAAAATAATAATAATAAGTTATTATTATTTATTTATTATTTTATTTTATTTATTTATTAAAATAAACCCTCAGGCATTGGGGCGCCTGGGTGGCTCAGTGGGTTAAGCCGCTGCCTTCGGCTCAGGTCATGATCTCAGGGTCCTGGGATCGAGCCCCGAGGCGGGCTCTCTGCTCAGCAGGGAGCCTGCTTCCTCCTCTCTCTCTGCCTGCCTCTCTGCCTGCTTGTGATCTCTCTCTGTCAAATAAATAAATAAAACCTTTAAAAAAATAAATAAATAAATAAACCCTCAGGCAAAATAAGCCAGACATAAGTTCTCAGATCTGAGGCCTCCATACCCACTCAAATTATGTTGCATAGAGAGTGGGTCCTTTTACTCGGCAATACTGCTGATTGCAGTGTAACTACAGTCTGGGCAACATGGAGGCTAGAATGTCCCTTGACTACTGACATAGAATATTTTCATTGCTTCTAAATATTTGGGTCTCTTTTACCTTCTGATCATCAAAATGTTAGTTAACATTCTATGCTCAATATAGTTGCATGAATAATATATTGTTATCGTGGTAGATTTCTTTTTCCTGAATACGCGTATTCCAAATAAACACATTCAGAGGCCTCCGGAGAGTAGCAGCTTGCTGATTATTACCTTGTTCCCTGACTTCTTTCCACCTTGTTATTTTAGTTATAATGATCCTAAAAAATAAGAAATGATTAGATTTTGAATTTTAAAGAGGAAGGATTAAGAAAGATTAAATTTTGGAAGTTTTGAAACAGCAGAATCAAATGAAAGATTAGGGAAAAGGATGAGTTCTGTGATGATGGGATGTAACATGGTGTAGAAAAGAACCTTTCTATGTTGTTGCTGTTGTTTCATTCGACTTAGTTATTTATTTAGGGTGGTAGAATTTATTCATAAAGTTGCAGGTATTTTGCCCTCTCCTCTTATCACAAAGCAGATATGGTGTTGGTATTTTGCTTCAGCTTTGTATGTTTGACCAATACCATGAAATTCCAAAGGTTATGTTGCACGATAGCAGTTTCTTGAACATGGGCGTTGACATTTAGCCTGAGAACAACAGTGCAAGTTGGTAGTGCCTGACTCAGCCAACTGTTTTCTATGTGTGTATTTCTAATTATTTTAGCATTCACAGCATGTGATATTCTCCGATTTTTCAGTGAAGGGCTTATTGCGTTCAGTGCATTCTTAAGTTACATTGTTAGTGTTTTTTTCATATTACAATAAAACAGGCATTACTTGTTTATGCAAATTCCAAGTTAACACAAATGCCTGTGATTTTAGGTTTTATTTTTCATTACAGTAGAAATGAGAAACCATTCCAATTTTTTTAGAGTTATCTGACAAGCTTTCTATTGAAAAAATAAAATGTATATTTAAAGGGTTGACTTTTTTTGTTGTTGTTTCTTTCTTTTTATAAGAGACTATCACAATACATGTCTAGAGAAAAGCATGCTCAGCCCTCATCTTTTGATTTCTTTATTTTTGCTTAAAGCCAGAATTATAATTGATGCTTGATAGGATCTTTACTTTTACCTGACTGGTTTAGCTCTGTTATATGTTTCCTGTAAAAAATAAGTTTATTTCCAAGTTTAAGCCTATAAATTTCTTTCATACTGAATAACACCTGGAAGTATTAAGCTTGGTTAGTACCATGTTCTCTGTGGGGTTTGGTCGTGTTGGACATTAAAGACGTGGGCAGCTTAAAGGTACATTCCTTCACAGTAGACTGCATTTACACTTGCCTTCTTCTTGTTTAAGTTGTTTTGTTTTTAAAGATTTTATTTGTTTATCTGACAGAGAGAGAAAGAGAGAGAGAGAGCTGGTGCTCGCATAACGTGGGGAGGGGCAGGGGGAGAGGGAGAAACAGATTTCCCGCTGAGAAGGGAGCCCAATGTATGGCTGGATCCCAGGATCCTGACATCATGACCTGAGCAAGTCAGAGGTTCAACCCACTGAACCATCCAGACACCCTGATTTAAGTTTTGATCGTATTTCTTTCTGGATTTGAAATTATAGGAGTTAAAGTTGTTCAATAAGATATTCCATTAGCGTTCCAAACTAGAGCTAAGTCTTGAGTAGTTGGAAAGTAGTTCAGTGACATCATCCCCCTCAAATGAATCTAGACGAATACAGTAAGTCTTATTTATGTAATGTCAGTGTCAGAATAAAACCATGTTACAGATTGAGCAACAGGGCCACCTCTAGCTAATTGAGACCTTTGGTGTGTAATAGAAAAAAACACCTCTCATAGTTTGTCACAACAAAATAAAATCTCCTCTTTCAGGGTAGCCTTATGCAGAGCAAACCTCCCACGACCAGCTAAAGTGACGCTTCTAGGGATGCTTTGGTGGCTCAGTTGGTTAAGCGTCTGCCTTTGGCTTGGGTCATGATCCCAGGGTCCTGGGATTGAGCCCTGCATCGGGCTCCTTGCTCATCAGGGAGCCTGCTTCTCCCTCTGCCTGCCGCTGCCCCTGCTTGTGCTCTCTCTCGATCTCAAATAAATAAATAAAATCTTTAAAAAAATTAGTCTTATTTTCTTAACCTGGTCTTATTTTCTTAATCTAATCATGACTTTATATTTTTCAGGCTGTGGGATATCCAAATTTAAATAATGTTAAATTGCATTTAACTTCTATTATTTGTAACATATAATGTCAAACAGGAATTTTCTTGTTCTTCTGGAATTTTAGCTAAAGCTCCAGGCTGAGGACAGTGGGATAGAAGTATACCTATTGTAAAGAGAGTGCTAGACACAATATCAGAGGACTTAGTGAGAGACGCCAGATGGCCCTGGACCGTCCCCAACAGCCAATATAGAAGATAGCTCAAGAGTCATTTAAAGGAGCATTAATTAAATGGATTTTATAAAACTGGATAGAGCTCTGCTACATCCTCTCTATCTTGGTGAAGGGAGGTATAGTCTCAGTGAGAGGAAGACTCAGAGAGAAACACTAGTGAAGGGTGCAGTTTTTCCCAGGAAGGAAACCTGTTGTCTCACACACTGTTAGGAGGCGCACACACACACACACAAATATATACATATATATATGTATATATATATATATATATATACTCTCTATATACTCTCTCTATATATACTCTCTATACAGTTATAACTAGATAATAACTATATATAAAGTTGTAACTAGATAATAGATATATGGTTAACATCGTTTGTATAACTCGATGACGTACACCATACAAAACTAGCAGCTGGCCTTCTGCCTCCCAAAGATTGTGATGCTGTGACTCTGATAGCACTAGGTGAGTCAACTTTGACCTTTTTTTCTCCTTGTTTTAAACTCTGATCCTGGGGCCCCTAGAAGAAGAGGAAGGAAATGGAGGAAGAGTAAAATCAGGAATCTCTTTGCTAATGCAGTTTTTTGAGCTAAGACATATGTGTAGCCTGGGGAGAGCAGAAAAAAGGCTTCATATTAGACCTCGTATCTTTAAGCCTGGAAATGAGACTGTATAAATACTTGAAGGCGACCCGAGAAGCTATGTGTTCTAGTAAAATATTGTCCAGAAATGAGAAAGGGAAATTGGTCAGAAATGTGTAAGGCCATATTAGGAGAATAAAGTTATTTCTTGATTGCTTCATGCTGATTTCTACCTTTTGAATAAACCACTTACATATTTTAAAGGAAGAAGAGGGCTTTCCTATTTTTATTAAAATTATTTCTAAGAATTTTTATTTATCCTTAGTAATTATTTATTGAGCACCTGGTGAAGCCTAGGTAATCTTCTGGGCACTTGGGGATATGTCAGTGAACACAAAAAAGATGAAAATCCCTGCCTTTCAGAGTCTATATTCTGGGTTGGGGAAGGGAAGAGAAAATGACATTACACAGTATAATATATTTTCCATAGGGGGAAATAAATTCGAGTGGATGGTGGGAATAGAGAATATGGCGGGAAAAGCAGTGAAGAGTGTGTTATTTGAATGTTTATGTCCCCTCAGATTCATATATTGGAATCCTAAGGTTCAGTGTAGTGGTATTGGGAGATGGGCTCTTTGGGAGGTGCCTAAGTTACAGGCATGGAGCCATCATAAATGGAATCCGTGTTCTTACAAAAGAGACCCCACCGGAGCTCCCTGGCCCCTGCCTGCCGTGTGAGGGTACAACGAGGGAGAAGCCCGCAATCCAGAGGGGGCCTCTCACGATCACACTGGCACTGTAATCTCAGGCCTCCAGCCTCTAAACTGCGGAGAATGAATTTCTGTGCTTTACAGGTTACCCAGCCTGGGGTATTTTGATAGAGCAGCCCAAATGGGCTAAGGCCATGAGTCAAGTGTCAAGTGTATGAGGAGGTGAGCCATGCGGTCATCTGAGGGAAGAGCGCGGCACGCATGGAAGAGAATTCAGGCAAAGGCTCTGAGGCAGAGGTCTTCCCAGACTGATCCAGGACCCCCTTCCGAAATTGCTCCAAATGCTCAGAACTATTAAGAAGCCTTTCCAAGGTGTGAGATGCAACATACTTTATGCAGTGGAGCCTGGAAATGTATCCTGAAGCAGTGCATGAAGGCGAAGGACGCTTTTTTGGTAGAAGACACATGGTGCTTTCTCTTTGCTGGGCCTCTGCGGCGTCTTTGGGGCAGAAGTGCTAGAGTGCTCCCTGTAGGCTGTGGGGAGAGACCGGGCTTGTAGAGCTGCCTTTGCTTTGAACATAAATCTCCTGTTCCTAATAAACCCACGGCAGTCATTTCAGGGAATTCTTTTCCATTTCTGTAATCTTCCTAGTCCTTCTTCTGAGCTACCCCAGCTATTTATTCCTTGAACCACCAAAGACCTTTCCTGATAGAAGTCTTAATACTGTCTCTTTCCCTGACCGGAGAGTCTACCATTGTCATGTGGCCAGTTCTTTGTCATTTGGGTTTCATCTCCACTGTCCCCTCTCATGAGATTTTCTTCCCACCCCAGTTACTCTACCTCCTCGTCTTGGCATAATTTTCTTAGTGCTTGTATGTGTGTAAAATTATTGTGCTTATTTTATGTGGTTCCTTGTCAGTCTTTTGCTAAAATGTAAAATAAAACAATCTTTTTTTTTTTTTTTTTTTTGGTCTTGTTCATTGCCATGGATCTGCAGTGTACTACAACAGAGTAAGGCCTCCAAAAAACACACTCATTGCGGAATGGGTCAATTATATAAGAAGTAACATTTATTGGATATTCACGATATGCTACAAATAGTATTAAATACTATTCTATGGATTTCCTATTTAAAATATCTTACCAACACTATTGTATTTGTTTCATAGCGAGATTTTAGCCAAGTAATTTACCCAGCATGCTCAGCCGCTTAGTTCCTTCTTTCTCTGACTCTGCAACCTTGCCCTTACCCATCACCTCACACGGTTATTAAGATGCCTCTGCACCGGTCCCCAATCTTTTGCAGATCAGCACATTAGAAGAGGGGGGTTTTAACACCTGTTGGGCAATGGTCAAACCCATTTATTTGGGGGAGGTGAGGAACATTGGGAATGGTGTGTAGAAGGTCTCAGAGATTGGTGCCCTCAGGCTGAATTTAGCTCAGAGTCATCTTTGTTTTGCTTGGTACTTTGTTTAAAAACAGGAAAAATCACCTTAAAATCCAGTGGTGTTGCATCTCTTGAGGACTAACTGCCTCCCCCATGGGGTGTGTGCTTTTCTCACTTACTTCAACCTCCTCCTCTTTCATGGTCTCACCCCAACGTCCAGAAAAACATTGCCCATTTCTCAGGGGGTTGTGAGGAGCCCTGCAGCCTATGTTCTAGCAATTGATGTGCACCTAGTTGCAGAAATCGAGTTAGACAACCCAAAACCCCATGGACAGTTAGCTTCTTTACTTGCAGGAGGGACACCCTCCAGCAAGAGAACAGGAATCACTAGAACGCATGGGCCGCTGTACCACCTGCCTCACGCACACGGCAGGTGCCATAATTCTCTTGTGCGGAGCCCACTCTGTCCCACACAGCTTAGCGCCTGTGCATTGTTTTCTCCACCTCCACCCACATTCTGATCTGCTTGGAAGCTGTCCCTTGTCTCCAGAGTCAGATAAATCCTGCTTTCTGGGAAGTGAACTGGAATCCTCAGGTTAGCCTGGAGTAACTGTGGATCACTAACTGTGATCGAGATGCCCCTTCAGATAACTGGCCTGGGATGCTCCTCAGGTTTGCCGAGCAGCTCTCTACTTGAACTGCTCTGACTAGTCTCACAGGAAAAAAAAAAACGACCTCCCAGCTTTTGCTGTCTGCCCCTAGAAATGTTATTCAGGGTCAAATGGAGTGCATGTTTTTCAGAAGTAAAACAGAAAGGTATGCATATTTTAAATACACTTAAGACAATTTTTTTTTATAAGGTGGGCATTTAGTTTCGGTCACCTGTGGATACGTTGCTTCATTTTAGCATTTAAAAAATACTGTATTTAGGGGCTCCTGGATGCCTCAGTGGGTTAAAGCCTCTGCCTTCGGCTCAGATCATGATCCCAGGGTCCTGGGATCAAGCCCCACATCAGGCTTTCTGCTCAGTGGGGAGCCTGCTTCCTCCTCTCTCTCTCTGCCTGCCTCTGCCTACTTGTGATCTCTCTCTGTCAAATAAATAAATAAATCTTTTAAAAAAAAATTTAAAAAAATAAAAATACTGTATTTAAAAATTGTTGTCCAAGTTTCTGAGCAGGAAATACATATTTAGAAAAATATCATTGAATGGTCTCTATATTGATTAGTGTTCCTCTATCCCTACCTTGGCTCCACCTTGATGCTATGGGTTGTTGTTGCCATTATTATTATTATTATTATTATTATTATTATTTTAAAGATTTTATTTATTTATTTGACAGAGATTACAAGAAGGCAGAGAGGCAGGCAGAGAGAGAGAGGGTAAAGCAGTCTCCCTGCTGAGCAGAGAGCCCGATGCAGGAATCAATCGCAGGACCCTGAGTCATGACCTGAGTCGAAGGCAGAGGCCTTAACCCTCTGAGCCACCCAGGCGTCTTGTATTATTATTATTATTATTATTATCTCATCTCTGTCATGGTTTCTTTCTGTCCAACTACTAATTTGTCTATAGTACAGTCCTCCCAGCTGTAAAAGTTGAGGACAGAATTTTTATCACTTTAATAATTATTTACCACAAGTGCTATAAAAAGACTTGTCATCTTTATGATTCCAGGTTCTAAGTAGGCCCTTTGTTATTTTACCACTTTTTTTCTTAACCAGTATTTTCAAATATGTACCTACCCACCTTAACATAAAATGAATGCTTTTAAAATATCCACTTGGATTGCCAAGGGAAGAGGTTGATGAGCATGATGTATAGCCTCCTAAAAGTTAATCATTCTTTGTGCAAGTTTTATTGTCTTACGGAGTGGGCAAAAATGGACTTAATCGTAATATAAGGCACCGTGTTGCCTCGTTCTGTTTTATTGTTGGACTGATGGGTTAATGTCTATAAAGTGCTCTGAGCTCTTCACCAGGCTGTGGAGATTTAATGCAGTTGTGTACACCTGGAGGAAAGAAAGGGTAAATGTCTTAAATATTTGATAGCATGCATGCGCTCATTAAATACATTATTGACAGCAAGCTGAAGGCAAGGAGGAGGGCATTTTGTTCATTTTTGTAACCCTTGTCCCCCACCCAGTGCCTGCTACTTTATAAAAGCTCAGCAGATGTCAGAACTGAAGGGAAGTCGCTGTGTTATCCTTAGCCAACAGTATCATTTGTAATGGATTTCCCAAGCCATCCACTTTTCCATCCAATTCTAAATCTCATCTGAATAGGCCTTCTCGCATATAAATGGCATTTAATTTTTTACTTCTGTAATTATTTGATTGCTAAATCTTACGATGTACAAGTTGGACATTCAACTTATACCCTTTGCAAATAAAATGACAGTGCTTCTGACAGCAGGGGATAAACGGGCAAGGCAGTATTTTAGGCGGTTGTGACAACTTCTAGTCGAAGAACATTAATCAGCTAACTGAGTTGTTATAAAATTGGTCAAAATGATACAGAAGCCAGGAATAAAAATGCCTGAGGCTGTCTGTGGTCGGCCTTTTAACCTTCCAAGGAGTTTTAGCATCCCTGTAACTGTGAGTTTAACATCTCTTCAGTTTCATGTGCTGAAGACCCTTTTTATTACAGGTAATTTTCTGTGTAAAGCGATCCGCCGGATAAGCTGTATTTCAGAACTTTTAAATGTCTTTTATTACATTATCATCACAGTAGTTGATTCATTTATGAAACACAAAGCACTCCCATTTGGAGAGATTTATTCTCGTCTCCATCTTTTTTTTTTCCTTCCTGGATTTGCCAGAACACCGTCATGTTCGTGTTCTGAAGGTTAATGCCCAAAGTCAAGCAGACAGAAGCCAAGTGCTGCAAGGTTTCCAAGATTAGGACTGATTCCCTTCACAGAAATAAATGATTCCTGCCATGTTCAGTGATTCTGTGCAGCGCTCCCCACGGCTGAGCGAGTGCGTCAATACCGTAGTCCTTACCTGCCGTACATACTGACGACACTCGGTGTTAACTTGATTGACCGAGCAGTGCACTGGAGAGGACGCACCTGCAAGAGAAGTGCAGACACATCTATTTTTATCCCGGTCTCGAAACATTTATTTTACATTTCTTTCACTTGGGAGTCATGGTTTCAAGTTGCATGGGCTCCCAGGCCGCATGGCTAAGGTAGAACAGACCTTTAAGCGCTGCTTTGTTTTCAGAATTATACTCCAAATGGGCTCAGGTAGCTGCCCTTTGCCAATGCCCGACCGTCTGCTTTTGAGGGAAAATGACATGAAGATGACTATTGAGAATCAGGACAAATTAGTGACTCTGTGGAATTTAAGTCTCTTAAGAGGTTGTATCTAATGATGGGCGAATGGATCATTTAATTCAATTAGGAGAAATCATGTTGGCTATATTTTTATGTTACATTTTATTATCATGTTTTGTAGGCTTTGAGGCAACAGCAGAAGAGAAGAAATGGAGTCTCAATGATGGTAAACAAGACTGTTCCTCGTGTTGTTTTGACACCATTAAAGGTGTCTGATGAGCAGTCGGATTCGCCTTCAGGTAAATAGCTAAAATACCGTATGCTTGGCCAGTTTCTTCCCGGAGGAGACTTCTTCACTGAGAGAGATGTCACGACTTTTCTCTGCAACCGAATAATATTTCTACTTGAGGTTTTGGTTTAAATTTTTTTTTTTTATATACTTTTGACTCTTTCAGTGATTCCAAACTAATAGGGCATTTCGCTCTCAAGAGAATAAAAGGCACCAGCGTGCTCATCATCAAAGGACTTCATTTGCTACTGTCAGTAGGTGTAAGGAAATGTGTGGTACTGCTCCGTGGATTTTTTGTTGTTGCTGCTTTGGCTTTTGTTTGAATGTTGAACTTTAATGGTGGACCACATGCTGGTGTGTAATGCCATCAAAAGCAGTTCTGCCGTGAGTGTGAATTTGTTTTTCAGTCTTCTGCTGCAAAAACCAGCCATCCTTTATTAGTTTCTGTGTTCTGGGAACATTCTTCTCACCTCAGTGCAACCCTGACCTTTTCTTCTAATTTACCTTCTGTCACTTTATCAGCTGTGTACCATTCTGTTTATTATAGATTGATGTTTGCATTTTCTGGTCCTTTTTCAATGTTAAGTTATTTAGAAAGGTATGATCTCTCCTGGTCTCCAAGCTTCTCCTCTTCCTTCATGTTTCTGTCTCTGTCTTGCATCGTCTCTAAATGGTATAGAATTGTCGAAGCTTATCCGTGTGTTTTTACAAAGGATCTGAGTGTTTCTTTTAAAAGCTATCAGATCAGTGAAAGTGTTTTTGACTTCACTATGAGGCCATCTGTTCTTGCTTTTTGTTCTGTTTGATTGATTTATTGGGCTTTTCTCTTTATATCCAGCAGAGGAATCAGATTGTGGCCAAAGGTAGTGAATTAACTTATAGAAAAGGAGATTATATCTATGGTTTTTGAAATAATTTTAGATTTTTTCTTTTCAAGGACAGCAAGAGGAAGATAATGACATAATAACTATTTCCTTTTTTAGGATCCGAATCTAAAAATGGTGAAGCAGACAGTTCAGATAAAGAAATGAAACATGGGCAGAAATCTCCCACTGGAAAACAAACAAGTCAGCACTTAAAACGATTAAAAAAGTCTGGTTTGGGTGAGTGTTCAATAGACTATGACATTTCACATTTTAGAGATTTATATCTTTTTCAATGAAATGATGGAAAATTCTTAGAACATTTTTTTAATGGTTAAACAGGGAAACTTAACAATCTTTCCAGTTTATCTAAACCAAAAAAGATACCAAATAAGAAAATACAGTTCCAATAGATTGGGCTTAAGCATATTGCTGAATTTATAAGTGATATTATTGGGTACAGATAGGAGATTTAAGGTGATCAGTGTAGTCAAGAAATGATCTGCCAAGTCATGGTTTTATCTACCGTGCCATATTTTGTTGCTGCAACTGGGCTACAGTTTATCAGAATATGCTGCATTAGAGGAAAAAATGCAACTTTGGGGAAAGAGTTCATTCAGCCATCAAAGACATTGTCACTGGGGTCTGTTGCCGTAAAGCTGCTCTGCTTTGCTTTTCATCTGTGCTGCTTGAAATATTCAGTAGTGCTTGTCGGAAGAACAGTGTAAAATTGCTGAGAAGTATAGGAGGCACAGTACCCGGGTCCTGTAAGTCCACACCAGGTTTTCTTCTGCTGATTTCCTTCCTGGTCATTTGCCTCAGGAACTCAACAGCAGCATTCAGGGAAAGCGTAACATGAGAATTCGAGACAAAAATAAACCTGTCCAGAGCTGAACATTGTAGTTCTCTCCTGAACCTGCCTTGCTGAATGTGTGGACCTAATGGCTTCACGTCTCTCTCTCAGTTGGTCCACCTCCGAGGAAGGGTCATGATAATGACTGGATCATTGTAACGTTTGTAAAATGGTTGGTAGAAACTCAAAAGTCACTGACCTGAACTTTATTATTGGTTCTGCCACTTACTTTCTTGGCAACTGAGGGTAATTCTGATATGCAGTTCATCTGTTTATAAAATTCAAGTAAGAGTTTTACTTAATTTCTCCCTCTCTATCTCTCTTTCTCTCTCCCTTCCCCTCTCTCTCTACGTATATAGTAAAGGTTTACTATATACTATATATAAAAGTTTACTGATTGCCTATTGTATACCAGGAATTTTGCTAAACCCTGGGAGCATGCTTTCAATAAAAAGTCTTTGAATAGGGGGCGCCTCGGTGGCTCAGTGGGTTAAAGCCTCTGCCTTCGGCCCAGGTCATGATCCCAGGGTCCTGGGATCGAGCCCCGCATCGGGCTGTCTGCTCCGCAGGGAGCCTGCTTCATCATCTCTCTCTCTCTCTCTGCCTGCCTCTCTGCCTACTTGTGATCTCTGTCTGTCAAATAAATAAATAAAATCTTAAAAAAAAAAAAAGTCTTTGAATAGGATTTATATATCCTTAGATAAGATCTCTTTAGGGAAGCAGAATTTATTTTTGTTTTATATTCTTAGTGTGTAGCATAATTACCTCTTTTGCATTATTTCCAAAGCTAAATAATTTTACAATTTTTTGTGTAGCCCAAAATGTATGAATGTGTGTTTGTATATAACCTCACTTACATATATGCTGTTATGTTTTTTTCTAGTCTTTTGGGGGTTGAAAAGTAAGTACTTTAATAAGAGTAGCTTCTAAAATAGAAAACTGTAATGGGAGAGTGATATGTAAAGAATGTACTAAAAAATGCCATGTTATAATACCCTAAGTAATTTAAAAGTCAGTGACCTTCAGTTAAAAATGACCTACTACCAATGTCAGTAAAATCAATGCCATATCATGAGTTTAAAACAAATTCAAGGCACAGGGTCCTCCCTATGTAATTACTTGGATAACTTCAGGATTGGGAGTCAAGAAGAGTGTGTATTATTCCTCGGGATCCTGCCACGTGTTAGGTCTTTAGTCAGGAGCTCTTCTTGTCTAACCACCGTAACCTAGAAGCCCTGCGTGGCAATAACTATCTAACATGTTAAAAATTGTATTGTCAGATTATTTCAGCTGACTTGTTAGCAAATTAAAAAGTTGATAAAGGAGACCACTGTGTTCATTTTAACCTAAACTTTAAGAGAAAAAAAAAGACTGCAAAGTAATGGAATAATGAAGCTACCTTAATGAAGGGATGTAGAAGTGAAATCATATTTACTGCCCATATTTAATGCAGTGGTCTGTGTCTTTTGAGATAAATTACCTCATTTAGTACTGCTACAATTATGTACAGTAGAGTTATTTCCATTTTTCAGCTGAAGAAATTGAGGCCCAGAGGGTGTCAGGGAGGTTTTCTGTAACTGACATGGCGAAGACACTAGTCAGGGTATAGCTAGCTCCGAAGTGTAGACCATTACCTTGGGGGTCTGAATGTCACGTCATCCAGCCCTCAGTGTGGACCTGCAAATGTCACAGAGGAGCAGCAGACCCTCTGTCACGTGACGAGTCCACCACATTCGTTAAAATGCAGGTTCTCTAGTTACATGGAGAAGGGCGAGCTAGCAACTCTAAGATTTCCTGTCTATCCTGTAAAATCAGGCAGATGGAGGAAGAAGATGTGACTTAAAATAAGTCCATTAAGGTTAAAAAAAAAAAAAAGAACCAAAAAACTGCCAAGAGAAGCTGAAGGTGATTACCAGGAAGCAATGGGACCGAGGCCTAAGCAGCAAGCATCGGGAGGAGTGACTTATTCTGCGCTGAGGAAGTCCGTGGTGCTTAGGAAGCGTTCAGTAGAGGCCCAGCACTGTAAAATAAAAAGCGAAAACAATGGAAGAATGAAATTAAAAAAAGAGTCTTAAATGTAACCATTTCTACACAATACCCCATATATCTTTTAGAAAGTATGGTGTGTTTTTTTTTTTTTAATTTTTTAATTTTTTTTCAGCATAACAGTATTCATTATTTTTGCACCACACCCAGTGCTCCATGCAATCCGTGCCCTCTACAATACCCACCACCTGGTGCCCCCAACCTCCCACCCCCCACCCCTTCAAAATTCTCAGATCGTTTTTCAGAGTCCATAGTCTCTCATGGTTCACCTCCCCTTCCAATTTCCCTCAACTCCCTTCTCCTCTCCATCTCCCCTTGTCCTCCATGCTATTTGTTATGCTCCACAAATAAGTGAAACCATATGATAATTGACTCTCTCTGCTTGACTTATTTCACTCAGCATAATCTCTTCCAGTCCCGTCCATGTTGCTACAAAACTTGGGGATTCATCCTTTCTTTTTTTTTTTTTTTTTTTTTTACAGCTTTATAAACATATATTTTTATCCCCAGGGGTACAGGTCTGTGAATCGCCAGGTTTACACACTTCACAACACTCACCATAGCACATACCCTCCCCGATATCCATAACCCCACCCCCTCTCCCAACCCCCTCCCCCCATCAACCCTCAGTTTGTTTTGTGAGATTAAGAGTCACTTATGGTTTGTCTCCCTCCCAATCCCATCTTCTTTCATTTACTCTTCTCCTACCCCCTCGACCCCCCATGTTGCATCTCCTCTCCCTCATATCAGGGAGATCATATGATAGTTGTCTTTCTCCGATTGACTTATTTCGCTAAGCATGATACCCTCTAGTTCCATCCACGTCGTCGCAAATGGCAAGATTTCATTTCTTTTGATGGCTGCATAGTATTCCATTGTGTATATATACCACATCTTCTTTATCCATTCGTCTGTAGATGGACATCTAGGTTCTTTCCATAGTTTGGCTATTGTAGACATTGCTGCTATAAACATTCGGGTGCATGTGCCCCTTCGGATCACTATGTTTGTATCTTTAGGGTAAATACCCAGCAGTGCAATTGCAGGGTCATAGGGTAGTTCTATTTTCAACATTTTGAGGAACCTCCATGCTGTTTTCCAGAGTGGTTGCACCAGCTTGCATTCCCACCAACAGTGTAGGAGGGTTCCCCTTTCTCCGCATCCTCGCCAGCATCTGTCATTTCCTGACTTGTTAATTTTAGCCATTCTGACTGGTGTGAGGTGATATCTCATGGTGGTTTTGATTTGTATTTCCCTGATGCCGAGTGATATGGAGCACTTTTTCATGTGTCTGTTGGCCATCTGGATGTCTTCTTTGCAGAAATGTCTGTTCATGTCCTCTGCCCATTTCTTGATTGGATTATTTGTTCTTTGGGTGTTGAGTTTGCTAAGTTCTTTATAGATTTTGGACACTAGCCCTTTATCTGATATGTCATTTGCAAATATCTTCTCCCATTCTGTCAGTTGTCTTTTGGTTTTGTTCACTGTTTCCTTTGCTGTGCAAAAGCTTTTGATCTTGATAAAATCCCAAAAGTTCATTTTTGCCCTTGCTTCCCTTGCCTTTGGTGATGTTCCTAGGAAGATGTTGCTGCGGCTGAGGTCGAAGAGGTTGCTGCCTGTGTTCTCCTCGAGGATTTTGATGGATTCCTTTCTCACATTGAGATCCTTCATCCATTTTGAGTCTATTTTCGTGTGTGGTGTAAGGAAATGATCCAATTTCATTTTTCTGCATGTGGCTGTCCAATTTTCCCAACACCATTTATTGAAGAGGCTGTCTTTGTTCCATTGGACATTCTTTCCTGCTTTGTCGAAGATGAGTTGACCATAGAGTTGAGGGTCCATTTCTGGGCTCTCTATTCTGTTCCATTGATCTATGTGTCTGTTTTTGTGCCAGTACCATGCTGTCTTGATGATGACAGCTTTGTAATAGAGCTTGAAGTCCGGAATTGTGATGCCACCAACTTTGGCTTTCTTTTTCAATATTCCTTTGGCTATTCGAGGTCTTTTCTGGTTCCATATAAATTTTAGGATTATTTGTTCCATTTCTTTGAAAAAAATGGATGTTACTTTGATAGGAATTGCATTAAATGTGTAGATTGCTTTAGGTAGCATAGACATTGTCACAATATTTATTCTTCCAATCCAGGAGCATGGAACATTTTTCCATTTCTTTATGTCTTCCTCAATTTCTTTCATGAGTACTTTATAGTTTTCTGAGTATAGATTCTTAGTCTCTTTGGTTAGGTTTATTCCTAGGTATCTTATAGTTTTGGGTGCAATTGTAAATGGGATGGACTCCTTAATTTCTCTTTCTTCTGTCTTGTTGTTGGTGTAGAGAAATGCAACTGATTTCTGTGCATTGATTTTATATCCTGACACTTTACTGAATTCCTGTACAAGTTCTAGCAGTTTTGGAGTGGAGTCTTTTGGGTTTTCCACATAGAGTATCATATCATCTGCGAAGAGTGATAGTTTGACTTCTTCTTTGCCGATTTGGATGCCTTTAATTTCCTTTTGTTGTCTGATTGCTGAGGCTAGGACTTCTAGTACTATGTTGAATAGCAGTGGTGATAACGGACATCCCTGCCGTGTTCCTGACCTTAGCGGAAAAGCTTTCAGTTTTTCTCCATTGAGAATGATATTTGCGGTGGGTTTTTCATAGATGGCTTTGATAATATTGAGGTATGTGCCGTCTATCCCTACACTTTGAAGAGTTTTGATCAGGAAGGGATGCTGTACTTTGTCAAATGCTTTTTCAGCATCTATGGAGAGTATCATATGGTCCTTGTTCTTTCTTTTATTAATGTGTTGTATCACATTGATTGATTTGCGGATGTTGAACCAGCCTTGCAGCCCTGGAATAAATCCCACTTGGTCGTGGTGAATAATCCTTTTAACGTACTGTTGAATCCTATTGGCTAGTATTTTGGCGAGAATTTTTGCATCTGTGTTCATCAAGGATATTGGTCTGTAGTTCTCTTTTTTGTTGGGATCCTTGTCTGGTTTTGGGATCAAGGTGATGCTGGCCTCATAAAATGAGTTTGGAAGTTTTCCTTCTATTGCTATTTTTTGGAACAGTTTCAGGAGAATAGGAATTAGTTCTTCTTTAAATGTTTGGTAGAATTCCCCCGGGAAGCCGTCTGGCCCTGGGCTTTTGTTTGTTTGGAGATTTTTGATGACTGTTTCAATCTCCTTACTGGTTATGGGTCTGTTCAGGCTTTCTATTTCTTCCTGGTTCAGTTGTGGTAGTTTATATGTCTCTAGGAATGCATCCATTTCTTCCAGATTGTCCAATTTGTTGGCGTAGAGTTGCTCATAGTATGTTCTTATAATTGTCTGTATTTCTTTGGTGTTCGTTGTGATCTCTCCTCTTTCATTCATGATTTTATTTATTTGGGTCCTCTCTCTTTTCTTTTTGATAAGTCTGGCCAGGGGTTTATCAATCTTATTAATTCTTTCAAAGAACCAGCTCCTAGTTTCGTTGATTTGTTCTATTGTTTTTTTGGTTTCTATGTCATTGATTTCTGCTCTGATCTTTATGATTTCTCTTCTCCTGCTGGGTTTAGGGTTTCTTTCTTGTTCTTTCTCCAGCTCCTTTAGGTGTAGGGTTAGGTTGTGTACCTGAGACCTTTCTTGTTTCTTGAGAAAGGCTTGTACCGCTATATATTTTCCTCTCAGGACTGCCTTTGTTGTGTCCCACAGATTCTGAACCGTTGTGTTTTCATTATCATTTGTTTCCATAAATTTTTTCAATTCTTCTTTAATTTCCTGGTTGACCCATTCATTCTTTAGAAGGATGCTGTTTAGTCTCCATGTATTTGGGTTCTTTCCAAATTTCCTCTTGTTATTGAGTTCTAGCTTTAGAGCATTGTGGTCTGAAAATATGCAGGGAATGATCCCAATCTTTTGATACCGGTTGAGACTTGATTTAGGACCAAGAATGTGATCTATTCTGGAGAATGTTCCATGTGCACTAGAGAAGAATGTGTATTCTGTTGCTTTGGGATGAAATGTTCTGAATATATCTGTGATGTCCATCTGGTCCAGTGTGTCATTTAAGGCCTTGATTTCTTTGTTGATCTTTTGCTTGGATGATCTGTCCATTTCAGTGAGGGGAGTGTTAAAATCCCCTACTATTATTGTATTCTTGTCGATGTGTTTCTTTGATTTTGTTATTAATTGGTTTATATAGTTGGCTGCTCCCACGTTAGGGGCATAGATATTTAAAATTGTTAGATCTTCTTGTTGGACAGTTCCTTTGAGTATGATATAGTGTCCTTCCTCATCTCTTATTATAATCTTTGGCTTAAAATCTAATTGATCTGATATAAGGATTGCCACTCCTGCTTTCTTCTGATGTCCATTAGCATGGTAAATTCTTTTCCACCCCCTCACTTTAAACCTGGAGGTGTCTTCGGGTGTAAGATGAGTTTCTTGTAGGCAACATATAGATGGTTTTTGTTTTTTTATCCATTCTGATACCCTGTGTCTTTTGATTGGGGCATTTAGCCCATTAACATTCAGGGTAAGTATTGAGAGATATGAATTTAGTGCCATTGTATTGCCTGTAAGGTGACTGTTATTGTATATTGTCTCTGTTTCTTTCTGATCTACTACTTTGAGGGTCTCTCTTTGCTTAGAGGACCCCTTTCAATATTTCCTGTAGAGCTGGTTTGGTATTTGCAAATTCTTTCAGTTTTTGTTTGTCCTGGAAGCTTTTAATCTCTCCGTCTATTTTCAATGATAGCCTAGCTGGATATAGTATTCTTGGCTGCATGTTTTTCTCATTTAGTACTCTGAATATATCATGCCAGCTCTTTCTGGCCTGCCAGGTCTCTGTGGATAAGTCTGCTGCCAATCTAATATTTTTACCATTGTACGTTACAGACTTCTTTTCCCCGGGCTGCTTTCAGAATCTTTTCTTTGTCACTAAGACTTGTCAATTTTACTATTAGGTGACGGGGTGTGGACCTATTCTTATTGATTTTGAGGGGGGTTCTCTGAACCTCCTGGATTTTGATGCTTGTTCCCTTTGCCATATTGGGGAAATTCTCTCCAATAATTCTCTCCAATACCCTTCTGCTCCCCTCTCTGTTTCCTCTTCTTCTGGAATCCCAATTATTCTAATGTTGTTTCGTCTTATGGTGTCACTTATCTCTCGAATTCTCCCCTCGTGGTCCAGTAGCTGTTTGTCCCTCTTTTGCTCAGCTTCTTTATTCTCTGTCATTTGGTCTTCTATATCGCTAATTCTTTCTTCTGCCTCATTTATCCTAGCAGTGAGAGCCTCCATTTTTGATTGCACCTCATTAATAGCTTTTTTGATTTCAACTTGGTTAGATTTTAGTTCTTTTATTTCTCCAGAAAGGGCTTTTATATCTCCCGAGAGGGTTGCTTTAATATCTTCCATGCCTCTTTCAAGCCCGGCTAGAACCTTGAGAATCATCATTCTGAACTCTATATCTGACATATTAGCAATGTCTGTATTGATTAGGTCCCTAGCCTTTGGTATTGCCTCTTGTTCTTTTTTTTGTTGTGAATTTTTCCGCCTTGTCATTTTGTCCAGATAAGAGTTTATGAAGGAGCAAGTAAAATACTAAAAGGGTGGCAACAACCCCAGGAAAATATGCTTTAGCCAAATCAGAAGAGATCCTGAATTGTGAGGGGGGAGAAAGGGGATAAAAATGGGTTCAGAAAGAAAGAAAAAAAAAAAACTATTAAAAAAAAGAAAGCCGATAAAGAAAAAATATAAAAAGAGGAAAAAATATATATATATTAGATAAACTATTTAAAAAACGTTAAAAAAAAGAAAACGGTAAAAGTTAAAAAAAATTTAGCAGATGAAGAGAAAAAGAAAAAAAAATTGAAAAAGAAAAAAAAAATTAAATTAACTGCAAGGCTAAAAAATCATGGGGAGAAAGCCATGAGTTCCGTGCTTTGCTTTCTTCTCCTCTGGAATTCCGCCGTTCTCCTTGGTAGGTGAACTTGGTCCTGGCTGGGTTTCCCGTAGATCTTCTGGGGGAGGGGCCCGTTGTAGTGATTCTCAAGCGTCTTTGCCCCAGGCGGAGTTGCACCGCCCTTACCCGGGCCGCGCTGAGTCATCCGCTCGGGTTCGCTTTCTGGAGCTTTTGTTCCCTGAGCGCTTTCCGTAGAGTCCGGAGGACGGGAATAAAGATGGCGGCCTCCCGGTCTCCGGCCCGGAGGAGCCGAGAGCCCGGGTCCCCACTCCTCAGTGCGCCCTCAGAGAACAGCGCCAAATGACTCCCGTCACCCTGGCCTCTGGCCGCGCTCCGAGCTGACCGAGCCTGCGACCGGTTCAAGGCAACCCTGAGCTGAGAGTCACTCCTCGGCTCTGTCTCTGCAGCCGGCTTCCCCGTTCTAATACCGGTAAGCTCTGCGACACTGAGACACCCCCGATCCTTCTGCGACCCTGCGGGACCTGAGGCCGCGCTTACCCCGCCTGGGCTTCACCCCAGTTAAGCCTCTGGAGCGATGTCCCTCAGCGGAACAGACTTTTAAAAGTCCTGATTTTGCTCAGTTGCTCCGCCGCTCGCCGGGAGCCGGCCCCTCCCCCCGCGGTCTATCTTCCCGTCGCTTTGGATTCACTTCTCCGCCAGTCCTACCTTGCAGAAAGTGGTTGATTTTCTGTTTCTGGAATTGCTGTTCTTCTTCTCTTCAATCTCCCGTTGGATTTGTAGGTGTTTGCAATCTTTAGATAAGCTATTTAGCTGATCTCCCGCTACCCGAAGTAGTCTCAGCCTGCTACTTCTCCGCCATCTTGACTCCTCCCCCAAAGTATGGTTTTTGATGTTCTGTGACCTTATGAATCTTACAGAGTAAAAGAATCTCAATGCTGTGAAGCATTTTCAAATCGGAATGGTATTTAAGATTCCTCGAGGCATATTTATTTACATTTTGCTCTCCCCTCTTTGCCATTAAGTTGGTAATTCCTTGGGTACAGTGACCTTCCTGTCTGTCTTTGAGGTCCTCCCCACACCCATTATGTCCCTTTCGTTTAGTAAGAGCTGAATGAGTTGTGAATGAATTGTGTTTAGGTAACTGAGGGGGGGTAAGTTTGGATGAATGAGGCATCCTGTAGGTTAAAGCATGCTTACACACCCTTGAATAAAAATGGTCCTGTACTCCTAGGAAGGGTCATTCTTGCATAGCAGCAGACACAGCAAAGAAAGATGAACCAGCCAACACCCAGTAGCCCGCCAGACAGGGAGAGCTGTTTCTCCCTGGCGTTCTCCCCATCAGGGTCAGACATTTAATTCATACAGTTTTAGAAATGTGCTCTGAGCCATCATTGCCTTCTCTAGGTAGAGGTACCTGTATAGAACTCCTAACCTGTTGAAATCATTCTGAATTAAAACAAATGGTGGAATCTTTTCTGACATTGGTAAGCCTGAAACTAAATGCAGTCAAAATCAGAGGTTAGGGTGTAAGTCTAAATTGTCATCCTTATTGTGAGATTTCCCTAACAGGATATAAAATACTTCTCGTTGTCCTCCAAGTGCTTCCTTTCGGTCTGTGGCAATTCTCAGTCAAATTGCAGGCTACTCACCTTATACAGGTAGCGATTTCACTTGGGTCGAGAACCTCATGCATTGTAGCCAAGGGCCTGGGGCGCTTCCCTGGGGAAACTGCTGGAAGAATGCACTACAGACCTCCTTCAGGTCCCTTCACATGCCAGCTTCCCTGGAGAGGGTGAGGAACACACAGTAAAAAATTACTGGGGGCGCCTGGGTGGCTTAGCTGGGTAAGCGTCCAACTCTTGGTTTCAGCTCAGGTCATGATCTCAGGGCAATGGATACAGCGGGAAGTCAGCTTGAAGAGTCTCTCCCTCTGGCCTCTCCTCACTTGCTCTCTCTCTCTCTCTCTCTGTAAAATAAATAAATATTTCTAAAAAAATTATTGAACATTTGTATCCCTCAATCATTCTAGTCCTTCTGATGGTGATCTTGAAACTTTTACGAGAAATCTATCACTAAGCATGGGAACCTGTTACTTCTAACATAGGTTTTTGTTTGTTTGTTTATTTTCTTTGGTTTGGTTGTTCTTGTCCAGGCTTACGTATGAAAATTATGAGACTATTTCTCTGAGTGGCTCTCTGATTGACTAGACATGGTAACAGAGTGAGTGGGTGCAATTGAATAAAATAATGGGTCTAAAGACTGCTTCTCTAATGATGTTAAAATAAAAATAGGTCTGTCACCCATTTTTACATCATACATAGTAGAAACACTGTTCTGATAAGCATACAAAGAAATGCTAACAATATGTACTGGGCTCTTTTATTGTCAGAGGGCTTGCAAATTAGTATCATAGTAAATATTAGATCACCAAGTAATCAGGCAGTAGAAACCGCAGCTGGTGAGATGAAAGGTTGGTGACAGCTGAAAATTGGATTTGAAGTACGGGTTTTCTTGCCTCATCAGTTGTTTCGTAGCCTCTCTCCTGGCCTGAGCAAAAGATGGAACTCATTTAAAACTTCCCCTATGGAGCTTTCTGTGCTAACTCTGGCTACATTATCATCCCATGGTCTTCAGGGCACTTAGAGAATGGGTTGTAAACATTGAAAAAAAATGTTTAATTATATTCTGTCCTTCTACTTGTTTTGTATTAATTTCTCACATTTTCCCCTAACTGAAATGTAAGTTCCTTCAATTGGGGGTCATTAACCTAAACTAGTTTTTAATTATGCTTCTTCCTACCTGATCACACAGTAGGAGTTTAAAAAGTACTTGTTAAACAAATCTAGTCTCCTAATGGATTATCTCTGAGAGGTTTTTAATAAATGTCTTTACTGAGCCCAACTTCTAGGATTCATTCCAGTGTATTTTATTGGTTTAATCTTTCTGTAGTAAAGAATTACAACTTTGCTGGTTTCATAAAATGTTACAGACTTTTAAAATAAATCAATGAAGGAAAATTAAAATTTGAATAATGTCCCTAAATCCTATCATCCAAAATAATTTTCCCAGTGTTATATAAACATGATTTGACATCTTTTTTTATAATCACGTGCGTATAACTCTCAGTGCGCATCACAAGAAGGGCCCTTCTTAATACCCTCACCCATCTAGCCCATTCCCCCGCCCACCTGCCCTCCAGCAACCATCAGTTCTCCATAGGTAAGAGTCTCTTGTGGTTTGCCCCCCCACTTTTTTCTTTCCCATATGTTCATCCTTTTTGTTTCTGAAATTCGACATACGAGTCAAATCATATGGTATTTGTATTTCACTGACTAAATTATTTTGCTTAACGTAATGCACTCTGCTCCATCTGTGTCATGGCAAATGGCAAAATTTCATTCTTTTTGATAACTGAGTAATATTCCATCATGTATCCATACCACTTCTTTATCCATTCATCATTTGATTGACATTTGGGCTCTTCCCATTTTTTGGCTGTTGATAATGCTGCTCTAAACATCGGATGCACATGCCCCTTTGAATCAGTATTTTTGTATCCTTTGGGTAAATTCCTATCGGTGCAATTGCTGGGTCATAGGGTAGTTCTATTTTTAACTTTTGAGGAACCTCCATACTGCTTTCCATAGTGGCTGCACCAGTCTGCTCTTCCGCCAACAGTGTAAGAGGGTTCCCCATCGGCTACAGCTGCTGTCAAAGAGGTTGCTGCCTGTGTTCTTCTCTATGATGTTGATGGTTTCCTGTCTCACATTTAAGTCTTTCATCTGCTTTGAATTTATTTTTGTATGTGGTGTAAGAAAGTGGTCCAGTTTCATTCTTCTGCTTTTGGCTGTTCAGTTTTCCCGACACCATTTGTTGAAGGGACTTTTTTCCCATTGGATCGTCTTTCCTGCTTTGTCAAACATTAGTTGACATTATATTTGTGAGTCCATTGCTGGGATTTCTATTCTGTTCCATGGATCTATGAGTGTGTTTTTGTGCCAATACTGTACTGTCATGATGACTATAGGTTTGTAATAGAGCTTGATGTCTGGAATATTGATGCTTCCAGCTTTGCTTTTCTTTTTCAAGATGGTTTTGGCTATTCAGGGTCTTTTGTGGCTCCATTCAAATTTTAGGATTGTTTGTTCTATTAAAAAGGCTGGTGGTATTTTCATAGGGATTACATTTAGTGTATAGTATAACATTAGTGTAGCATAGTATAGCATTAAATGTCTGTACTGCTTTGGGTAATATAGACATTTTAATGATATTTTTTCTTCCAATCCATGAGCATGGAATGTTTTTCCATTTATTTGTGTCATCTTCAATTTCTTTCATAAGTGTTATAGAACACTTAGTTTCTATTGAACACTTATAGAACGTTAGACTTTTTAAAAATATTTTATTTATTTATTTGATAGACAGAGATTACAAGTAGTCAGAGACGCAGGCAGGGAGAGAGAAGGAAGCAGGCTCCCCCGCTGAGCAGAGAGCCCGATGGAGGGCTTGATCCCAGGACCCTGAGACCATGACCTGAGCTGAAGGCAGAGGCTTTAACCCACTGAGCTCCTAGACTTTTTAAGTACAGATCTTTTACCTCTTTGTTTAGGTTTATTCCTCAGTATCTTTTTGTTTTGTGCACAATTGTAAATGGGATCAATTCCTTGATTTCACTTTCTGCTGCTTCATTATTGGTGTATAGAAATTCCACAGATTTTTGTATGTTGATTTTGTAACCTGTGAATTGACTGAAATAATGTATCAGTTCTAGCAATTTTAGGGGGGGTCTTTTTTTTTTTTTTTTTTTTGAAGATTTTATTATTTGAAAGAGAGTGCGAGAGGGGAGAGGGGCAGAGGGACAAGCAGACTACCCCACTGAGGAGGGAGCCCAGTGTGAGGCTGGATCACAGGACCTGAGCCAAAGGCAGACACTTAACCAACTGAGCCATCCAGGTGCACCTTGATGGAGTCTTTTGGGTTTTCTACATAGAGTATCATGTCATCTATGAAAAGTGAAAGTTTGACTTCTTCCTTGCCAATTTGTATGACTTTTATTTCTTTGTGTTGTCTGAATACTGAGGCTAGGACTTCCAGTACTATGTTAAATAACAATGAGAGTTACCCAGTATAACTCTCAGGAACATCCCTCTGTTATTCCTGACCATAGTAGAAAGCATTCATTTTTTCCCATTGAAGGTGATTTTAGCTGTGGGTCTTTCATATATGGTTTTTATAATGTTGAGGCATATTCTATCTGTTTCTACTTTGGTGAGAGTTTTTATCAAGAATAAAAAGTTGCTTTATGTCAGATGCTTTTTCTGCATCTGTTTAGAGGATCATATGGTTATTATCCTTTCTTTTATTAATGTGGTGTATCATGTTGATGGATTTGCAGATATTGGACCACCCCTGCAGCCCAGGAATAAATCCCACTTGATCTTGGTGAATAATTCTTTTAATGTACTATTGAATTTGATTTGCTAGTATCTTATTGAGAATATTTTCGTTCATGTTCATCGAGGATGTTGGCCTGTAATTCTTTTTAGTGGGATGTTTTCTGGTTTTGGAATGAAGGTAATACTAGCTTTGTGGAATGAGTTTGAAAGTTTTCCTTCCATTTCTGTTTTTTGGAATAGTTTGAGGAGAATAGGTATTATTTCTTCTTTAAATGTCTGGTAGAATTCCTCTGGGAAGCCATCTGGTCCTGGTCCTGGACTTTGTTTGTTGGGAGATTTTTTATTACTGATTCATTTCTTTGCTGGTTACTGTTCAAATTTCCTATTTCTTCCTGTTTCAGTTTTTGTAGTTGATATGTTCCTAGGAATTTATCCATTTATTCCAGATTGCCTGATTTGTTGGCTATAATTTTTCATAATATTCTTTAATACTTGTTTGTATTTCTGTGGTGTTGGTTGTAATCTCTCCTCTTCAATTTGTAATTTTATTTATTTGGGTCCTTTCTCTTTTCTTCTTATAAATCTGGCTAGGAATTTATCTATTTTATTAATTCAAAAACCAGCTCCTAGCTTCATTGATCTGTTCTACTGTTTCAGTTTGGTGGTGATCGTTGTTGTTGTTGTTTCTATCACTTATTTCTGTTCTAATCTTTATTATTTCCCTTCTGCTGGCTTTCGGCTTCATTTGCTGTTTGTTTTCTAGCTCCATTAGGTGTAAGGTTAGTGTGTGTATTTGATACTTTTCTTCCTTTTTGAGGTAGGCCTGTATTGCTGTATACTTCCCTCTCAGGACCACTTTTCTTGCATTCTAAAGGTTTGGGACCACTGTGCTTTCATTTTCAATTGTTTCCATGTATTTTTTTTTAATTTCTTCTTTAACTTCCTGTTTAATCCATTCATTGTTTAGTAGGATGTTCTTTAGCCTCTATGTATTTGTGGTCTTTCCAATTTTTTTGTTGTGTTTGACTTCAAGTTTCATAGCATTATGGTCAGAAAATATGTATGGTATGATCTCAGTCTTTTTGTATTTGTTGAGGCCTGATTTGTGACTCAGTATGTAATCTATTCTGGAGACTGCCCCATGTGCACTCAAAAAAAATGTGTATTCTGCTTTTTTAAGATGAAATGTTCTGAATATAGCTTTGAAGTCCATCTGGTCCAGTATGTCATTCAAAGCCATTGTTTCCTAGTTGATTTTCTACTTAGACGATCTGTCCATTGCTGGAAGCAGGGTATTAAATTGTAAAATTACTCTATTAATATTAATGAGTTTCTTTATGTTTGTTATTAATTGACTTATATATTCAGGTGCTTCTACATTGGGTACATAAATATTTACAATTCCTAGATCTTCTTGTTGGCGAGCCCCCTTTATTATGATATAGTGCCCTTCTCATCGTTTGTTACAATCTTTAGTTTAAAATTTAGTTTGTTTGATGTAAGTGTGGCTGCTGTGGCTTTCTTTTGATGGCCATCAGCATGATAGATGATTCTCTATCCCATCACTTTCTATCTGCAGGTGTCTTTAGGTCAAAAATAAGTCCCTTGTAGGAAGCATATGGAAGAGTCTTTTTTTTTTTTTTAAATCCATTCTGATACACATCATCTTTTGCTTGGAGCATTTAGTCCATTTACAGTCAAAGTGATTATTGATAGATGTGAACTTAGTGCCATTGTATTATCTGTTAAGTCATTGTTTCTGGAGATTTTCTCTGTTCCTTTCTAGTCTTTGTTGCTTTTGATCTTTCTTTCCCTCTCTAAATCCCCTTTAATATTTCTTGGAGGGCTGGTTTAGTGGTCACGAACTCCTTTAGGTTTTGTTTGTCTGGGAAACTCTTTATCTCTCTTTCTATTCTGAATGACAGCCTTGCTGGATAAAGTATTCTTGGCGGCATATTTTCCCCATTCAGCACATTGATTATATCATGCCACTCTCTTCTGGCCTGCCATGTTTCTGTGGAGAGGTCTGCTGCTAACCTTATTTGTCTTCCTTTGTAATACAGTTAGGGATTTCTTATTGTTTTTTAGCATTTTTTCCTTATCTTTATATTTTGCAAATTTTACTATGATATATCTTGGTGTTTTCCTGCTTTTGTTGATTTTGATGGGAATTCTCTGTGCTTCCTGGAATTGGATGTCTGTTTCCTTTCCCAGTTTAGGGAAGTTTTTAGCTATAATTTTCTCCAATAAACTTTCTGCCCCCTTTGCTCATCTTTTCTTCTTCTGGGACCCCTATGATGTGAGTGTTATGCTTTATGGAGTCACTGAGTGCCCTAAGTCTATATTCATGATCCAATATTTTTCTTTCCCTGTTCTTTTCAGCTTCATTATTTTTCATAAGTTTTTCTTCTATATCACTTATTTGTTCTTCTGTTTCTTCCATCCTTGTAGTCATTATACCCAGTCAGTTTCACATTTCAGGTATAACATTTTTATTTTTATTTTTTGGCCTGACTAGTTTTTAATCTCTGCAGTGAGGGACTTCCTGTTGTCTTCTGTTTTTCTCAAGCCCAACTAGTGTCCTTATGATTTTTTTTTTTTTAAATTCTGGTTCAGACATATTACTTATGTCTGTTTCAATAAGACCCCTGGTCAGGACCTTTTCCTTTGTTTAGGATGAATTCCTCTATCTTGGCATTTTGTCTAGGTCTCTGTCTTCTTCTCTGTGTAAGGAAAGCCTGTTATGTTTCCTGCTCCTGAGAACAATAACTTTATTAGGAAGAGGTCATACACTGTCCAGAGTCTGGCACTTCAGGAAGTGTTCCTGGTGGATACTGTGTGTACTCTGCTGCTGTGTTTTGGCTGCTCTTTCCCTCAGGTCAGTTCTCTGCAGAATTTCTACTTGCCTGCAGTGAGAAGTGTTTAGATCTTGTCCAGCGTGTGGCAAGTTTTACCCCAGTGTTTGCTGGGCCTGCTTATTAAAAGAGGCCTGATCCTATTTCCACTGGAGCTGAAGCTCTACTGTGGTCAGTAGCCTTGGTGCTTTGGCAGGGGTGGGGTTTGTGCTGGTCTTGTGGGGGAGGTGCCTGTTGCTCTGGCTCTCAGATTCACCCTAGTAAAGCAGCACCTGCAGAGTGCAGTGAGGTTAGGCTTGGTGTAATTGGCTCAAGCTTCCACTCTGGGTGCTGTGCTGCTCACTGAAGTCCATCCCATGTTGATGGGTTAAAATGACATCAGCCTTCTCCTTTGTCCCCAGGGAGGGACACCTACTGCTGTCCAGGAAGCCCTCACAGAAGAGCAACAAGTCTCTCCTCATGTGTCCGAGGCATCCCTCAGATTCCTGCCTTCGCTTCTTCTAGGTCTGGGCCATCTGCTTGCCCGGCAGCACAGTGCATGTGTGTTTGATCTCAGGCATACTGGCTGTTTTAAAACTCCAAACTTTTGGGACCCAGTGCAGCGTGGACCCATGTGGTCCTCTGGGGAGGGTCTAGCTGCGCTGGGGCTTGTGTCATGTTGTCCCAGAAGGGCGGTCACTCCAGTGCACAGGAGCTTGCAGTTTAAAGGGCAGCATGAGTTCAAGTTAGATGCCCCCAGAACCCCGTTGGGTTTCTGGTAATGGATAGGACGGTGCAGTGGCACCTGCTGGGTCTTTCGTCCCAAAAGGCAAAGCCACCTCTCCTAGATGCACTATAAGAAGGGAGAAAGTCTCTCCCAGTGTATCCTCAGACTGTACCATCTATTCCCAGGCCTCTACCCCACTCCTCCACAGGAGCACCTTTACACTCACCAGGCTCTACAGCCATAGCCTAGAACTCGAAAACTCCGGGTTTAAGCTGTCTGGGTTGTGAACACTCAACACAATCAGCCCCCTAGTTTCTCCAGTCAGTGGATTTGGGGATGAGTTTTCCTTGTGTGAGGCCCTGTGTGTTGCTCGCTGTCTCGGAAGTCTCTCTCTCCCTCTCCTCTCTCTGCAATCAAGGCTTCCTCCCCTCTGCAGCAGATACAGTCCTTTTCTTCCCTAGATCATATCTCCATACCTGCTGCCCTCCACACTGTGGCCTCTTCTTTCCTTCCAGTTGTGCAGCTTGTTCTGTTGGTCCTCAGATCGATTTCTTGGGTGTTCAGAGTGATCCAGTATTTCTTTAGCTATGTTGGAGGAACGAGGCAAGCATAGGGTTCTTCTACTCTGCCACCTTAACTCCATTTCTGGAGGCTGAAGATCTGAGATCAGGGTGCCAAACAGAGTCAGGTGAAGGCCCTCTTCTGAGTCAGACTTTGCTTATTGTCACCTGGTGGAAGAAAGTGATTCGACATCTCTTATTGCGTATCTATAGCCAGAGATCATCTTAGAAAAACTGTGTTCACCATTTTCATTGAAAGTACTAAGTTTAATTAATTTTAGCTGAATAATAAAAAAGTAAAACCAAAAAAATAAAATTTCTGTACATTGCCACAAAATATATTCATATCTAAAATTCTCTCTATAGGTATTAAGATATGAAAAACTGAAATAGTGATATTTTTTTGGATACTCATTACAACATTGGACAATCTATTATAAAGGATGTATGAATAAACACAATTACAGACACTCCTACCCCCATGTTTTTGTTAGCTTTATTATTTTTAAACATCAGGGTTGCTAACATTTATGTTCTGTTTTGTGACCATTATCTCCATAGTTCTTTAACCTCAGTGTTATTTTTTAATGCATTCAATGCTACCCAATAGACTCATTATAGACTCATTCACTTCATTTGTGAAGTCTATGTGGAATCACATTGTAGATGATTTGCTTTTGTCCTATGATAAATTTTTTCCCCTTAGACTGAATCTTTAAAGTCTGTTTTTCTCTGAGCTCTTTTAGAATCATTCCTCTCTAATTTCTTTGAGACAATGAAGAATTCTTTCATTTTGAACTCTTTTTGTATTTCTTTGAGTAGTTCCTCTTGTAACAAAAGACCCTGGTCTGCCTCTTGTATGGGCTCCTTCCCTCCAGGTGAGTATTATGTCTGTGTGTCTGTGTTTGTGTATTTTATGCGTAAATCTTCTGTGGGTTCCCTTCTGGGAAATAGGAGTTTTTATTTTATTTTATTTAAGATTTTATCCATTTATTTGACAGAGAGAGATAGCAAGAGAGGGAACACAAATGGGGGCAGTGGGAGAGGGAGAAGCAGGCTTCCTACTGAGCAGGGAGCCCGATGTGGGCTCCATCCCAGGATGCTAGGATCATGACCTGAGCCTAAGGCTGATGCTTAATGACTGAGCCACCCAGGTGCCCAAAATAGGAGTTTTTAAGCTTCAGACTACCTTACACACTTGTTGGTGTGATCAACAAGTACACCAAAGTCTGCAGCCTTCTCAGATGGGTGGTCTTTGAAGTCCCTTGGGTCAAAATAATAAAGAATTTCCCTGACCCTGATTGGACATATTCCCCATGATTTTTATCATGGTTTTTATCATGAGGTCAGCCTAGTGTCTTCGTATATGGCATAGATTCTCACTGTGGTAATTTGGCAAGTGATGCTTCTCTTCCCTCCTTCTCTGGACTTCAGCTACTTTACTCTCTCTGGTGTCCAGGAATTAGATACTAAAATGACATCTTTTTCTTCCTCTGAATGCTGTAGGGAGATGAGGTACCAGCTCTAATGAGATAAGACAATCAGATATAATTGGATTGTTCTTAAGCCAATTAAGAGTAAGTGTGTAAGGATAATTAAAATGGGATTAAACATCCTGTGTGGCTACAAATTTAGCAATAAGTTCATCTGCTCTTTGTTCCAAAATTATGGAACATGTTATTGTTTAGTTGGACATCTTTGAAATAGATTTTCTTTTGGTTTTGTCATTAAAAATTATGTGCCTCTCTGAATCTTCTTTTATCAATGATATTCTTAAAGATTTTGAACCATACTAAATAGTAATCTACAGCATAAGTACTGCTTTTCACATTGCTTACAATATATTTTTCGAAGTCTTACAATTTTCTTATTTCCGTAACACTCCTCCTCAGTCAGAATAACTCTTGGTAAATGACCTCAGCTCCTTCATTTGAGATTATTTAGGCCATAAAGGAGAATTAGACAAACTCCTTTCCTATATTTCTCAACATTTTTGTCTGTAGGTTTTGCCTTTGCCTCCACTGCTGAGAAAAGAAGCTTCTCCCTAATTCTTCTCTCCTTATGTTGTTTTTTAGTTGTGAAACACTTTAAATATATAGAAAAATACAGATACTAATAAAGCAAGACACCTATGTCCCTATCTCCTTGACCATTTGCTTTAGATTTTAATTTAATTTAATTTGCTTTAGATTTTTTTTTAAATGATATGACTTTTGTACTTTTTTGTGTCATATTGGTTGATGATTTTTTTTCTTTTTTTCTTTTTCTTTCTTTATTTTTTATTATGTTCAGTTAACCAAGGTATAGAGTACTTCATTAATTTTTGATGTAGTATTCAGTGATTCATTAGTTGCTTATAACACACAGTGCTCATCACCACACATGCCCTCCTTAATTCCTATCACCCATTTACCCCATCCCCCACTTCCCTTCAAACAAACCCTCAGTTTGTTTCCTGGAATCCAGAGTCTCTCATGGTTTGTCTCCCTCTCTGATTTCTTCCCATTCAGTTTTCCTTCCCTTCCCCTGTGGTCCTCTGCACTGTTCCTTATGCTCCATATATGAGTGAAATGAAAAATAATTCTTTCTCTGCTTGACTTCTTTCACTTAGCATAATCCTCTCCAGTTCCATCCATGCGGATGCAAATGATGGGTATTCATCCTTTCTGATGGCTGAGTAATATTCCATTGTATATATGGACCACATCTTTATTCATTCATCTGTTGAAGGACATCTTGGCTCCTTCCGGTTTGGCTGTTGTGGACATTGCTGCTATGAACATTGGGGTGCATCTGCCCCTTCTTTTCACTGTGTCTGTGTCTTTGGGATAAATACCTAGTAGTACAATTGCTAGGTTGTAAGGTAGCTTTATTTTTAATGTCTTGAGAAGCCTACAAAACTAAGAAGCAACCCATGGAATGGGAGAAGATATTTTTTTTCCTTTTATACTGTTCTTGTTTGTCCTTATTTTGAAATAAAGGTATATTAACTTGATAAAGTGAATTGGAAATATTTCTTTATAAACCTATTCTCTAGAATATGTACAAAATGGGAGAGTTCCTTAACGGACTGATAAAACTCATCGTCAGGGCAACTTATATATTCTGTATGTATGTGAAGTGGGGAAGATTCCTTTTTATCCATTTTTTTAAGTTTCTGCAAATTTATTCAGGTTTCCTATTTTAAATTAAACTTGAATATTTATAAACCTGAAAATAGTTGGTCTTCAAAGATATTGGATAAAGTCATAGTATTTTATTATGCCACTTAAAATCCATTTTTCATTATGTGCCATGTATACTATATATAGAATTATGTCCCGACCTTTCATGCCTCTATATTTATACCAAGTCTTACCAGAGATATATCTATTTGATTAGTTTAATACAAAAAAAAAAAAAAAAACAACCCTTTTTTGGTGTTGATGGTCTTCATTTTCCTTTTCTATTTCATGAATGTATACTCTTATTTTTATAATCCTTCCTCCTTTCCCAAATTTTTCTTATTTGTTTATTAACTCCTTGATTCATACACTAATCCTTGAATTTTCAGTATTTTTTTCCTACTCTGTAATAGATACACTTTATCTTTTAAACTGAGTTGCATTTCACAAATTTTGGCATTGTTATTTAGAATCCAAATATTTTCTAATTTCTATTAAATTTTCTTCTCTTTAGCTTATGAAATACTTAGAAATGTGCTTTTGAGTGTCTAAATATACAACAGATGTGGGAGGATTGGAGAGTTGCTGTATTTGTGTTATTGCTCCCTAATTAGATGAAATTTAATACTGTTCATCATTATTTTAGAGACTTGCTGGTCAGTTTTTGTGCGTTTTACTGTTCCTTGAGTGATGACAAACATTGCTTTCTCTAACAGCTCAGTGCAGTGCCTTATGTTAAATTCATTGGTTCAACATTGATTATTGAGTTGTTAAAATTCTCTTATTAAGACAAGTTTTTTGTCTGATGTCTCAGTTTCTGGTAGAAGATGTTAAGACTTACCACTAGCATCGTGTAATGGCACTTTCCCTTTTAAGTTCTCTCAGTTTCAAGTTTTTGAATGATATGCTGCTTAAATGATTGCAGATTTAAGGTCATTTTATTATCTTCTTAGTGAATTCATCCTTTTATGATCTTTCTCATCCCCAACAAGGTTTTCTACCTTTGTTTATGTTGTCTGATGTTAATATTGTTATATTATTTTGTTGTTTTGAGTCTCAGCCTACTAAGTGTTTATTTCATTTTCATCCATTCCTTATGATTTTTAAGTTTATTTCTTGTAAGCAGCATGTAGCTGGATTGTATTCCTTTTTAAATCTAGTATGAAAACCCATTTATATTTATTTTTATTTTGTTGGACTTAATTTTTAATTTTTCCCCCTGCTTTTATTCCTTCCATTTGATGCATTGAGATTTCCTTCCATGCACTTATTTGGAAATATCACTCTTTCTTGTTGCTTCTAATGGTCATCTCTAGAGCTTTAACCAAGCAAAGAACTATTCCAAATCTCTCCTTCCCAAATCAGACCGAGGTTTATGTAACATTCTCATTTCAGTCAGCTGTCCCATCTTACATGCAATTATTTTCCATTTTATTTCCTCTTTATTTAACTTATTTCTTTTATTTAACTCTCACTGGTTCTTAGTATTATCCTTCAAAGCTAATATTTACTTGGACCTGCTCTGATCTATTAGTCTCTTAGTTGACCATGGCTTCTGTAACCCATTTATTTCTTCTTTGATTTAATTTCTTCATTTGTTGCGAACAGCCACTAATGATTATTTTAGCAAGATTCTCTATTGAGTTTCCTTTTTTTTTTTTTTTTAAGATTCTTTGTTCATTTGAGAGAGAGACAGAGGACAAGCAGAGGGGAGAGAGAGAATCTCAAGCAGACTCCCTGTTGATTGTGGAGCCTGACTAGGGCTCATTCTCAAGACCCTGAGATCACGACCTGAGCTGAAATCAAGCTTGACTGAGCCACCTTGGTTCCCCAATCCCGAAAATGTTCCTATATTATTGCCATCATCTAGATTGGTGCTTATATTCTCTTGACCCTTTGAAGATATTCTATTGCTATTATTCATTGATAAAATTTCTGTGTCTTATTATCATCCCTTTGGATATAATCTGTTTTTCTAAAAAATTGCTATAAGATACTCTTTTTGTTTTTGATTTTTTGTAATTTCAACACATCAGATGAAAGTGGGTGTTTGTCCTTCTTGAGATTTGGTATATTGCGTTATCCAAGAACTCGTAATTTTTTCTGTTCTAAAAATGTGAGCCATTAGCTCTTCAAATACTGCTTGCCCTCCATCTGCTGTTTTGAATCTCCCATAGATGTTCATTCTGACTGCTTATGCCATTCCCCATATTTCTTCACTATCTTATTTTGACCTGTCATTTTTTTATGCCGCATTCTAGATATTTTCGTCAACTCTGTATTTTAGTTAATAATTCTTTCCTCTTCTGTGTCCATTACTTTTTTTTGTTTAAAAACTAAATTTTCATTTCTAGGTGTTCTGTCTGGTTCTGTTTCAAAGTTGCTTATTCTTTCATCATAGTTCCCTGTTTACTAATAATGACTTTTATTCTGTGTTTTGTCACTAATTACTTAAAACAAGAGTTGGCAATTTTTTCTGCCAAGGGCTGAGTAGTAAATATAGGTCATGCAATTTCTGGCACAACTATTCAACCCTGCATTGTAGTGCAGAGGCACACCTAGGCAGTTGCTAAACAATTGGGCATTTACTATGTTCCAGTAAAACTTTATTTACCAGAACAAAATTTGGACTGGATATAGCTCATGGGCCATAATTTGCTAACCCTTGATTTAAAATATACTCTATTAAAACAGCTCACATTTGGGACGCCTGGGTGGCTCAGTTGGTTGGACGACTGCCTTTGGCTCAGGTCATGATCCCGGAGTCCCGGGATCGAGTCCCGCATCGGGCTCCCAGCTCCACGGGGAGTCTGCTTCTCCCTCTGACTTTCTCCTCGCTCATGCTCTCTCTCACTGCCTTTCTCTCAATAAATAAATAAAAATCTTTATAAAATAAATTTTAAAAAAAACAGCTCACATTCAAGGTGTTCTCTTAACTCAAGTAACTGAAAGTAATTCTTCTCTTTGATGCATCAACTGGCTGTTTGTTAGAGTGGATTATCTTCTTGTATGTCGTAATTTTGAGTTGTGAACTCTACACAGAGCCTTCTGTTGAAGCTCAGTGTACCTTGAGTTGTAGAATTATCCTTCAAAGTGTGTTGATATTTTAGACCTTGAAACTAATATTTTTAAAAAGGATTGCTTTTTAAATTATTACTCTCAAAATACCCCGAGTAGGAATCTTTTGAACTAATCCAGTGCTTAGTGTTCAGCCTGATATATGGAAAATCACACAACTCTGAGCTAGCTATCAATGCCTCTGTTAAAATTAACAGAACTCTTAGTATTATTATTATTTATCTATGGTCTTATAGAATCTATAAAAAATTGTAGTTGTTAGCATTTATGCTCCCAAAGTTTTTAAAATTCTGCTTAATTGGAAGACCATAATTAAGATACTTCTTAATCTTGACATGATGCTACTTTGACTAAAATATATAGATGGTATTGAGTGAAGTATACGTTATGAAAATAAAATACAAGTAAGACAGGACAAAAACACAAAGGAGCTTTGGAGAGTTCTTTCTGAAATGTCACTTTTTAAAGTGACAGCATTAGATGTATTATTGAATATGTTCAATATGTAGATATATGTGTACGTACATGTGCGTGTCTTCCCCAATCTGCAGTGAATTAATGCTCTTGCTTGTTTATCACAGGACACTTGAAATGGACCAAAGCTGAGGACATTGACATAGAAACCCCAGGATCTATTCTTGTCAACACTAACTTGAGGGCATTAATAAATAAACATACGTTTGCTTCCTTACCTCAGCATTTTCAACAATACCTCCTGCTTTTGCTCCCAGAAGTGGATAGGCAGGTAAGTGGGAGTTTTAAGACATTTGATATTAGTCACAAGCTATATTATCATGAAGTGGCAGTTCCATTATCAAAGATGACTGATATGTATGTGGACCGTTTCTATAACAGTATAGTCTATTTATAATATATAGACTATGGTGTGTTTAATTTGCCAAAACAGAACCATTTTTATTATCAGTAGAGAGCCAATTCAAATTTTAAAATACAGCACACTGCTGTGGAGTGAAAACAACAGACCTTTCCACATTGGAAAGGGAAAACAAAGAAATCAAACATTCCATTATCAAATAAATCTTTGAAGTAGCTGCTCCTTTGCCTGGAGGGAATATTGAAGTGCAGCAATAAAAAGCCAGGGTTTCTAAGAAATTATGTAAATGTTTTTATTCTCAACTCTTTCCAAAAAGCATTTAAAATTTATGTTTGCAGTTGCCTTCCGAGACTCTATCATCGTGAATATGATTGCCTATAAATAATCACCTTTTATCTTTTTTTTTAGTATAACTGGAAATGCTTTAAGTTTATTTTTGTATTTTGAAAAGCCTCTAAAATAAGGAAATACAAATATAGACCCATAATAGCAGGCATCAATCATCTTCTAAAGCTGTTTCCTTAGAAAAGGAAAAAATATTTCATCACATAAACTTTTATTAAATTTCACAAAAGTTATTAAATGGCAACTAGGAAAAATTTCCTTGTGATTCTTATTTCAATAAATTTTGACACTGTATATAGTTTCCAGTTGATGGACATAATGTGTATGTGTTTATGTATTTGCATTTCAAAATGAGAGGTACATCCGTATACTGAAATCGGCGAGATTGATTCAATATTTCCATATTACTTTGAATAAATTTTCTTAGCTTTGTATTTGATTCCATTTTCTGCTAACTTAGTTGCCTTCTTCCATATATATTTAAAGTGTGATGAGCTGTGGTTTTCTACCACTCATATGTATCTCTTTGGTGGAGATTATTGTTCACATTTAGAAAAAGATTATTTTGATTTGGTGTACATTTCTGTTTGGGAGTTTGCCTTCATTCCATGAAAATTTGCTTAATGTTTACTATGAATATGCTATGTTTTAGGTACTTTGGAGTAATGGAAAGACAGTAAGTGCCTTTTAAGTATTTATTGATGATTAAGTATGCTTTAGTAGGATATATAAGTTATATTTGTGAATAATCAAAATGTGAGGTAGAAGCAGTTAAGACTAGAGGAAAAAGCACAAGGTATACTGAGCTTTCATAGGCAGAAGGGAAAAATCAGAGACAAATTTAAGGTCCTTGCATTGGGCCTTGAGATGTAGGCAGGATTTGAATAAAATAGATGGAAATCTATCAAGTGAAAAGTTCAAAGATCCAAAATCAAGAGCTATTTTCATGGGAGTCTGGATTGTAGGAAGAACTGTGCAAAAGAATCTGGACAGACAAATTGGAATTCAATTTTTGAAGATTCCTTGAGTATGAGGCTAAGGAGTCTGAACAGTGTTCTCCCTGTGTTTGCAAAGCCACTGAGGGCTTTTGAGCACAGCTGTAATAGAGTAAGATTGTTGCTTTTTAAGAAAATTATTCTGGCAGTATTGAAAGGGAATGTAGAGATGGGAAGCATAAAAGTGGGAAGGGTTGTTAGGAAGCAATTTTAGTTGTTCCAAAAAGGCAAAATGAGGGCTTGAATTTGGAGAATAGTGTTGAAATTAAAGAGGAGGAAGATAATGTGATCATCACTATCATTATCGAGTGGTAGCACTTTTACATTTTGTCAAATAACACTTGAACAAGGTGTAGGGAGAAGCCACTCATCACTCGGGTTTTAAATTTGTGTAGCAGAGAACTGAGTTTGGAAGTTAAGAAAAACTTTTTTTAGGGGGGATTGGTGAAAGAGACTGATTTATTAGCTCTAGAACTGTTTCCTTCATCTCAGCACACGAGTGGTTCACCTTGTTTACAGTTCTGTCCGCAGCTCCTGGGATAAGATTTGGCACACACAAGGTACCGAATAAATCTTTTGGAATGAAGAAATGACAGACTGCCCTAGGTTTAGCCAAATATTTCGGTAACCCAGAAGGCCAGGCGAAGCGTAGTATTTTTTCCAACCTGTAGCAATTTCTGTTCATTTCTTCCAGCCAGCGTGAGAAGTGAAAATGAATAAGGCACAGTAGCTGTCCTCTGGTAACAACTAGTCCACCAGCAGATTACTCAGGCAGTAGTTACGGAGTGTGTGCTATGTACTCTGCACACTTTGCTAAATACAGAGGATGAAAGGGGAGAAAGACCACCTCACGCTGATCTACTAGTAACGATCTACGACGCTCGTTACTAGGTTAAGAAGGCTAATAACTGGGCAAACCAAATTAGTGTAAGACCAGGAAGAGCAACACAAATGTCAAAGTAGACTTTTAATAAAAGTCTTCTGTAGATACAGAGGATGAAGAAATTTTAATCAGAAACTAGTACTGGAGAAGATTTTATCTGTGGAAAGGATACCTCAGTTGAGCCTTGAAGGACTAGTGTTTTGCAAGTAGAGCCAATGGTAAGTGAATTCTGTAGAGGGAGAGCTTGTCATTTATAAAGATCTGCTGCTTGTGTGTTCCAGAAGATTTAGTAGTTCTGTATGACTGGCTCCTCCTATGGGGGGAAAATGGGGAGCTCCTCTGCTGACAGGGAGTATGGTTTACAACTTTGGTGACCTGGTTGCAGGTTAAGCTCTTTGAACTTTTTCTGAAACCAGTGGATGCCATCATAGAGTTTTCCAAATGAGAAATGACCTGCTTACAATAATGTAAACAGATATTTTCATGCCTGGACATAGGGAAAAAGGATAAATGAAGTACACTCCGTATTTTCTCCTAGGAGCTAGTAACCCTGTGAATGATGGATTGGACAGGCAGAAAGATAAGACAGTGAAACTGGGTAAGAGACAATTGCAGTAGTTGAGATATGAGATAACAGTATGACCTTGGGCATTGGCCTTGGAAATGAGAAGAAAGGACTGAATTCCAGACATAGTTTTCAACCTACTTGAGTAGGAATAAATGACAGATTGCCTGTGGGATAGGGTTGTAAAGGGTCTAGAAGGCAACTGGATATTTTATCTAGGGTGACTTGGGAGAACTGAAGGGCTCTATGGACCTATCAACCATTTGATACCAAGAAATTTAGGACTCCGTCTCTGCGTGCCTTGCTGGAGGTGAGCTGACGCACCCTCTCTCCTGTCAGGAAGGGGCAGGAGACTTGATGCAGCAAACTCCCCAGACTGCTGCTGTTTCAGTACAGCTTAGAATATCAATGGGGTTGAATACCACCACTTTCTGGGCCAGAATGACTGGAAAAGGCATGCAAATGTGAAGCTAGTTCCATTGATTTATTTGAGCCAGTGGAAAGTACTATAATTCTAGGAGACACCTCAGAATTTCACTTGTATGAAAGCTTGTCTTTATGTATCTGTACAGAAGGTGAAAGTCCAGGGTTTCTTGTTTCCTTCCTTTGACTCCCCCGGTTGCTGCCAGATTTCCCCCCCTGAAGGAGTCCCTACCAGCCTCTGTCTGACTCTAGACCATAGAAAGCTGGGGATCGATCATTCAGGAGTTACATCTTCAAATATGGAAGCTAGGTTTCCCATTTATCTTATCAGTGCCAGTTGTCATTCTGCTAACCTGTCTGGTGTTTTGTTTTTCTGTATTTCTACTCTTCTGTCTTTCATAAAGGCCTGCTTATCTTACATTTCATATATATTAACTTTCAGTTGTTTTACGACATTTTCACAACTAGCTTTATATGTATTTTTACTCTCCTTTACACATTATACTGCAAATAACAGAAATACAACTCAAACTGCTTTAAATATAAAGGGATTTATTGGCTTAGGTAATTGGAAGATAGAAGTTAGAGTGGGCTCTGGTTGTTGGTCCTGGGATTTACTTATTGTCAAGAACCCTGTTCATTATTATTTAATGAATTAATTTTAAAAATTGTCTGTCTTCTTGTTGGCACTGTTCTAATCCCCCTCTTTTTTGTTGTTTTTTTGTTTTTGTTTTTGTTTTTCTAATTCCCTTTTGGGATAGGATGGCTACCTGAATCAAAAAATGGGTACTTGCTTCTTGGTTCACATTCATGGGGAAAATGCTTCTGTCCTAGTATTTCAAGGAAAAGGTCTCAATTCACACTACTGGTACTACTAAGATCACATAACCACTTCTTAAACAATGCCTCTAGCTAAGGAAATGGAATATGCAAATTGTTTAGAGCCACTAGACCTACCCTTGAACCTCAGTGTGCTCACCATCTCAAGTAAAGGGCGCACTGTGATAGAGGTCAGGGCTACTTTAGAAATCTGGTTTTCAGGAAGTTACGTTAGAGGATATGCAACTGGGGTGGGGGAGAACCTTGGCAGTTCACTAACAGTGCCCACTCCAGGGGGTAGGTATTGAGTTTGGCTTTAGCAGGTTGGATTAAGATGCTTCTACTGTATAAAATGTTGAGAAGTAATTATACAGGTTTCAAAACTGAAGGAGATGGAGTTAGTTTATAAAATCTACATAGATAATGGTGTTAGCTATGGGATTTGATGAGGCTACCAGATATAGTCATCCCAGAGGAATACTGTATTTATGAGAGGGTGTGGATGAGAAAGAGTATGGGAAGGAGCCAGGGAATAGACAGGAAATAGCAAATACTTCAGAGATCGTCAAGTGCAGGTTGTAGACTGCCAGCAGTGCCAGATGGACGGTAGGAGGTCAGTGGGGAGTAGGTGGGATATCTTTCCTTTGCCCTTCTAGATCCACCTTTCAGCCTTCTTCACTCTGCTTTGCTGCAGGAGGCTAAACCGTATGGACTAATGCACCAGGGGGACATATGCCTTCTGTATTTTTTTTTTTTAATTTTTAATTAACCAGACACTTTTAGAAATTTGAAGATACATTAGAGAATTAGTTTCCAGCCTGGTAATCCTTCCAGGACCCCCCTTCCTCCAATATATTATGACTCTAATATATTTGCACCTGGCACCTATTCGTTGGCACATAATTTTTATTTGTCCCAATACTGATGATGTTTACTTGATCATTTTGATTAAAATGTACCTGCCAATCTTCTGCAGTACAAAGTTACTTCTTCCCTCATATTTAAATAGTATCTAGTGAGGAGGTTCTTTTTAAATTATATAAACATTCTTTGTCTTCAGACCTTCAGTTTATTCATTTATTTGTATCTGTACGGGTTCATTGTTTTTTATTTCTTCAGTAGATTACTATGCTCGAATTGCCCCACAGTTGGTCACTGAGAGCCTGTCCAAGCTGGCTTCTTTCTGTATCTTCTGAGGTCTCCATTGCCTTCAGATCACTTCATTATTTTGAAGCACACCACATTGTCCCAGTCTCTTATACTTTTCTTGCCCAGGCTCTGGAACGAACCCTTTCTTCAAGGAGCCATGTTTCCCTCGAGTGGAGGATGGTACTTAGGAATCAGGAGCTCACAGCACGTGTGCTCTGTGTGTGTGTGTGTGTGTGTGTGAGAGAGAGAGAGACTACCTCCTAACCTCTGTGTCAGGGAGACAAGGAACATCTTATAGAAGAAAGAGCATAAGTCTTTCAAAATGTATAAACACAACGTAATTTATATTGACATTTATTTCTATATCTATGTCTCTATCTTATAAACCAGGAATTTACCTCCAGTCCTAATCTAATACCCCACGGTTTATTCTAGTTTTCTCTCTTTCCATAGCTGACACTGACAGTGAGAAACCCTGTTATTACTCTTAATATATCCAGATATTTGGTTAATCCCCTTATAGGTAGCCACTCTTCCATACTGCCCCGTGGATGGTCGTCTTTACTACACTCAGGCCTGAGTACGTGGCAAGTTACTTACCCACCCATCCTGCTGAGGCACTTTTCCCTTCCGGCTTGACCTCTGACACTACATATCAGGCTGCTCCTCTGTGTAGGCGGTGTTCCTCACCGTGCAATGGCTCTGCAGCTCCTCTCAGGGCTTCCCTCCGTGTGGATACTACCTCACCCTGCTAGGCTCGGTGATCGCACTTTGGGCCATCGTGCGTTCCTCTGCTCCTTTTCTGGCATAGGGGCCTATATTGTTTTAAGCATTAGGCCTGAATTATTTGGAAGCAGGAAGAGAAGGCCCCATGGGTTTTAATTGGGTTCAGCTCTGAGGGAGCCCCAACAGAGCTTTGGGCTAAAGAAGAGTGAGATTGAGCCCCTCACCAGCCCTGTGTGCTCAGCACATGATACATCCATCAACCAGCTCCTATCAGAAGGTCTTCTCCCTGTAGCTCTCTTCCTGTCCAAGTTCTGACAAACCCTTTCTCCTGGTACCTTCAGGTCCAGTACTACTTCCCATTATTAGCTTTAGTTTCCTGAACTATCTTTGGTGGTTTGCTGCACCCTGACCATACCTTTCTTTGTAAGTAGTCCCTTTAATCTACTCTCTTTAAATGATGTTAACTTGAATGAGCCATCTGTGCCTGCTGGGACTCCTGACTGACAGACTTTGTGATGATGTAGAATAATATGGATACAGGCGAATTCTATTGGTGCAGGGAAGGGATGGATATATATTTCTTTCATTCATTCATCCAACCAATGTTTACTTAACACCTATTATGTGCCAGATAAGCACTGATAATACGAACACTAATAGAGTAACAGTTCCAACCCAGAGAGAGGTGATAGTTCTTGAAGGGAGACAGAGATATAAAAGCCTATAGTTACACAACTAGGCCATGGTGGTGGTATACACATTGTGCTATAGGAGCAATGAGGAGATAATCGTATTTTATAGGTAGGAGTTAGAGAATGCTTTGAAGAGAATGTGTCATCTAAACTTCATCTGGAAATATGGAGGAAGTTTACCAGGAAAAGGAGTGTGGTAGGCATTCTGAGTAGAGGAGACCATATGTGCCAGTAATAATAGTGATGATATATAGTGCTAAGCCTCCTACATCAATTATCACTATTTCTTGCTGTAACTCTCTAAAGAGTTTGTATTATTAGCCCCTCTGTATATCTGTGTGGAAATAAGGATTGGGGAGAAAAAAAGGATTTACCCAACTTCTTCCAAGTAAAAACGTAGGAACCAAAATTTGAACACAGATTTGTCCATCTCCAAGTTCATGCTCTTTGTTCTGCATGGCGTCCCTTGCCCTCCAAACACGGGCAGAGAAGTACCTGCTCCCCATCAACAAAGAAATTGAGATGGAGGGGTACAGAGGGAGTAAACTGAGTTTAGAAGGGGGAGGTTGGAGCAAAGCTTTAAAAAAAAGGCCTTCTGTGTCAGTGAGCAATGTAGAATCTATGAAGATTATATGTTTGGAGTGTGACATTGTTAGATTTATATTTTAGAAAAGGATTCTTTTGAAGGAGTGAAGCGTGAAGTAGAGGAGAGAGATTCTCCCACTTTCCACCTTGCTGTGCTTTAGTCATTTTGTCTTCCTTCCTGCCCCTCAGACCTACACCTAACCTTCTATTCCTCCTCACTGGGCTTGCTGAGAGCACTGCTAGAAAGGCTTCAGGGCGTCTTGGGGCAAGGCCCGCTTCTTCTCATCCCCGACAGTGTCATCTCCTCACAAAGGCTTTTCTTGTCCTCCTTCCCATGTCAAGTAGCCTCTACAGTTGTTCTCTGACTTACTTTTCTGTTTATTTCCCTCCCAGCACTCCATCATTGTCAATAATTACTTGCTTTTGGATTTGTTCATTTGTCTTCCCTCATGAGAACCCAGGACAGTGGCTTTGTGGCTTTCTTCTAGACCCTGTGCCTGGCATGTAGTAAGGGTTCAGTAAATGTTTTTTGAATGAATCAATGAATATAGGGTAGGAATCCACTTAGAAGCTAGTGTAACATATCCGATAAACCCAAGAACATAGCCAAAACCATTAAAGAATGAAAAAGAAAGGCCCATTTCATGAGACATTAGTTTGCTATTATGGCCATAACAAAATACCACAGATTGGGTGGCTAAAAAAAAAAATTTATTTTCTCCCAGTTCTGGGAGGCTGGAAGTCCAAGATCAAGGTGCTGACGTGGTTGGATATTCCCGAGGCCTGTCTCCTTGACTTGCAGAATAGGCTCCTTTTTGCTGTGTCCTCACGTGGCCTTTTCTCCATGTACCCACATCCCTGTTGTCCCTTCCTCTTTTCGTAAAGACATCAGCCATATTGGATTAGGGCCTTGCCCTACAACCTCGTTTATGCTTGCTTTCCTCTGTGAAGGCATTGTCTCCATCTGCAGTCACCTTGGAGGCTGGGGCTTCAGCAAGAGAACGGGGTGGGGTGGGGTAGGGGCACAAGTTAATCCAACACAGACATTTTAGAGATAAAACCATCAGGACTTGGTCATTGGATTTGGGTGAGAAGGAGGATTTAAATATGTATTTTAGGCAGTAAGTGTTTATTGCACATTTGAGAATAGCAAAAGATTGTTATGTCTTAAAAGCCAGGGTAGACTTAAACATGTTTTTGTCCAAAAATTGAGGCTGTCAATGGGAGAAATTGAAGATAGAAGAAAGAAGATTTGAAAAATTGACCAAGTTTTAGAATAGATGGGCTGGGACTATACTGGAGAAGAGGCTGGTTGAAGGGGGGAAAAAAGTACTGATTGCTAAGGTGAGAGAGAAGAGAAGCAGGAATGGAGGAGGGAGGAAAACCCGAACAGGAGGCACAGAGGGAAAGTGAAGGACTTTCAGCTGCGTGGTGGTGTGTTTGCTCAGCCACTAGAGGCTTATGGGTGTCAGGAGAGTACCAAGGCTTTGGAAGGCAGCCTGAAGGGTGGTTCTGAGGGTTCATCCTGATGAAAAAGTGATTGCCCATCAGCCTTGAGGCCCCGTGTGAGGTTCGACGGCAGTGGGTCCTGATGGTCTGCTTCCATGTTTTTCGCTCCAGCCGTGCTAAGGATTTGTGTCTTTGACTTGGTACTAGATGTGCCAGGAGTTGGATTTTGCTAAAACTGGAGATTTTTCAAAAGCGCACATTGAAAGAGCTGAGAGATTTTAGGGGACTCTGAGGTGCTTGTTGGAATGGTTGATTATGGGGTCCAGACTTTAGGGAGAGAAGTTAGGGCTGGGGGCTGGAGTGAGTGGAGGTCTCAGGGAGAGGAAAACATGGCACCAAAGGAAGAAGGATATGTCGTTGAGTGAAGCAGTATAGGGTCTCAAAATAACACACTTCAGGTGTAATCAGGTTTTGGTAAACACATAGGTCAAAGCTATCTTTTTGGCTACCGCATGTTGGTTCAGAGATCAAACCCAAAGAAACTAAAGGGTGAGAGCAGTGTTAGTCAACACTAGGGAACAGGGAGAATTGTAGCTAGTTCTTCCTTCAGTTCCCAGGTAGGAATATTGCCTGAATAAATACAGTGCTTATGTTTGTAGCCGGACATGCCTTTGTGCATAACTCTCTGCAAAATATGCCTGGATAATTTTTAAAACTTCCTTGCATATATACATAGCAGATCCCTCCTTTCTTTAAGAATTTGTACTTCATAAACTGTATCTACATGGAACAATGCTGTGACCTTTTAAAATATACGTAGCAGTCGGCGTATTAAATGTCAACTAAAGTGGAGTCATATTTAAGTTTTTATTACACTTCCCAGTTGAACATCACTGATGAATAAGTTGCTGTCATTTCTGTCATCTGTATCATTTTTAAGTAATGTTCATCTCTGCCTCCATGTGGTGGTACTGGGACTATTAGGGCTCTTTCTCCAAACACTGGCAAGACCATCCCCCAACTGCTTCTAAATAAATTATGCCTATTATTTTTGTCCAAATGGTAATTGCAGCATTTCAATCCATTCTTACTAATCTCCCAATTTTGTTCTGCATTCGTATCTGTGTCTCTATGGTCTGTTAAATGACTAGCCACAGAAGGATATGTACTGTGTAGGCTCTTTAAAATCCTATCTAGCTTTGTGCTCTTCAGGTTTTTGCACTCATTGGCAATAATGCACATAATTTTAACTGTGGAGAATGTCATTAAACTAAAATGGAACATTTACACAGTTCCTTTTGCAGAGAATTTTGGACTAGGAAAATGAATGTGTGTGTCAGACGTTTTACAGCACATGAGAATGTGATTTATTGATTTCTGATGGCTCTGTTGGCATCGGTGTATATATTTAAAGAAGTCACGCAGCCTTTATAAATGCAAATGGGAAAGGGCTTTCCATCTTTTTCCTCCATGGAAATAGCTCATACATTTGCAATAACTCAGGCTCCTCTTAGAGATTGCTCTATGTACTGTATATATTGATTTAAAAATTATACCGTTATTTTATTCTGCAAATAATGTTTATAATGAAATGTCAATTTACCTAACAGATTATAGAAATTCATAAGTATTAAAGATATGAAAAAATACTGGTATCTTAAGCCTTTAGGTAAAAAGTAAGTGTGTACTTGAGATGTAATTATTTTAATGGAACTGACACTAGCTTTTTTTTTCGCCTGCTCCTGAAAGCATATCTTAAAGTACTTAGAAAATCCAATATTCTTTCTGGCCTAAGTCACTTACTGGCGATAGTAAATCAGACATGGCCAAAGATATCCTCGCGGACCACGCCTGATATTTCCATACTCGCCATTTGAGCTTTATGCTTATGGAGGGCAGTAATACTATCTGGATATTATCCATGTCTTAGCTACCTGGATAGTTAACATCAAATCCTGTTTATCAGTATCTGCTTCAAAGTAGGTCAAATAATGTATAAGACTGGATTGAAGTACTTATGTGCAAGTAATTGCATGTCATAGGCAATCTGACAAATGGAGCAGATTTCAATCCTGTGCATAAGGAAGTTAATTGAGGAACCTGCATTCATTTAGTCTGGAGAACATCCCATTCTGTGCATGAAACCACTTTCTTCCTCCTTTATAGGCTTTACTGCGCGGCAACCTCATGGCCTAAAAGGCCGTCTTTGGGCATGTGTGATCAACTACGTATGATCAGGCATACTGGATGATTAACTGTTTGGTACTATCATTTAGTATTTACATAATCACCTTTGTTTTCATCTTATGTAGGTTTTAAGATAATATGTATATGTGTAATACTTAACTCCGTTTAATGAGAATGGAGAGCAAGGAACTTTAATTTTGTTTCATCACACAAATGAATAGAGCTTGAGAAAGGGAGTCATGCAGATGGCAGATTACACATTAGTGCCTGTGCCTGTCATTTTTAATAAGGGACATTCTAATGTCCAGGTCACGACAGACCATTATGAACAGGTGTCATACAGTGACTCACCCCTAAATTAGGCTCAAGGGTAGAAGGAAGAAAATGAAATTTCACTCATTAAATCACCTTTAGAACTTGTAGTAATTAAACCCCATTCAAAAAATATAGTTGCCTAAGAAAACACTTTGGTTCCATTTGCGAAATTTATTAAAGATCGTTGTAAAGAAATAAAGAATCAATTATAAGCAGGGAGTGAATAGTGTAGTAGTGTTCGAAACTCTAGATTAAAGTGACAGCATTATTTAATTCCCTTCCCTGCTCCTAAATTCCATTAAAATGACACTGGCTTTTCCCGTTATGTTTCTTTATCAGTCCTAAAACCTAGGGGAAGAATGCCATCCAGACGCCAAAAACTGTGCAGAATTTCTGCAGGAGATAATGAAGGTGAGGCTAGATTGATCTAAGATTACTAAAATGAAAGGGGCTGCCTGGAAAGGAACCCTCTTTGTGGGGTCTGACTGAAAGGGACTGCAGATTTCTCTTAGACACAACCAGCTAGGAGTGGTCTGGCTGGAGGAAAGGGTGGAGCATTGCAGAGATCTCTGTACTGACTCTTACTTTCTGGGAAGGCTCGCTAGCACTTAGTCTCTGAACAGCAGGGGGCCACTGCAGAAGAAAGGTTTCCAGGCTGTGCTTGCTGACGGGTTGCCTTGTGTTCTCTGTCCAAAAGCTAGCTGTTTTGCTAGTTAAGAGGAGGCCTAGTCTCATTGATGTGTATCCTTAAATATATGATTAAGGCATTCTTTATTAGGGAACCAATCCCTTTCCTCACAAGGGCCAAACCTCTACTTGAGCAAGTATCAGTGGGGTAAACGTGTACTTTTTGCTGATCCCTTTTTTGAGCCTGAGAGATCTATACCAAGTCCAACAAAGTTTCTGACAAAAGCCATCTCAGTAGCTAATACTGATCCAACGCCTACTGACCTCTCGCTCGGAATGAAAAGAGAGAGAGATCAGTAATGCGGCATAGGAAGGATTTAGCTGTTCAAAAAAGAGCCCTCGTGTGACAATTCAGAGAACAAGACCAGTTGTTAATAAACTGAGAACAAGAGAACAGAAACAGAGAACAAGAACAGTTGTTAATAAACTGGAGATTTGTGAGAATCCAGTCATTTTTACAAGTATTAACTCAAGTTTTACAGTGGGCCATGCAGTGCGCTGACCAGTAGGAACACTATGTCACCCGAGACCGCGTGCATCTGCCTTCACGGAGCTTCCGTTCCAGCTCTGGAAATAGTGCACGTTTATGGAGCCCCATAGGCATATCATTTGGGAGATGCGAGGAGAAGCTTTCAAGGGGCATCTGAGTGAGCCTGATCCAGTTAAGTTACATGAAAGCACTTTGATGTTTTGAAATCTTAAGATATCTTTGGCAGAACCGGAGCCGTGCTCAGTCTGCAAATTGCTTTCATCACTGAGGCATGTGTTTTTCTAGTCTGACAGGTGGGAATGGACTCTGTGAGCACTGGGCTCTGTTACCTCTATTCATTTCAAGTAGTTCTTGCGTGGCTTCTGGTAAGTTTGCTCACATATATACACTGATAAAGACTCAGTGGAAGAACTCCAGAATTTTCTCTCTGTGGTGCTATGGTTCACTTCCTCTGAACAATAATTGCCTTCTTTTCTTCTGACTCTCAGCTTCAGCGTCTTGTTAGCCCTGTAGTGGGATGGTGGTGCCATTTACTGAGGTGGGTAAGATTCCAAGAGCTTATTTTCTGTTTTGGACATGTCTCGGAGGTGCATTTGAATAATCTTGAATAATGCGGAAATTTTGAATAAGAAGTTGGCTATATAAGTGTGAAGGTTAAAGTAGAGTTCAAAGCTGGAGTTTCAAGAAAAGAATTGGCAACCGCCGACATCTAGATGTTAGTTAAAACCATGGATATAAATGATAATGTAGTATAGACCAGAATGAGAAGAGGGCCCAGGACCAAGGTTTGGGCCCAAAGCCCAAGATTTCCAAATCTTAACGGCTGAATAAAAGAGCTTAAGCTGGCAAAGGAGAATAGAAAGTAATAGCCAGCAATGTGAGGGACAGGAAGACCATGTGTGTATCACCGAAGTCAAGGGAGTGAGTATTTACGGAGGAGGGTGTGATTTATTTAATATTTAAGTGTTGCATAAGGTGAGGATTGAGAGTTAACTATTGTATTTCGTATATGCTGTTCACTGGTGATCTTGACAGGAGCACTTTTGGAGGCATGGTAGGGAGGATATACCAGTTTGGAAGGTCTTCAAAAGAAAATGGAAAGAGAGAATTTGGACAGAGCACCATCCTCCCCTTACATGTGAAGTGAATAGAGAAACAGAGCAGTAGGTCCTAGAATTACTTGTTGACTGCATTGAGGTTAAATTGTTTTTATAAGATCGCTGTCATAAATGAGGTCTTTTCTGCCATAATAGAGTTGTAGGGCTTGTGTATTAGAAAGTTATTTTTTTCTTAGCCTTCTTACTCAGTGTTTGATAATTTTGAATTGCTTCTCATTTTATGCTCTTGAGTTCCCCAGATAATCATACCACTTACTAAGGATGGTGATTTTATTTCCTTTCTAATTAGTATACTTTTAAGAACCATTTCATTTATTTGATAGGTAAAAAGGCCAGATTAGGGTTTGATGAGGATTGAGCTAAAGAAGGAAAGAATATAGACAGATGTGTCTTTTAAAAATTTTGGTTTTGAAGTGAGATAGTCATAAGGAAAATAGAAACAGCATAATTTAAGGATAAAAGTAGGATTTTGTTTATTTGACTTATTCGTACAGTTGGGAGAGGAGTTTGTGTGTTTGGTGATCAAAGAGATAGAGGTCCCTTGAGAGGGAGCAGTTAAATAATCAGGACAAAAACGGGAAGTTGGTTGCTTATTATAATGACCCCTTAAAAGGCAGGGGTGGAGAAGGTAGCAATCAAAGCCTCAGTGGAGAAATTTTCCTTAGAAAGGAGTCAGGGCACCATTTCCAGGAATACTGGAAGGAAGGAAGGAAGTGGGTAAGGAAGATGGGTGTGAAGTTTGGTATTGTAAAACCTAGGGATTTCCTCTATGATTAGTACAGTTTCTTTTTTTTCCTTACAGAAGTAAGAGTCAAAAGCATGGACAGGTAGTGATGGGTAGGATGAGGATAGGGAGGAAGGTAAAAAGCTTGAGGTGAATGTAGTTTGGAAAAGTCATTGAAGAAGGTCAAAGTGAAAAACCACAGTAGGCTAGCAGGAGAGTGATAAGTGACCCAGCGTTGAAGACTTAATTATCAAACCTGTTTGCTGAGAAGAGCAGATGTTTACCGAAAGTACTGGATGTGGAATGGTCAGGTCCACCATGGACTGGGCCTTTGTCATACGAGTGTATCCAAATAATGAGAAGAGCAAGAACCTTAAGAACCTAATAGATCAGAAAATCTCACCTGGAAACATAATGAAATGATGCAAGAAGAGGAAAAATGGACTTGGTGGAAGCAAAGGAGTGAGCAGACCGCAGGTCTTAGTCAAGAATGTGTAGAGTAGAGCTGTGTGAACACGCAAGCCAGAAGGAGCGAGGTGGGTCAGCATAATAGCCTATGACTAAATGTTATCGTGATGGGGCAGTTTGGATGGTTTTCCCATTTCCCCCCAAACATCTATAGTCTTCTGTTTATTTATTTTAGTTTCCAGTAGCTCTACAAAAAAATTTAGTTTTTATTTATGACATGGAGTTTGGTGTCTAGCTTAAGAATATTTCTCGACATCAGTATAATACAGATATTTTCCAAAGTATTTTAATCTTTTTTCTTAAGCTTTTCCCTTTGGATTTTTAGAATTGTGAGTCCTGCAATTGTGTTTTTCTTTCAAGGTTGTTTTCTTTATTGTGGGGCCCCGAATTTCCATGTAAATTTTAGGATGAGTTATCAATTTCTGTAAAGAAACCAACTAGAATTTTGATAGGAATTGTCTTAAATCTGTAGATCACTTTGGAGTGTACTAGCATCTTAATATGGAGTCTTCTGATTCATCAGCAAAGGCTGTCTTTCCATTTACTTGGATCTTAAATTTCTTTCAACTTTTTGTTTTAAGAGTGTAACTTTTGCATTTCCTTGGTTAAGTTTATCCCTTCCTATTTTTTTCTTTTTAATGTTATTGTAAATGGTTTTTTTCTTCATTTTTTTGTTTGATGAGAAGCCAGCTGATAATGTTGCTATAGTCCTTTTGGACATAAATCATTTTCCTCTTTCATTTTCAAAATTTTATCTCTGGCTTTCAGCATTTTTACTCTAAGTGTCTGGGCATGAATAGCTCTGTATTTATCCTAATTGAAATATATCTGGTGTCTTAGATTTGTAGATTTATGGTTTTCATAATCATCATTTCTTTAAATATTTTTTCTGCTCCCTTCTCTCCCTTGCTTCTCTTGATGTTACTTCTATTACTCATTTGTTGGTCTATTTAGTTGGGGCCCACATTTCTTTGAGCCTCTGGGTTTCTTTGTTTTGTTTTTTATAATTCTTTTTTCACTTAGTTCTTTAGAATACGTAATCTCTGTTGCTCTGTCTTCAAGTTTGGTGATTTTTCTGCCTGTTCAAATTTACTGTTGAGCCTCTCTAGTGAAATGTTTGTTTTAATTATTTTACTTTTCATCCAGAATTTCTAACTGGGTCTGTTTCATAATCATTATCTCCTATGGATATTTTTTATTTGATGAGACATTGTTATCATACTTTCCTCAATTTATTTAAGCCAGGTTTCATTTAGTTATCTAAAGATATTTGGGATGGCTGCTTTGAAGCCTTTTTTTTACATCCAAAGTCAGGGCCTCTCACCAGGAACTTTCTTTTCTGACTGTTTTCTGATTGTTTCTTATGCCAGTCTCCGTTACCTGTTTCATTGTGTCTCTCTCCCTCCTCTTCTCTCTCTCTGGACATTTCAAGCTATATTTGTACAATCCGTACAGTGATCCCTCCACCCCTTCTCCAGGGATTTTTCTGTTGTTGTTTTATAATTAATTTGGTTAGAGACTTGGCTGGATTATTTTATTTAAATTGATTTTCCCTGCAGTGTGGACCCTCTAATACTGCTGCTCAAAGAGCACAGCCTGGGCCAAAATTAGTCATGGTGGAGTTCCCTTTGTCCCTTTTCCTGATCTCTCTGTTAAACCACTATAAATACCTACGTTAAGGTATTTTTTTCCCTTAAGGAGGGAGAGTATTTCAAGTATCTCTTTTGTTTATACCTTTATATTATCATTATAATAGTTTTGAGGAGTTTGTATTTGCTTTGGGGAATGAGATGATTATTTCATATTAGGTTTCCAGTGGTCACAATGAAATTACATTTGCCATTCATAAACATTGTGAGCCAGTTCCTAAGTGTTCTGTTTCCCTGGTAAACAATGGGGATACAGTTAATGAGTAAATACAGAGGGTGCTCAAAAATTTTACAGTCCCATTTGGTATCACACCCAACCCCTGGGCTCCAATAATTGCTGCCTTACTGCTATATTGTTTTCAGCAATGCCCTGGGGCATAAATTTCTCCAGAAATTTCTGATCCAATTAAATTAGAGCCCCTTTGCAGGGTTAGTTTTGAGACCAGTGTTTGAGGTTTCCTTGGCCCCCCGCAGGGCTCTTTAGCTAACTCTTTCCCTGGTTCTCTCTCGTAAATTAGTTAGCCTTGGTTTATTTAGCTTGTTGCCCTTAGAGAGCTTCCAGTGTCCTTTAATCACTCACCAGCAAAATCTCCATTGGTTTCAAGATCCCTTTTTGGCTTGAACTTCTCTCCATTCTGTTTTAAATAAAATTGGTTCCTTTTGGGGGACTCTGGACATTTACTTGTATCCTGACACATTACTGAATTGCTATATGAGTTCTAGTAGTTTGGGGGTGGAGTCTTTTGGGTTTTCCATATAAAGTATCATGTCATCTGCAAAGAGAGAGAGTTTGACTTCTTCATTGTCAATTTGAATGCCTTTTATTTCTTTTTGTTATCTGATTGCTGTTGCTAGGACTTCTAGTGCTATGTTGAACAAGAGTGGTGAGAATGGGCATCCTTGTCGTGTTCCTGATCTCAAAGGGATGGCTGTCAGCTTTTCCCCATTGAGGATGATATTCGCTGTGGGTTTTTCATAGATAGATTTTATGAAGTTGAGCAGTGTTCCCTCTGTCCCTATACTTTGAATCGTTTTAATCAGGAACGGATGCTGTATCTTGTCAAATGCTTTTTCTGCATCAATTGAGAGGACCATGTGGCTCTTCTCTCTTCTTTTACTGATTTGTTCTATCACATTGATTGATTTGTGAATGTTAAGCCACTCTTGCATCCCATGGGTAAATCCCACCTGGTCATGGTGGATGATATTTTTACTGTACAGTTGGATCCTATTAGCTAGAATCTTGTTGAGAATCTTGGGATCCATATTCATCAGGGATATTTGTCTGAAATTCTCTTTTTTGGTGGGGTCTTTGTCTGGTTTGGGGATCAGGATAATGCTGGCTTCATAAAAAGAGTCTGGAAGTTTTCCTTCTGTTTCTATTTTTTGAAACAGCTTCAAGAGAATAGTTATTATTTCTACTTTGAATGTTTGGTAGAATTCTCCAGGGAATCCATCAGGTCCTGGGCTCTTGTTTTTTTTTTTTTTTTTTTTTTGGGTATTAATCCTTTCTTTCTTTCTTTTTTTTTTTTTTTTTTTTTTACAGCTTTATAAACATATATTTTTATCCCCAGGGGTACAGGTCTGCGAATAGCCAGGTTTACACACTTCACAGCACTCACCATAGCACATACCCTCCCCAATATCCATAGCCCCACCCCCTCTCCCAACCCCCTCCCCCCATCAACCCTCAGTTTGTTTTGTGAGATTAAGAGTCACTTATGGTTTGTCTCCCTCCCAATCCCATCTTGTTTCATTTACTCTTCTCCTACCCCCTCAACCCCCCATGTTGCATCTCCTCTCCCTCATATCAGGGAGATCATATGATAGTTGTCTTTCTCTGATTGACTTATTTCGCTAAGCATGATACCCTCTAGTTCCATCCACGTCGTCGCAAATGGCAAGATTTCATTTCTTTTGATGGCTGCATAGTATTCCATTGTGTATATATACCACATCTTCTTTATCCATTCGTCTGTAGATGGACATCTAGGTTCTTTCCATAGTTTGGCTATTGTAGACATTGCTGCTATAAAGATTCGGGTGCATGTGCCCCTTCGGATCACTACGTTTGTATCTTTAGGGTAAATACCCAGCAGTGCAATTGCAGGGTCATAGGGTAGTTCTATTTTCAACATTTTGAGGAACCTCCATGCTGTTTTCCAGAGTGGTTGCACCAGCTTGCATTCCCACCAACAGTGTAGGAGGGTTCCCCTTTCTCCGCATCCTCGCCAGCATCTGTCATTTCCTGACTTGTTCATTTTAACCATTCTGACTGGTGTGAGGTGATATCTCATGGTGGTTTTGATTTGTATTTCCCTGATGCCGAGTGATATGGAGCACTTTTTCATGTGTCTGTTGGCCATCTGGATGTCTTCTTTGCAGAAATGTCTGTTCATGTCCTCTGCCCATTTCTTGATTGGATTATTTGTTCTTTGGGTGTTGAGTTTGCTAAGTTCTTTATAGATTTTGGACACTAGCCCTTTATCTGATATGTCATTTGCAAATATCTTCTCCCATTCTGTCAGTTGTCTTTTGGTTTTGTTCACTGTTTCCTTTGCTGTGCAAAAGCTTTTGATCTTGATAAAATCCCAAAAGTTCATTTTTGCCCTTGCTTCCCTTGCCTTTGGTGATGTTCCTAGGAAGATGTTGCTGCGGCTGAGGTCGAAGAGGTTGCTGCCTGTGTTCTCCTCGAGGATTTTGATGGATTCCTTTCTCACATTGAGATCCTTCATCCATTTTGAGTCTATTTTCGTGTGTGGTGTAAGGAAATGATCCAATTTCATTTTTCTGCATGTGGCTGTCCAATTTTCCCAACACCATTTATTGAAGAGGCTGTCTTTGTTCCATTGGACATTCTTTCCTGCTTTGTCAAAGATGAGTTGACCATAGAGTTGAGGGTCCATTTCTGGGCTCTCTATTCTGTTCCATTGATCTATGTGTCTGTTTTTGTGCCAGTACCATGCTGTCTTGATGATGACAGCTTTGTAATAGAGCTTGAAGTCCGGAATTGTGATGCCACCAACTTTGGCTTTCTTTTTCAATATTCCTTTGGCTATTCGAGGTCTTTTCTGGTTCCATATAAATTTTAGGATTATTTGTTCCATTTCTTTGAAAAAAATGGATGGTACTTTGATAGGAATTGCATTAAATGTGTAGATTGCTTTAGGTAGCATAGACATTTTCACAATATTTATTCTTCCGATCCAGGAGCATGGAACATTTTTCCATTTCTTTGTGTCTTCCTCAATTTCTTTCATGAGTCCTTTATAGTTTTCTGAGTATAGATTCTTAGTCTCTTTGGTTAGGTTTATTCCTAGGTATCTTATAGTTTTGGGTGCAATTGTAAATGGGATGGACTCCTTAATTTCTCTTTCTTCTGTCTTGTTGTTGGTGTAGAGAAATGCAACTGATTTCTGTGCATTGATTTTATATCCTGACACTTTACTGAATTCCTGTACAAGTTCTAGCAGTTTTGGAGTGGAGTCTTTTGGGTTTTCCACATAGAGTATCATATCATCTGCAAAGAGTGATAGTTTGACTTCTTCTTTGCCGATTTGGATGCCTTTAATTTCCTTTTGTTGTCTGATTGCTGAGGCTAGGACTTCTAGTACTATGTTGAATAGCAGTGGTGATAACGGACATCCCTGCCGTGTTCCTGACCTTAGCGGAAAAGCTTTCAGTTTTTCTCCATTGAGAATGATATTTGCGGTGGGTTTTTCATAGGTGGCTTTGATAATATTGAGGTATGTGCCGTCTATCCCTACACTTTGAAGAGTTTTGATCAGGAAGGGATGCTGTACTTTGTCAAATGCTTTTTCAGCATCTATGGAGAGTATCATATGGTTCTTGTTCTTTCTTTTATTAATGTGTTGTATCACATTGATTGATTTGCGGATGTTGAACCAGCCTTGCAGCCCTGGAATAAATCCCACCTGGTCGTGGTGAATAATCCTTTTAATGTACTGTTGAATCCTATTGGCTAGTATTTTGGCGAGAATTTTTGCATCTGTGTTCATCAAGGATATTGGTCTGTAGTTCTCTTTTTTGTTGGGATCCTTGTCTGGTTTTGGGATCAAGGTGATGCTGGCCTCATAAAATGAGTTTGGAAGTTTTCCTTCTATTGCTATTTTTTGGAACAGTTTCAGGAGAATAGGAATTAGTTCTTCTTTAAATGTTTGGTAGAATTCCCCCGGGAAGCCGTCTGGCCCTGGGCTTTTGTTTGTTTGGAGATTTTTGATGACTGTTTCAATCTCCTTACTGCTTATGGGTCTGTTCAGGCTTTCTATTTCTTCCTGGTTCAGTTGTGGTAGTTTATATGTCTCTAGGAATGCATCCATTTCTTCCAGATTGTCAAATTTGTTGGCGTAGAGTTGCTCATAGTATGTTCTTATAATTGTCTGTATTTCTTTGGTGTTCATTGTGATCTCTCCTCTTTCATTCATGATTTTATTTATTTGGGTCCTTTCTCTTTTCTTTTTGATAAGTCTGGCCAGGGGTTTATCAATCTTATTAATTCTTTCAAAGAACCAGCTCCTAGTTTCGTTGATTTGTTCTATTGTTTTTTTGGTTTCTATTTCATTGATTTCTGCTCTGATCTTTATGATTTCTCTTCTCCTGCTGGGTTTAGGGTTTCTTTCTTGTTCTTTCTCCAGCTCCTTTAGGTGTAGGGTTAGGTTGTGTACCTGAGATCTTTCTTGTTTCTTGAGAAAGGCTTGTACCGCTATATATTTTCCTCTCAGGACTGCCTTTGTTGTGTCCCACAGATTCTGAACCGTTGTGTTTTCATTATCATTTGTTTCCATAAATTTTTTCAATTCTTCTTTAATTTCCTGGTTGACCCATTCATTCTTTAGAAGGATGCTGTTTAGTCTCCATGTATTTGGGTTCTTTTCAAATTTCCTCTTGTGATTGAGTTCTAGCTTTAGAGCATTGTGGTCTGAAAATATGCAGGGAATGATCCCAATCTTTTGATACCGGTTGAGACTTGATTTAGGACCAAGAATGTGATCTATTCTGGAGAATGTTCCATGTGCACTAGAGAAGAATGTGTATTCTGTTGCTTTGGGATGAAATGTTCTGAATAGATCTGTGATGTCCATCTGGTCCAGTGTGTCATTTAAGGCCTTGATTTCCTTGTTGTTCTTTTGCTTGGATGATCTGTCCATTTCAGTGAGGGGAGTGTTAAAATCCCCTACTATTATTGTATTCTTGTCGATGTGTTTCTTTGATTTTGTTATTAATTGGTTTATATAGTTGGCTGCTCCCACGTTAGGGGCATAGATATTTAAAATTGTTAGATCTTCTTGTTGGACAGTTCCTTTGAGTATGATATAGTGTCCTTCCTTCTCTCTTATTATAGTCTTTGGCTTAAAATCTAATTGATCTGATATAAGGATTGCCACTCCTGCTTTCTTCTGATGTCCATTAGCATGGTAAATTCTTTTCCATCCCCTCACTTTAAACCTGGAGGTGTCTTCGGGTGTAAGATGAGTTTCTTGTAGGCAACATATAGATGGTATTTGTTTTTTTATCCATTCTGATACCCTGTGTCTTTTGATTGGGGCATTTAGCCCATTAACATTCAGGGTAAGTATTGAGAGATAGGAATTTAGTGCCATTGTATTGCCTGTAAGGTGACTGTTATTGTATATTGTCTCTGTTTCTTTCTGATCTACTACTTTTAGGGTCTCTCTTTGCTTAGAGGACCCCTTTCAATATTTCCTGTAGAGCTAGTTTGGTATTTGCAAATTCTTTCAGTTTTTGTTTGTCCTGGAAGCTTTTAATCTCTCCTTCTATTTTCAATGATAGCCTAGCTGGATATAGTATTCTTGGCTGCATGTTTTTCTCATTTAGTACTCTGAATATATCATGCCAGCTCTTTCTGGCCTGCCAGGTCTCTGTAGATAAGTCTGCTGCCAATCTAATATTTTTACCATTGTACGTTACAGACTTCTTTTCCCGGGCTGCTTTCAGAATCTTTTCTTTGTCACTAAGACTTGTCAATTTTACTATTAGGTGACGGGGTGTGGACCTATTCTTATTGATTTTGAGGGGGGTTCTCTGAACCTCCTGGATTTTGATGCTTGTTCCCTTTGCCATATTGGGGAAATTCTCTCCAATAATTCTCTCCAATATACCTTCTGCTCCCCTCTCTGTTTCCTCTTCTTCTGGAATCCCAATTATTCTAATGCTGTTTCGTCTTATGGTGTCACTTATCTCTCGAATTCTCCCCTCATGGTCCAGTAGCTGTTTGTCCCTCTTCTGCTCAGCTTCTTTATTCTCTGTCATTTGGTCTTCTGTATCGCTAATTCTTTCTTCTGCCTCATTTATCCTAGCAGTGAGAGCCTCCATTTTTGATTGCACCTCATTAATAGCTTTTTTGATTTCAACTTGGTTAGATTTTAGTTCTTTTATTTCTCCAGAAAGGGCTTTTCTATCTCCCGAGAGGGTTGCTTTAATATCTTCCATGCCTTTTTCAAGCCCGGCTAGAACCTTGAGAATCGTCATTCTGAACTCTATATCTGACATATTACCAATGTCTGTATTGATTAGGTCCCTATCCTTTGGTACTGCCTCTTGTTCTTTTTTTTGTTGTGAATTTTTCCGCCTTGTCATTTTGTCCAGATAAGAGTTTATGAAGGAGCAAGTAAAATACTAAAAGGGTGGCAACAACCCCAGGAAAATATGCTTTAGCCAAATCAGAAGAGATCCCGAATTGTGAGGGGGGAGAAAGGGGATAAAAAGGGGTTCAGAAAGAAAGAGAAAAAAAAAAAAAAACTATTAAAAAAAAGAAAGCCGATAAAGAAAAAATATAAAAAGAGGAAAAAAATATATATATTAGATAAACTATTTAAAAAACGTTAAAAAAAACCGGTAAGAGTTAAAATTCAGCAGAAGAAGAGAAAAAGAAAAAAAAAATTGAAAAAGAAAAAAAAATTAAATTAACTGCAAGGCTAAAAAATCATGGGGAGAAAGCCATGAGTTCCGTGCTTTGCTTTCTTCTCCTCTGGAATTCCGCCGCTCTCTTTGGTAGGTGAACTTGGTCCTGGCTGGGTTTCCCGTTGATCTTCTGGGGGAGGGGCCTGTTGTAGTGATTCTCAAGCGTCTTTGCCCCAGGCGGAGTTGCACCGCCCTTACCCGGGGCCGCGCTGAGTCATCCGCTCGGGTTCGCTTTCGGGAGCTTTTGTTCCCTGAGCGCTTTCCGTAGAGTTCCGGAGGACGGGAATAAAGATGGCGGCCTCCCGGTCTCCGGCCCGGAGGAGCCGAGAGCCCGGGGCCCCACTCCTCAGTGCGCCCTCAGAGAACAGCGCCCAATGTCTCCCGCCACCCTGGCCTCCGGCCACGCTCCGAGCTGACCGAGCCTGCGACCGGTTCAAGGCAACCCCGAGCTGAGAGTCACTCCTCGGCTCTGTCTCTGCAGCCAGCTTCCCCGTTCTAATACCGGTAAGCTCTGCGACACTCAGGCACCCCCGATCCTTCTGCGACCCTGCGGGACCTGAGGCCGCGCTGACCCCGCCTGGGCTTCCAGTTAAGCCTCTGGAGCGATGTCCCTCAGCGGAACAGACTTTTAAAAGTCCTGATTTTGCTCCGTTGCTCCGCCGCTCGCCGGGAGCCGGCCCCTCCCCCCACGGTCTATCTTCCCGTCGCTTTGGATTCACTTCTCCGCCAGTCCTACCTTGCAGAAAGTGGTTGATTTTCTGTTTCTGGAATTGCTGTTCTTCTTCTCTTCAATCTCCCATTGGATTTGTAGGTGTTTGCAATCTTTAGATAAGCTATTTAGCTGATCTCCCGCTACCCGAAGTAGTCTCAGCCTGCTACTTCTCCGCCATCTTGACTCCTCCGCCCTGGGCTCTTGTTTTTTAGGGAGGTTTTTGATCACTGCTTCAATCTCGTTACTAGATATTGGTCTATTCAGGTTGTCAATTTCTTCCTGATTCAGTTTTGGAAGTTTATAGATTTCCAGGAATACATCCAGGAATACATTTTGTCTAGGTTGCTTAACTTATTGGCATGTAACTGTTGATAATAATTTCTGATGATTGTTTCTATTTCCTTGGTGTTAGTCATGATCTCTTCCTTTTCATTCATAATCTTGTTAATTTGGGTCCTCTCTCTTTTCTTTTGGATTAGTTTGGCCAATGAACCTGGAAACACTCTGTTCTTAAGAAGTTTCTCTCTGTCTGGGCAAAATCTAGAGCCAGTGTTCCAGAGGTGGGAACAGGTGCGACTCTTCTGCTTCTACAGCAGAACATTGGATATGGCTGGTAGCCCCTGGTTTTTCTCATCTTGCCACTGCTGGGATAGAACCTCTGCTCTCTAAGTGAGCTACAATGAGGGCATTCAGGGCCCCACTAATATTGGCCTGCCATACCAGGGGTAGAGCCTCCACTAGAGTGGTCACTGGGCAGGAAATAAGACCCGCAACTTCTTGGCTATACTTGCCAGGAATCTAGCCTCTGCAACTCAGGGCTGGAGGGGATAAAAGATAAAATTGTCCTGCCTCTTTCACTGAGTGACTGTATACCTTGACTGGGCTGAGAAAAGAGGCAGTCTCTCTTTTTCAGGCACAAACACCTGCAAAGGAGTTAATCACAGAAACCTGTTGAGTAGAGGGAGTGGGCTGGGGCTTAAGTGGCATCGACTTCTGCTTTCGTTACAAAGATTTAGTAGATTTTTTGAATAACTCTTCATTTGCTGTCTCTTAGGACAAATTCCAGAAACTTCAATTTTTTTTAAATAGTTTTCACCATTATGATTGTTTCACAAGGGAACAGGTTCACACACTCACAACACCATTCAGGAAATGGAACTCTACTAACTATAGATTTTTAATGTGACACTTATATATGCTAATAAATACTGATTCAAATTGTTTTCCTCGGCTGGTTTACCAAGTATGCCAAAGTCGTTTATTCAATAAACCACACTTTTCCAAAACGACATGTAAATAATAGATGGATATTTTGATATATGCTATAATATAGTAGGTACTCAACAAATATTTTTCAGTGAAATTCATATTAACATCTTATTTCTATGAGTAAAAGTGCCTCAAAAAAAACCTGCTTTATATTCTTCCTATCATCTTTGATTACATTTCACATTTATTCTTCAGTCAGAAGTTGCAGTTTTGCTAAGCTTTTTTATATTACAGAAACTTGTAAAGAGAGAGTTGTATTAAAGCACAGATTATCTGCAAACAATGTAGACAGCTTGACAGTTACCATTATCAATACCTATATTAACTACCTGTAGTAATTGTTTAAAGTACTTTTTTCTCAATAGGAGACTATTTCTATTTCTCTTTATTGTACCTTTAACCTATCATTATTTTTCATGATTTTGAGGTGTTTGTATTTGCTTTGGGGAATGGTAAAATTAATTTACATTAGATTTTCAGTGGTCACAATAAAATTGCATTTTGGAACTCATAAACATTGGGCCTATTTCTCAATATCCTGTTTTTGTGATAGGCAGTGGGGATAAACTTATTGAATAGATGCCTGTACAGGATTTACAGTCTTTGAAAATAATATGATAAGCTGTAAAACAGAAGTATGCCATTGAACTGTAGGAGCTCAAAGGTGACAATGATGCTTAGAATATATGTTTCAATAATTTTGCATCAAGTCTTAATAGAACATTTTTATTAATTGGTGTTTTAGTGCCAAGATATTTGTTACTTAAATCTGGTGTTTTGCACATAGAGATATCATTAAATAAATGGTGAGTGAAGGGAAGAAGGAAAGAATGCATTAATGGATGGTTTGAGGAAATGCTTCATGTGGTTTGATTTCCGCATTTTCTTTAATCTTCTCTTGGGATAGTTTCCAAAATGTTACTTTTTGTACTCTGTGTTCTCATTTAAATTATTCATCTAATGTTTTTATCTATTCAGACATTCCATTGAAAGGAAAGGAAGGAAACTAGGAAAAAAGAAACTTTGTAAAACAAGATTGAATAAACTCTTCCTAATGTTCAGATATTATATGTTTGATAGCTTATATTAATATATTTCAATATAGTTCATATTTTAATATATTAATGTACACTTGATTCTTAAAAAATAAGGAATATTTTTGCTTTCTGGATGTCTTACAATGCACATGTATACATTTTATATTACAAAAGCAAAATAACTTTAGAGTAATATGAAGCTACAATTTATTGTGTTTTTTTAATATCCCTTAAGAGTATATTTCATTGGGGAAGAAAAAGTATTGGGAGTCCATCCCACCACAGAGATCCATTTCCAAAGCTTAAAGATAATGCCACAATTTTTTATATAACTGAAAATATTTTTCTTATGCCATAGGTGACTGACATCTTTATTTAAATTTAAAAATGTGATCAATTAATGACTACAGGCTTTTACGTTTATATAAAAGGAACCACATTCAGCAGAAAAACTGTTTGAACTCTAGATTTTTTTTTGTTTGTTTAAAAAAATAAGCCAGGGGTGCCTGGGTGGCTCAGTGGGTTAAGCCTCTGCCTTCAGCTCAGGTCATGATCTCAGGGTCCTGGGATCAAGCCATATCAGGCTCTCTGCTCAGTAGGGAGCCTGCTTCCCCCTCTCTCCTTGCCTGCTGCTCTGCCTACTTGTCATCTCTCTCTGTGTCAAATAAGTAAATAAAATCTTAAAAAAAAAAAAAGGCCAAACTATAGATAATTGTAGAAAATGTTAAGCCTCTATTATTCTAAGCAAGCCCCCACTGTGCTTTGGTCCTTTCTCATTTTATCAATGGCAGGTCTTCCACATTTGGCCTCTTTATCTAATCCTAGCTGTCCTATAGATCAGTTTTTTCTAAAATTGAGGGAGTAATGGAAGGAAAAGATAATTATTCCCCTATTTTTATGTGAACATTTTATTGAAGTGTGATATGCACACAGATAGATGCCCATCTCATAATTGTGTCATTTTATGAATTAAAAAAAAAAATAACACACCCTTGAATTGGCACACAGGTTTTTTTAAAAGAGCAAAATATCCTTGCACTTCAGAACTCTTTTTTTGCTCTCTTTAGTTAACACTCTCTCAAAGAAACCCACTACCTTGACTTTTGTCACCATCACTTAGTTTTGTCTATGTTTGTACTGTGTATGTATGAAGTCACTCATACGTACTCTGTTTCGTTTATGTAAATACTGTGTATGTAAAGGTCATACGTTTTGTTATGTGTAGCAGCAATTAATTTATCCTTGTGGCTGTGTAGTATGCCACTGGGTGATTATACCATAGTTTCCTTATTGTTTCTCTTGATGGCTGTTTAGCTTGTTTTCAGTTTGAGGCTTTGGGTAGGACTCCTCTGAGTACTTTTTCATCCATGTTTTTTTGTTTTGTTTTGTTTTGTTTTTTTTGCCTAAGTACAAAAGTCTTTGGGGCATATGACTGTGCCCTAAGTGCTGGATTACAGAGTTTACATGTATTCAGCTTTTTAAAATAGCAATAAGCAACTGCGCAAAGTGGTCCCCTTAATTCCACCAGGAGTATGTGAGCAATCAGGCAACTTTACCTCTTTGCCATGATGGGATGTTGTCAATCTTTGTAATTTTATTTGTGGTTTTAATTTGCATTTCTCTGATGACCAATGAGGTTGAGTGATGTGTCATATAGTTTTGGGTATTTGGATATCCCCTTTCATGAATTACCATTTCAAGTCTTCAGTCCGTCGTCTTTGTTGGGTCATTTTTTCCTATTGATTTGTGGCAGTTCTTGGTGGTATCTCACATTTTGGCTTATCTCTCAATGAGGATTCTCTAAATGATGTCCTTTGATGGAGAGAAGTTCTTAAATTTAATGTACCCCAATTTGTTGATTTTTGTTAATAAGACTTTTTTGTGTCATGATGAAAAGTGTCCTTATGATACCTCTAGATTTAGATCCATAGACCACCTGGAGTTGAATATGTATGTGATAATGAGGCACAGATTATTTTGTTTGTTTTATATCATACTCAATTTGCCAAACATGTTTTATCAAAAAGGCCCTCCTTCCTCCCACTGCAATGTAATGTCACCTTTGTTAAAACAAACCAACCAACCAAAAAAACAAGCGACCAGATACATGTGCATCTGTTGTGGACACTTTTCTTTTACATTGGTCTTTTGTCTATTTTTGCACCAAATCATTTTATTTTGATTATTGGTAGCTTAATATCTGGTAGAGGCAGTCCAACAACTTTGTTTCTTTTTTTCCATTGACTTTCAGTGGTCCTTAGTACTTTCATAGAAATTTTGGAATAATAGTATCAAAAGTACATGGATTTTGATCAGGGATGCATCTAAGATATAGAACAGTTTGGGGAAGAATTGAAACCTTTAGCATGTTCTGTCTTCTCACCCATGAATGTAATTTGTCCTTTTATTATTTCTCTCAAAACCATTGGTAGTTCCCTTAGGAGAGGTCTTGTACACCTTTCAATAGATTTGTTCCTATATGTCTGCTGTTTTTGTTTTTTTTTTTGCTTGGTATTATAAATTGTTTCTGTTTCTTGTTGATAATAGAGAAATAAATTTTTGTGTATTGATTTTTTCCTACTGAATGTGCTAACTCATTAATTTTAAAGTGTATAGTTTCTTTTGGATTCTTTGAGTATACAATTATGTTGTCTATAGTAATTATAGTTTTATTTATTCTTTTAAAATACTTATGTCTTTATTACATTGTTGTGCAGTATAATATCTCCAGTATGAAGTGTTGAATAGAAGTGGTGATAGCTTCCATCTGTTTCTTGCTTTCAATTTCAGGGACAAAGATTTTACTATTTCAACTTTATGCAGGAAGCTTAAAGCAGATTTTTAAAAGAAGCTTTTTATCATATTAAGGAGGTTTCATTCTTTGCCTCATTTTCTGAGTTTTAATAAAGGATGTATTTTCTGCATCTATTAAGATGATTGTTTTCTCCTTTATTATATTAATGTGGTAAGTGACCAATGGTCTTTCACACAGCAAACAAACTTTGTATTCCTAGAATAAACAAAACACACACACACACACACACACGTATAAATGCAATTTGCTAATACTTTGTTCAGGATATTTATGTTAATGACCAAGGGAGAATTTGGCCTGTAATTGTTCTTTTGGGTGATGTCTTGGTCAGGTTTTGCTAGTAAAGGTAATTCTGGCCTCTTAAAATCACTTAGCAAATGTTCTGTTTTATTAACAGTTTGTATATGATTATTATTTCTTTTTAAAATATTTGGAAACTTGGGGTGCCTGGGTGGCTCAATGGGTTAAAGCCTCTGCCTTCAGTTCAGGTCATGATCTCAGGGTCCTGGGATCGAGCCCCATATCGGGCTCTCTGCTCAGTGGGGAACCTGCTTCCTCCTTCTCTCTGCCTGCCTCTCTGCCTGCTTGTGATCTCTGTCTGTCAAATGAATAAATAAAATCTTAAAAAAAAATTTGGAAACTCATAAAGTTATGTAGGTGTGGATATCTCTTTGTGGAAGACTTAATTACAGATTCAGTTTCTTTAGCAGATGTACAACTTCTCAAATTCAGTCAGCTTTTGCAGATTATGATTTTTTGAGAATGAAAAAAATTAAATTCTACTGAGGTATAATTAACATACCGTGCACACATTGGCAGTGTGTACATTGACAATTTGACATTTGATATATACCCATGAAACAATTACCACAGTTAAGAAAATGAGTAAGTGATATTCATTACCCCGCAGAATTTCCTCATACCCTTCTGACATTTGTACATTAACAAATCTTCCAATCCATAACCATTGTATATTCCATTCCCGCCATTTACTTAGATCTTTCATTTTTTAAAATGTTCTGTAGTTTTCAGTATACAGCAGGATTTTAAAACCTCAGCACTAAGAATGTTTTGCATGGGATCATCTTTTGTTTGGAGGGCGGGGCGCAGGCTGGGCATAGGCTTCTAGAGGACTGGCTTGTGCATTGTAGGATGTTTGTTAACGTACCTGGCCTCTACCCTACTAGATGTCACTAGGGTCCCCTACGTCCAGTTCTAATAATCAGAAATTTTCTCTAGATATTGCCCAGTGTCCCCTGTGGGGTAAAATTCTCAAGGCTAATATCAGTGAGAACCACTGATATAGAGGCCTCACACTTCTTTCATTTGGATTTATTTATCCCAAAGTCTTTTTCATGCTATTGTATATGCTAGTATCTTTCTAAATTTTTACTTTCTCTTTGGAGCATAGTGATGACATTGATTTCTATGGATTGTGATCCAAAAATGTCACTAAATTTACTTGTTAATGTTAATAGTTTTTATTAACTTAGGCAAAAAACTTGACCTGGCGCTTCATAAAAGTATGTTATAAAAAAAGGCCAATAAACTTTTAAAAAGGTGCTCAGCTTCCTTAGTCATCAAGTAAACACAAATGAAGCCATGATGCAGGACAGCCACATACCCAGGAAGACGGATAGTGTTACCTACAAACAAACATGGAAAACACACGTAGACAGTTACAAACGCGGGTGACGAAGCGAAGCGCAGGGAACTGCTGTCACTTTGATGGGAGTACACAGACATTTTGAAAAAGTGATTTGCAAATATTTATTAAAGTTGACTGAACATTTAAATTCCCACTTTTATCTTGAAAGGAATCATCTCTATGTTTACCAAAACACATGAGCAAAAACGTTTGTTGTAGCCATCCTGTTCACAAGACTCAAAACCTGGAAATGGCTGAAATACCCACGAGGAGCAGAATGTGTAAATTTCTGTATGGTATTTCAGTGTTTGAATTTATCACAGTGACAGTGAGTGATCTACTGCTACCTGTTACAGAATGGGTGAACCTCAGAAACAGAAAGCAAGAGTGCTTGACACACAAAAGAATATGTGCTATCTAATTCCATCACTATTAGGGTCAAACATAAACAAAAGTCATCTGTTATGTTATATGATCCTTGAGGATTCGTACAGGGGAGGTGGCACTTCTGAGTCTTGTTACTGTTGTTTCTTATTCTGGATGCTGGTAACATGACTGTGATGAGTTTATGAAAATGAAGCAGGCTATATGGTTGTGATTTGTTCACTTTCTATATATGTTACACTTCAATAAGAAGTTGCAAAAATTTTTAAAAACTACTATTATTCTTCCCATAATTTGGCTCTGCATAAGCCCATCTGTTCTATCACACAGGCAGCTAGAGTCACCTTGCTTTTCCTTCCCACTCCTACTTCCCAGTCACCTCCATTCCCACTACGCCCCTTGCCCACGATGTCCTGAGGTTGGTAGATCGACTTAAAAGCCGCATCATGGCTTCTGATCTGGATGAAACGTATTATTTTTCTTTTTGCTGTACCTTGTTTCATTGGTACTTCATTAAGGTCAGCTAGGAAACTGTAATCAACAATAGTTTCAGTTTAAAAAATTGTATCCACAATGGGAGTGTCTTGACTAGAAAGAGTTTTTTCCAAATTAGCATTTTTTGTTTAGTTTGTATTTTCTCTTTCATGTGATCATGGTTCACTTTGAAAGGGATGCCTGTGAGCTTCTGAAAATATGTTCAAAGACACAAAAAGTAGATTTTTCCCTCTTTGTCTTATGAAAGGTATATATTTCTGAAGTCCTTTTTAAAGAGTATTGATTCTAACCAATGTAAATTTTCCTGAATTTTTGTCCTTGATTTGATGATCTAATTTAGAATTTCCTACTTATTTAAATATGGATCTACCGGTGAAAATTTTAACAAATTTGTCTTTCTTTTTTTTTCTTTCAACCATAAGAGGTTTGTGCACTGAGTTATTGACTTTAAGCATATAATGAAATAAATGAATTTGCAGTTTATCCTGACCGTATTGAATTTTTTATTCTATTTCTTTTACTGAAGAGTTGGAAAGTTTTGTTTTTTTCTAAATATTTCATCAACCCTTTATTTTATAAAATGATTTTTAAATTTTATGATAAAGTTATATATAAAACACTGCCAAATTTTATGTATCTCATTGTATTTTTTCCATAATGTTGTTTTAAAATGGTACACTTTTTTCATTTTTTTCAGATTTATTATTTCATTTAGATTTTCTATTTAGTTTCCTGTACTTTAGCCCAACAGAGCAATTTTGTCATTTGAGAATGAATATATAGATATCATGGTTTTCTTGAATTGATTTCTAAATTAACTAAATTACATCTTACTTTGTAAACAGATGTTTGAATTTACTTTATTGCCATAATTTCTCTATTCCTTTTGGCAAAATACATCATTTTTTATCTCCAATCTCAGTGGCATTCACATTTGCTCTCTTTTTTTGTCTTTATATACAAATTGGATGAATATTCTTCCTATCTAACTTTTACTTTGATTTTGTGCCATATGCCTTAAACAGGCTTTCAAAATATACATAATTTTCTTCTAAAATTTAGCTTGGCTTCCTTTCCCTAATTGTATATGATATTTATATAGCTGCATTTTATCCCTGCTTCTGAGGTAGGAACCACATCATGGACTGTCTGAATTCCCAAATGACTAATTGTTAACTTGTCAGTATACGGTTAGTATTTAATTAGATGGAAACACTTTTCAGTTATTATGATAATGAATTGTGTCACTGGTAACTGACTTTTAAACAGCTTGGAATTTTAAAAGCCATTCCTCCTGTTAATCACTTGAATGAAATCCGGTGGTTGACTTGATTGTTTGCTCATAGGTCATACATGTCCTGTGGGTGAGAGCATATGGCCTGATTGGATCACTCTGTGTCGGGGGTGGGGGACTGGGAGTCCCTTGCACAGACAGTGCTGATTTTTTATGGTATTGCTTCCCTATGAATTCTTCAGGCTCCCACATTCTCACATTTGTGGTCTGGTCACTTGTGTATCATTCAGCAATGCAAAACTTCGGTCAAAAAGATTAAAATTCTAACCATTCCTGCAGTCGCCTAAAAAAGCTGGCAATACAGTCATAGAATGTGCAGTCCTTCTCCTTATATTTCCGTACGATATGAAATTAATTCATTAGTTCCGCACACACCCGCAATTTCCAGTTTATGCACAATAGATTTTTCTGTAGATATTATTACTTGCTTACTAAGATGAGATCTAGAAGAAAGATATAGAAAGGGAAAACTGGCAATGTTGTTTTGGCAAAAAATTTGAGAACTAATGTTGATTTTACGGTTGCTATTATTTTGCTAAAATTCTTCTCATATTCTTTTTAAAGCCTATTTGTTTATAGTGGTTAATCATGAAGTTTGTTTTTTGGCTCTTTGTTTTCTAGTTCATGTATCTATTGCAAGATGTTTGCTTTAGATATTCACCCTTTATAAGTGAGCAAAAAAGACATTTTAGCAATTTCTATCATTTAAAGAAGAGCTGTGTTATAGTCGTAGAATTGAAATGATTATTACTCGGTATGTACATTAACATAGCTAAATATGGTTTGGCATTCATTAAGATTTCTTGCTTGCAGTCCTGAAAATAGAGATAAGGGATTTGAAAGAATTTAGGTTATTGGGGAAGGAGCCAACCATTTTATCATACTTTTATATTTCAAAATGCTCTCCTAGATCACCTATAGATTGCAGTACTGGCTGACAAAATGAGTTTCCTTGTGACTGCTTCAAAACAAAAACTCCTCTGATATTTTTTAGGCTGATTTTCCTAAGAGGCTCTTAGCTACCCAACCACTGCAAAATTTTTAGCTCAGAGCACCAAGAAATTCTGTAGGTTCTCTAATATTCTGGAGCTCTGGGTAGCCTTTTGCCATGTGAGTGTGTGTGTGTGTGTGTGTGTGTGCGCGCACATACACACACATGCATGTGCATTTGTCTATTATTTATTTCCAAGATGTATCAGTCAGGGTGGAAGCTGTGTTGCTGTAACAAAGAGTTCCAGAAAAGGGCAGCAGTTTTTGTCTTACATCACAGTCTACAAGCAGACAGTTTAATTGGCCCTTGGTGATTAAGCAGTAGCTCATTCCCAAGGCTGAACCTGACCCATCCCTGTGCTCGCTCCAGGGTTGTGGCAGGCCAGTGTGCACAAGTGGTGTGTGCTCACATGCTTATGTTGAGGACTTTCATCCTGTGGTCACAACCAACTGCAAGAGAGTCTCAGAAATATTATCTCTCATGCTGCTGAAATGCATGGGAGGTGTCTGTAACTATACCAGTGTGAAGGGCAGAAGGGGTCCTGGGAGACAGTTAGCAGCCTGCCACCTAGAGTTTTCATCTGCAATTTTCATCAAGTATACCAAAGTCACTGTAGACCCAAAACATGTAAAACCACTGATAGAGAATCAGAGTTCTGGAAGTAGTGACCCTCTTCTAAATTACATATTTTGTAAAGCCCTTTTACAATCTCTAAAGCCACAGAAAATGTAATTTTCCTACATACACATTTTAAAAATATATAAGTAATATACAGTAACATAGCACACAAGAGAAATTAAAAAAAAAAAAAGACGTTATGATTACTCAGACTTTCTGTATTCCCGTGTGTTGGCGCTCAGGCATGAGCATCCGTGAAGGCATGATGGGGAGTGGAACCGCCGCGCACACGTGTCCAATGGCTATGGTGGCTGTGGCTACAGTTGGAGACCGATAGATTGTCTAGCAATTCAGAGTTAATGTCAGTAATGCAACTTTCCATAAACAACTTTTATAAACATTTTGAATACAACAATTTCAGTATTCTCTCAAAATACATCTTAGGTACATTCCTAGAAAGAAGATACCATACCTTTTAAAACCCACGCAGAAAGATGCAGTGATGTTGTTTTGGATCATCCTTGCAGGCTGTTTTTTTTTTTTTTTTTAAACATTTATTTATTTTAGAGGGAGCACAAGTCGGGGAGGGATTAAGGGGGGGGGATCTTAAGCAGACTCCCTGTTGAGTGCAGAGCCTAATGCAGGCGTCGATCTCAAGATCCTAAGATCATGACCTGAGCCAAAACTAGGAGTCAGACACTCCACTGGCAGTCACCCAGGCACCCCCGTCCTAACAGTTTTTACAGCAAGTGCTCCTTGCGTGAATGGCCTCTAAGTTATTTGTAAGGCCTGCAGGATGCAGGGACATTCTCCACTGTGTGTGTGTGTCACTATGTACACACTTCAGGACCTCTGGATCTTTCTTCTTGGACTACTAAAGTCCAGAAATGCCCCCCATAATTGTTAAAAATACCCCTCCCCGTACCAACATACCCACTTCAAATGGTAGGTCTTGGTTTTATAAAGTTTTCCCCTTAGGGGTGTCTGGGTGGCTCAGTCAGTTAAGCATTTGCCTTTGGCTCAGGTCTCCTGGGATTGAGTGCTGCCTTGGGCTCCCTGCTTAGCAAGGAGCCTGCTTCTCCCTCTCCCTCTCTGCTTGCCGCTCCCCCGCTCCTCCGGCTTGTGCTCAATCTCTCTCTCTCTCTCCTTGTAAAAAAAAAAAAAAAAAAAAAAAAATTCCATCTAGAACTTGTCCCTGCCTTGTGCTCTTGCAGTCCTTCACACGTGCACACTCAATCCTTCGCTCTCAGCAGGATCGGATCCAGGGTTTTAGCGCAGCCGCCTTCCAGCGTCCAGATTCCCTTCAGTGCGGGCGGCCACCAGCTCAGGGAATCATACCACTCTTTGTCTTCGTGGGCACCCACTTTCTCCCAACCTCGCTTCACCCTGCTGTTGTTGACTGTCGCTTCGTTGGGCTTGATCTCTGGGATCACTGTCATTCTGCTTCCCTTGGCTCTACCTGTGTCATCGAACATTGGATCTGGAAAAGACGTTAGTGATCTCTTATTTTAATCACTTCATTTTACAGACCTTTTATAGAAGTTCCAAATGGTTACAGTAACTTGCCCAAGGACCTATGGTTACTTCTACCTCTAAAGTAAGGGCCAAGGATATTTCTTACTGCTTGCGTATTTCTCTTGGGAAGCAAGCATCCTTTTTATCCCATCCAAGTTTTGCCCAACTTGGCTTCAGACCACATTTGTTTCCTGAGTTAGTAGGTAGATACCAGAAGGACCTGTGTCAGCTCTCCTGTATTTCTGTTTGCTTCAATTTGCCCATTAATGTTGAATCCATTCCTTGGCAGGGACTTTTTCAAGACCCTTATTCATTTTTGGATAACTAGTTCAGTTAAGATTTATAGTTGGCAGAGTTATTCACCTGGGAAGCAGTAGTGTGCACCTCTTTTTTACATTATTCCTGCTTCTCAATGAAGTGCTCCATGGTGGAGCTGAGTGACATTCTTGTCATGAGCAATGATGTCTCTATGTTTATGTATAGTTTTAGAAAGGATACTGTAATTTTTTCATATTTATAAAATATTTACAGAAAAATCAAGAATGTTAAAACCAGCTTCACTTTTAATGAACTCTTTCCATTTAAAAAGTATTGGTATACATAGGATTAAAACGTGAAATATTTGAGATATAGTTAAAGAGACACATGACAGCTAACAAAGAGGGGATACAGCATGGTCATTATAGAGCCCCTCTTGAGTGAAGACCCTGCCTTTGAGCATACAAGTTATTTCAGATATTTCTGAGATCAAAGGCAAAAGACAAACACAAAAATCACGCAGGCTTCATTTTTTTGAAAAAGGCATCACTCTTTTGCATGTAGGAAGTACCAAACAGCACCGGAACAATGTTTCAGTGGCAATTTTGTGAGAATGGCAAGGACATAGTACACAAAAGCCATTTCTTATTCTGGCCTTTGACAGTAGCTTGGGAGTTCATTAAACTGGAATTTGTAAAGATGTGTCCCTTCAGAGGTAGAGTCTAGCTCTTGAATTCTCTAGTGCTCTAACCGTCTTGCTACAGTTGTTGCCTTGTTCCCGGAAGGCAGCCTTTCCCATAGTGAAAATAATCAGTAGAACATCAGTTCCCGCAGAATCATCCAACAGAGAGTTGTGCTCTGTGTTTTCAGGAGTCTGAGAAATGCTTTATTCATGTGCACGGTGAAAGGCTCCAAAGTTCCAGAGTGGATAAAATTGTTGAACTTTGTGTCAAGCAGTGTTTCTTGAACTTAACTGGTGATGAAATCTTTTATTTCCCTGGGAACTTCTCATGGATGCCTATCGCAGAGAGTCTTTTGGGAAATGGAGAAGTAAAGATTGAAGGTTTGGCATGTAGGTCACTCACCTGTGACATAAGTATTTCAAAGATGAGGTGATGGACAGGCATTCTGTATCACTAACAAGTGGAGAGTTATGTGTCTTGGGATTTTCATCTAGGTGCTTGGTGTTAGTATGGTTTAGGTGGCATGTTTAGATTTTGTTAGGAAAATTTAAAGGTTGATTTAGAGCCTTATCTTTATGAAACTCTACCCTCAGAGTGTGCTATAAGTTGAACTGCTGGCTCGTTATTAATTTGCATTGCAGTCCAACTTTTTTCATGGTCTTTGGCTTTTTTTTTTGCAAATGGAATTTCCTTCTCCAATGAACTGTACACTCTCTTCAAAGTGGAAAATGTTTAATAGATTACTCAGTGCAATACTTTTCTAGTTATGTTAGTTTGGCCTTGCTTAGGTTGCAAGAAATGGAGATCTGTTGGGGGCAGGGGGAACTTTAAGTAATTGGAGGGGAGGAAGAGGGAGTTAAACATGCATTTGGCCTCTTTTCTTTTGCTATATGATTCTGGGGTATCTTTGTTCTTCTCAAATGTCTCTTCTGGTATTTCAGACCTAATCTCTTTCTTTTAAACAAGGAGAAGGTGATTAAGTCATGGTATGTCTCTCTGTGACAGCTTTGTGTCTGGTACTGGTCTCATGGCCAATCAGCTATGGCCTTGGTAGTATAGCTGATTCTGCTCCCGGCTAAGAAGCTGATTTCTCAGGGGATAGTAGAGGTTGGGTGACGAGCCAGCACTCAGGCAGCCAAGCCTACTCCGTAAACTAGAATCTCCAGCTGTGATACCTCATTTCAAAGCAGATAGTCCTCTCCAAAGGTTGCTTCTTAGATCTCATGGTATCAGGGCACCTGGGTGGCTCAGTTGGTCAAGCATCTGCCTTTGGCTCAGGTCTTGATCCCAGGGTCCTGGGATTGAGACCTGTATCAGGCTCCCTGCTCAGCGGAGAGCCTGCTTCTCCCTCCCTCTCTGCCTGCCACTCCCCCTGCCTATGCTGTCTCTTTCTCTGACAAATCAATCAATCTTAAAATAAATAAATAAATAAATAAATAAATAAATAAATAAAGATATGGTATCTGTGTTCAGGTGATATAAACTTAAGAGGACATATTTGAGAATTTCAAGATTTGGAATATCACAAACTAAGCACTCAATAAACGATGAGTTTATTTCAGAATCTTTTAAAATCTCACTCTTCATATGTAGTATCTTAAAATTTCACTCCTTGCTAAGTAGTATACTGGCTTCTTTACACTTAGTACTTGTAATTTATCTAACAGCTTTGAAAGTATGTTTTATTTTCTCATTGAGTAATGAGACAAACAGAGACTCAAAGCTGCTACAAAACGGGGACATCTCAGACAGCTATGAATAAAGCAGAACTGGGGTCAGCAGCTCCATTTTCTAACTTTGCACCCAGCCTGCCCTTTCTCACAGTGGCATGCTGTGTTGCTTACCGGAGCAGAATATCAGGGAAATGTCTTGCATCTATCATAACATTTATTTTCCTTTAAATTAGAAATTAAAGACGATATTAGAGGAACTGGGAAATACATACAATTAAATGCCTACCAGAGTATTTCTTCCATTTTCTAGTTTTCACACAATGGATTGATTTAATTTGAAAAGATAAATTGTTCACACTCTGGAATGTTTTGTTGCATTAACCCAACTGTAGTGTTGATAACCCCTAGACAAAAACTGAAATCCATTGTCTGCTTTCTTCATCTTTGTTACTTTACATCAAGACAGTAACTAAAAGTATCTCCTGTTACCAGCATGTTTCCTACAAACTCCTTGTTGATATCCCCTAACAAAAGTGTCTTTTGGGTACTGCCTCATCAAAAGACAGGATAGGGTTACACAGATGGGTCAAATAATGATGCAACTAAACTGCAACAACATTGGTTCCTCCATGATATTTACGAAGCACCGCATCTGTCACAGGCATGCCAGTCCTGCTCTCATAGAGATTACGGTCTGCTCTTTCCTTATAATCCGTTATCTTTGATAATCCTGTTTGTATTCCTGTGTTCTCTCTTCCTCTCCCCTAGACACAAATACACACACACACGCGCGCGCGCGCGCGCGCGCACACTTATCCATAGGTAATTTTCTCAACTGATAAAGAAGCAATCAAATAAATTTTGTTCACCTCCCCTGTTTAAGTTCTCTGTACTGTGTAACAAAATACCACAAAATTAGCAGCTGAAAATAGCACATATATAGTATGACACAGTTTCCATGGGTCAGGAGTCTGGGCACAGTTTAGCCGATTTCTCTGTTCAGGCTGAAACCGTAACCAGGGCTTGTCCCGGGGCACTCTCCTTTGCAACTTGGAATCTTCTTCCCCTGCTCAGTTAGGTTGTTGGCAGAATTCGCTTCCGTCGGCTGTAAGGTTGATGCCCTCCACTCTCAGAGGTCACCTCGCTCCAGAGGCAATTTGCAACATGATGGTTTGCTTCTTTAAGGCCAGCAGGAGAGTGTTTCTGCCTCCGTTGGTTAAGATGGAGTTCTCTGTAACGTAATCAAAAGGGTGGACCGCCCATCCTCTTTCCCATTTTCAATTGGCTAAAAGCAAATTACAGGTTCTTCCCACACTCAGGGAAGGAGATTATACAGAGTTGTGACTCCGTGAGGGTACCCTAGGGTGTGTCTGTCACACCTTCTACCAAATAATATTAATAATTTTTACAGCTGCACTCCTGGAGCTCTTTCCCTAAGCCAGCACTGTTCAAAGCATTATACATCTATTTATTGATTTAATAATCACAGAACTCTACAAAGTGAAGAGTTTGTTATTCTTAGTTTACATATGATGAAACTAAAGCATAGGGAGGTGGACCTTCTCAGCTAATCCTTATTCACCAAACAAAAAGTTAAACAAGCAAAAACAATAGCAACACATCTTGGTGTCACATACTCTTCAGCTGCCATCACTCACTGCGCTGTCCTTTATAACATGGTTCTTTGCCTCTCTTTCCAGAGTTTTGATGGCTTCTCTCTCTTTCTCTCTCTTTTATTGAGGTAAAACTGGTGTTTAATATTATATAAGTTTCAGGTGTACAACATTATAATTTGACATTTGTATACTAAAGTCATCACTGCAAAATCTAGTTACTACCCATGCCCATGCATTTGACCCCCAATTTCACCCACCCTGACTCCCTTTCCCTATATATACGAGTTTGATTTTGTTTTGTTTGTTCATTTGTTTTGTTTTGTTAGATTCCACATATAAGTGAAATTATTTGGTATTTCTCTTTCTCCACGGGACTTACTTCTTAGTGTAATACATTTAAGGACCATTCATTATGTTGCAAATTGCAAGATACAACATTTTTAAATTGCTGAGTAATATAATATATATAAATATATAATTTATATATATATAGATAATAAATGCCATATCTTCTTTGTCATGCATTGATGGACATTTATGTTGTTTGCATTTCTTGGCTATTGTAAACATTGCTTCAATAAATATAGGGATCTATATATCTTTTCAAATAGTGTTTTTATATTCCTCTGATTGATATGCAGAAGTGGAACATCTGGATCATGGTGTAGTTCTATTCTTAATTCTTAATGTTTTAAAAAGATTTATTTATTTGAAAAATAAAAAATAAAAATATTTTAAAAATATTTATTTGAGAGAGTGCATGCCAGGAGGGGGAGGGGCAGAGAGAGAATCGCTGAGCACAGAGCCCAACACAAGACTTGATCCCAGGACCCTGAGATCATGACCTGAGCTAAAACCAAGAATTGGACATTTAACCGACTGCACCATCCAGGTGACCCGCATTCTTAATTTTTTGAGGAACCTCTGTACTGTTTTCCATACTGGCTGCACCAATTTAGATTTCTACCAACAGTGCATGAGGGTTCTCTTTTCTCTACATTGTGTGGACATTTGTTATTTCTTCTCTTATTAATAATAGCCATTCTAACAAGTATGAGATGGTATCTCACTGTGGTTTCAATTTGTATTTCCCTTACAATTAGTGCCTTTCCATATGTCTGTTGGTCATTTGTATGTCTTTCTGAGAAAAAATATCCATTTAAATCCTCTGCCCATTTTTGAATCAGGTTGTTATTTTGTTGTTGACTTATATGAATTCCTTATATATTTTGGATATTAATTCCTTGTAAAAGATATAATTTGCAAAAATCTGTTCCCATTCAGTAGGTTGCCTTTTTGTTGCAATGATGTTTTTTTTCACTAGGCAGAAACTTTATTTTGATGTAATCCCATTATTTGTGTTTTGTTTTGTTTTGTTTTTAGTCTCCCTTGCCTTCCGAGTCAGATCCACAAAAGTGTTGATAAGGACCTTATGTTCTATGTTTTCTTCTAGGAATTTTATGGTTTGGGGTCTTACATTCAAGTCTTTAATTCATTTAAATTTAATTTTTGTATATAATATAATGCCCTAGTTTCATTCTTTTGCACATGGCTGTCTGGTTTTCCCAACACCATTTATTGAAGAGACTTTTTCCATTGTATGTTCTTGGATCTTTTATTGTAAATTAATTTGTCCATATATGTGTTGGTTTAATTTTGAGTTCTCAGTTTTGTTCCATTGATGCATGTGTCTGTTTTAATGCCCTTACTATACTGTTTTGATTATTGTAGTTCTGTGGTGTAGTTTGAAACCAAGGAGCATGATTACCCCCTGCTTTATTCTTCTTTCTCAAGATTGCTTTGGCTATTCAGGATCTTTTATCATTCCACACATATTTTGAAATTATTTGTTCTAATTCTCTGAAAAATGCCATTGGAATTTTGATAGGGACTGCATTAAATCTGTAGATTGCTTTGGGTAGTATGGACATTTAAATAATATTAATTCTTCCAATTGTGGGCATGGAATATCTTTCCACTTATGTGTGTCTTCTTCACTTTTTTCATCAGTGTTACAGTTTATACGGTATAGGTCTCTTACTGCCTCAGTTAAATTTATTTCTAGGTATTTTATTCTTTTCAGTGAAATTGTAGATAAGATTGTTTCCTTAATTTTTATCTGATAATTCATTATTAGTGTACGAAAATGCCACAGAGTTCTATATATTGATTTTGCATCCTGCTACTTTATTGAATTCATTTATTACCTCTGATAGTTTTTTTGGTGAAGTTTTTTGTTTTTTTTATGTATAGAATGATGTCATCTGCAGATACTGACAATTTTACTTCTGTCTTTCCAGTGTGGATGACTTTTATTTCTTTCCTTTCCTTTTGGTTTGTTTGTTTTAGTTTTGCCTAACTGTTGTGGCTAGGACTTCCAATACTATGTTGAATAAAAATATTGAGAGTGGGTATACTTGTTCTTGATGTTAGAGGAAAAGCTTTCATCTTTTCACCATTGAATATAATGTTAGCTGTGGGCTTGTCATATATGGTGTTTATTAGGTTGCATTATATTCCTTCTATACCCACTATGTTGAGAGTTTTTATCATAAATGGATGTTGAATTTTGTCACATACTTTTTCTGAATTTATTAAAATTATCATAAAATTTTCCTTCTTTGTTTTGTTAATGTACTGCATCATATTGATTGATTTGCAAATATTTGAACCATCCTTGCATCTCCAGAATAAATCCCACTTGATCATGGTCTATGATCCTTTTAATGTATTTTTTAATTCAGTTTGCTAATAGTTTGTTGGACTTCTCCTTTATTCACTTTATAGCTTACACTTTCTTATCCTTCACTTAAGCATCTCTACTTAAATACTAAGACCTCAGAGAATCCTTCCTGCACAAAATTACACCCAGAACATTGTGTTAGAGTATTTGTTACTTCTCCTTCAAGGACCTTAACGCAATTTGTGATCACAACCTTATGGGAAAGGGACTGTATATTTTTTTATCACTGTATTCCCTGCACCTAGCATATAAAGATTTTGAGTGAAAGAATGAATGCCTGCATGTTAATTAAAGGAAGCTATATGGTGTAAAGAGGTATCATTTTAGGGGGTTACATCCTGCTTCACCACTTACTTACCTTCAGGGCTGTTGGAGGTACAAAATTAAATATAGTTATTGATTTTAGTTATTATTGAACAATAAGTGGGTTGGGGCCATTGTTGAACTATAGAGAGGAGAAAAGAGGTATGTACAGACATGGATATAAACAGACTACAAAGGGGGAATTAAAAACATTCCAGATACCCAGGTGTAGGGGTTCTCATAGTTTCTTTTTCTTCTCTTGGTACTTATCATACTATCTGTCTTATTCTAAGTGCTAGGCTTTTGTGGCAGTAGACGTTGTCCATTTCATGGTTCCTGGCATGTAGTAGATACTTATGAAATGTTTGTTAAAGAAATGAATGACTAATAGACAGTCACTTAAACACAGCTGTTCAGTGTATTACAAGTAGAAACAGTGATTCATTGCTTCCCACTACATTATGACATAATCTTATTTTATCTACACAAGAACATGAGCTTGATTTTCACTAAATAAAGCATTAGTATTCTGTTTCATGATGGAATACATTGAAAGTTTTCTTTATTTCCCTCCCACAGAGGGAACATTGATGAAAATGCAGTTATAAGAGTGATTTTCTTTAAAGATACACACACACACACACACACACACACACACACACACACACACATTCTCCTATTTGCTAAAACTTGTTCAAATTTTATTTATCTGCATTTGTATAAGAAAATCACTTTGTATCAAAAATCTATCAAAATGTCCTGATTGGTCAGAGATTGTCTGCAAAATTAAATAAAACAAAATAGATGAACCATAAGCAACAAAATACACTTTTCTAGTTTTGAGAAGCTGATCAAAGCTTGATCTGTCAGTGACTTTTTCTTTGCCTTTAGGTGTCTTTATTTCATTTATTCTCACCTATTTCATCACTGGCTATATTTCTTCTGAGCAAACTTCCAAAACACTGAAGATGGAATAGCACTTTAATTTTTTTTAATTTTTTAAAAATTTTCATAGTATCGTGTGCCACCCTTAATGCCCATCACCCAATGACCCATCCCCTCACCTACCTCCAGCAACCCTCAGTCTGTTTCTTAGAGTTAAAAGTCTCTCATGGTTATTCTTCTTCTCTGATGACTTCCCATTCAGTTTCCCTTCCCTTCCCCCATGATCCTCTCTGCTGTTCCTCATATTCCACATATGAGTGAAATCATATGGTATTTGTTTTTTTCTGATTGACTTATTTCATTTATTTCACTTACCAGAATACTCTCTAGTTCCATCCACATCATTGCAAATGGCAAGATTTCATTTTTAGATGACTGCATAATATTCCATTTGTGTGTGTGTATATCTATATCTATTTATCTATCACATCTTCTTTGTCCATTTATCTGCTGATTGTCATCTGGACTCTCTCCATAGTTTGGCTATTGTGGACATTGCTGTTATAAACAATGGGGAGAGGTGCCCCCTTAGATCATTACATTTATATCTTTGGGGAAAACAACTAATAGTGCAATTTCTGGGTTGTAGGTTAGCTCTATTTTTATCATCTTGAGGAACCTCCATACTGTTTTCCAGAGTGGCTGTACCAGTTTGTGTTCCCACCAGCAGTGTAAGAGGGTTCCCCTTTCTCTGCATCCTCATCAACATTTGTTGTTTCCTGTCTAGTTAATTTTAGCCATTCTGGCTGGTGGAATGAGGTGGAATCTTATTGTGATTTTGATTTTGTATTTGATTGTATTTGATTTGTATTTGATTGTATTTGATTTGTATTTGTATTTCCCTGACGCCAAGTCTTCATGTGTCTTTTGGTCATTTGGATTTCTTCTTTGGGGAAATGTCTGTTCATATCTGTCTTCTGCCCATTTCTTGACTGGATCATTTGTTTTTTTTTTTGGTGTTGAGTTTGATAAGTCCTTTATAGATTTTGGATACTAGCCCTTTATCTGATATGTCATTTGTAAATATCTTCTCCCATCCCGTAGGTTGCCTTTTAGTTTTGTTGACTGTTTCCTTTGCTGTGCAGAAGCTTTTGATTTTGATGAAGTCCCATTAGTTCATTTTTGCTTTTGTTTCCCTTGCCTTTGGAGATGTGTCTAGCAAGAAGTTGCTGTGGCTAAGGTTGAAGAGGTTGCTGCCTGTGTTCTCTGCTAGAATTTTTTTTAAAGATTTATTTTTATTTTATTTGACAGATAGAGAGCACAAGTAGGCAGAGAGGCAGGGAGAAGGAGAGGGATAAGCAGGCTCTCTACTGAGGAGGGATCCCGATGCAGAGCTTGATCCCAGAACCCTGGGATCATGACCCAGCCGAAGGGAGCTGCTTAACCGACTTAGCCACCTAGTTGCCCCCTCTGCTAGGATTTTGATGGAGTCCTGTCTCACATTTAGGTCTTTCATCCGTTTTGAGTTTATCTTTGTGTATGGTATAAGAAAATGGTCCAGTTTCATTTTTCTGCATGTGGCTGTAAAATTTTCCCAGCACCATTTTTTGAAGAGAATGTCCTTTTCCATTGGATAATTTTTCCTGCTTTGTCGAAAATTAGTTGACAGTAGAGTTGAGGGTCCATTTCTGGGCTCTCCGCTCTGTTCCATTGATCTTTGTGTCTGCTTTGTGCCAGTAGCATATAAGAATAAAGACTCCTTGCTTTAAAATCTGCAAATGGGATGACTCTTGGAAAAGGTGGCAGAGTGTAGAAACATAGGATAATGTCATTAGAAAATGATTATTGTTGCTAATAAGATTGTATAGAAGATTGAGAGAAATCTCATGTAAGTATGATAATTGAAACTCAATAATTGAAAATTTTTAAGAATCAATATCAAAAATTTTTTCATATATTTCTAATATACACACCCCACACATGTGGTTTTCCTTATTATATATGCTGAAATTCATAGCAGTAATTATGAGAAAGTTTTTATTTTTCTCTTATTGCTGGGAATTCCTTTTTCCCAATCCCAGAGAATTTCCCAATTCTCTTATTGCTTGGGGCCTGAGAAATTGCTTGCCAACATGTCTTACTCTAGAGAATGGCCTCCCTAACCTCTGACTGAACATTTCCTCTGTGGATCTGGGGGCTTGGTCGGGTCATCTGGTGGGTGAGAGAGCAGTTCTCTTAGAACGCACAAGAGACCGCATTTTAAAGAAGACCATGATCTTAGCCAAGGGGTTGGATTGCTTACAAATTTGTTTCCAGAGGAAGGAGAAAACTTCTTGTGTGTTTGGTGTATGTGTGTGTATACACACATATACGTAAATGCATGGATATACATAGATAGATAGATAGATACAGATATATAGATTCATACACTTGTATGTTTCTATGAATTTTTAAATGAGAAGGCAGTAAGCAGTTCCCATAGGACTAGTTATCATTATGCCATCTTATAATCTTCTTTAGTCTCAAAGCCCTTTGTAATTTACACACACAAAAATCTCATTGAATAATTAACTGTTGCTATGTACTTCTTGGGCTCATTCCTCTGCTTGAAGAACTTCATTCTAGTTAAGCATTACACTTGGCGTCATCCACATTATGGGGGAGCTTCCATCTCCCAAACCCTTCCATGCTGAACATTATACCTTGTGCTTTTCGCCCTAGTGCTCAGCAGTGATCCCCCAAGGAGTAAGTAATAGGAAGAAAAGGCAACAGCTCAGTTCAGAAGAGGGAATTTGTGATAAAAGCCCTATCATAACAGTGATAACACAAAAGCCTCCTCCTATTCCATCTCACTATTGCCATTGGGGGATAATATATTCTCTGAGATGTCCCTTTGGTTTACTTTAGCTTATTCCATGCATATTTTTTTAAAAATTAGGTGGAAGGAGGATGAGCATAGTATAACGTGTTTTTTTCTTTAACCTCCATGTAATTCCATATAGTCTTAGTTACAATTTTAAATTACAATCTCTACTTTTTGTTTATTTATTTTCATTTTTAAAATTTATTTGGAAAGAGAGAAAGAGCACAAGAGAGAGACTGAGTGCAGGGGTGGGGGGAGGCAGGGGGAGAAGGAGACAGAGAATCTCAAGCAGACTCCCCGCTGAGAATGGAGCCCAAAGTGGGGCTCGATCTCATGACCCTGAGATGTTGACCTGAGCCAAAGTCAAGAGTTGGTGCTTAACCGACTGAGCCACCCAGGGGCCGCTAAAATTAGAGTCTTTACTTTTCAAAAGAAATGTTGTTACATTTGCTTATATTTTGATATATATATATATATATATATATATATATATATATTTTTTTTTTTTTTTTTTTAAGAGCTATGCCAAATAGTTGTTTTCTAAAGTGGGCTTTGACCTTGAAGTTGTTTAGGCCTATAGACTAAAGCATATTACATCACCCTTTACAAGTTTTCACTGCTTTTAAAAATCGTTGCTTACCTGCTTATCTTTTTTCTTATTGAAGTGTAGTTGGCAAATGGTGCTATATTACTGAAGTATGGTTGATGTACAGTGCTATTTCAGGTCTCTAACATAGTGATTCGACAATTCTATACATTACTCAATGCTCACCACAGTAAGTAAGGGTCGTTACCGTACAACGTCATTACAATATTATTGACCATATTCCCTATGCTATGCATTTCATCTCCATGACTTATTTATTTTATAACTGGAGGTTTGTACCTCTTACTTCCTTTTACCTATTTTACCCATCCCCCTCCCAACCTGTTCTACAGCAACTGCCAGTTTATATTTAAGACTATGATTTTTGTTGTTGTTGTTCTTGTTTGTTTTGTTTTTTAGATTCCACATATGAGGGAAAAGATATGGTATTTGTTTGACTTATTTCACTTAGCATGATATTCCCTAGTTTTATATTCACTATTTTACTTATTTATTTTGAATGTTTGATTCTTGTGTTGTACTGGAAATGATCCCATGTCCAGATCTGAGAGCATTTTTTGTTCCTTTGTTCACCAGGGATTTAGTATCCAACATGTGCACATTCATTGTGCTTAGGGTTATTTCATTGCTTCTGACTGATTTACAGCCTTTAACGCATCATTCCCCAAATTTATATTCTGGAGAATACTTGTTCCATGAAATATTGGTAATTGTTCTATAAGAGGATTACAGGGTTAAAAAATTGGAGAAATACTGCATAATAGATATATTCTTAGGCATTAAAAATAAATTATGATTTTTAGAAAATACAGTAAAGAAAACTATTTTAACCATATTTAGTAAATACAAGCTGTATTTATCGGATGGCAGAATCAGTTTCCTTGTAGATGGAGGACCCATTAAAATTAAAATTACTTATTTAAATTCCTGTTTTGGAAATTACAGTTTGGGAAATACTGTCTTAATGCAGTTTTGGAAATAGCATTCGAAAGTTAGTGGCCCAGTTGTCCTTAGTGTATTGTCAGTCCCGTCTCCCCTACTGGATCCTCCCTCTCTCAAGAGCCCTCTTCCACTTTTATGCCTAAGTTAATGCTTCAAGAATTACATCTTCCCTTATGGATAAACCTTGAGCATATTTATGGAGTCTCCTGAGCTACCTGAATCCTACTAAATAAGATAAAAAATGAAAAATTACCTATTAGAATGAGTGCTCTGACTTTAATTCTTACTGGGGTACATGGTACAGGAGCATGGGGTGCTCAGACTCTAAGAGGGTCAGTGATGACAGTGTATAGTTTATCTGCTCATTACTCTTTTGCTGTCGCATTCATTTCCTAATTGGTCTTTGCTGTAAAGACCCTATGGACTTTTTTTTTTTAATTGGGCACCACAACTTACATAGTGTACTACACATACTGTTAAATCATTCCACACGTTTGGTAGATACCAGCACACACACAACACAGATCACTTACTTCCCTTACATCTCTGAGGCCCCGAGCTCTGATTTTCTTCCTACCTCGGTCAGAGAGCTTTAGTTCAGTCTTCTAGAGGGATCAACATTTGCTCCCTGTTCCTTCTGAATTAGTGTTTCTAAGGCTCTGCTTTAAAGCTGTCTTCTTTTTGGGTAAATTCTTTTTTTTTATTCTTACCCATATCCATGTTTTTAACTCTTCTTTCTTTGCTGACAATTCCTTCTTTTCTCTGTTGGATCCCTCCCTTGCTGTTGAGCTTCTTGTCCTAAGTCTTGGTTACTGATTAGACATCTTTATGTGGATGTCTTTAAGATATCCTTATGTCAGCATATCCAAAACAAAACCCATCACTTCTTTGTCCAGAATACAGCTCCTTCTTGTACCTTTTCCGTCCTGATTTCTGCTCCTGGCAACCACCAAATTATCCTAGCTCTACACTTGAGGCTCATCATTTATGCCTTGGTCTCATTCACCACCCACAACACGAGCACTTAGCCCTGTCAGTCCAGTTTCTATACCTCTCTTGAATAGCTCCCTTCTCTTTACTTCCATTGTCTAAATAATCTTAAGACTTTTTGTCATTTTTACTTTGGCCTTCCCTAGATGATTCTGGACAGGAGTTCCTGTCTTGCCTATGTCTGGTCTTGCCTATGTCTGGGACACCCTATATGCTATATGCAGAATGATCTACCAGAGGCATCTGCTTGGAATTGTTACCCGTGTCTCAACCTTAACTGGTTTAAAACCAAACCTCCTCTTTCCATTGTCTTCTTCATTTTAGTAAATAGAAATTTCATAATTGTAGTTAACAAAGCCAAAAAAAGGTCTTTGGTGTCATCCTTGCCAGATCTCTTTCTCTCATACCACACATCCAATATGTCAAGTTCTGTTGGTTCAGCCTTTAGAAGAAACTCAAAAGCCAAGCATTTCCCCATTTCTACTACTGTCACCATAGTCCAAGCTACTATCACCTTCTTCCTGGATCATCCCTGTAATTACATGCTTGTGTCCTCGTAAGTCTTCTTTCCAATAGCTGTGAGCCACCAGTGGCTGCTGGGCAAAAGAAACAGGATTGATCTGAATGAGATATTTAAAAATTTGCACCATAGATTTAAGAATTAATAAACAAAACAATGAAAAAATATCTTAATATTTCATATTGATTGTATATTAAAACAGTAACATTTGGGATAGGTTGGATTAAATAAAGGGTGTTATTAGAATTTCACATTATTTCTTTTTACTGTTTCAAAGTGACTCCTAAAAAATTGAAATCACATATGTGGCTGACATTTATCTTACTGTTAGATGGCACTACTCTAAAGTCTGTTTTACACACAGCCATCAGAGCTATCCTTTTGAAATGTCAGAACTTCCCATTCCTCAGACCAGAATCTGCCAAAGGCTTTCCAGCTCCCTTTTTGCAGAGGGGGTAGGGGTGGGCAGGCTATACAGTGGATCTACAGCCCAGCATGTTTCTTTTCCCTCAGCTTCTGTGCCTCTTCTGTCCAGTGTGTCTCCGGGTCTGCAGGTCTCCTGGTGGCACCCTCCCCCAACCCCCGCCAAGAGTCTGTCTCTGGACTGGCATCCCTTCACTTCGCACACTCTTTCCCAGATGGTTTCAAGACTCCTTCCTTGTTTCTGTCTGGTGTCTCCATGAACATCACTTATCAATAGTGAGGATTCAAGAGAGAGGCCCATCCTGACCACCCCGCCTAAACCAGCATCCTGCTTACCTGCACATGCTCAGTGTGGGGTGGCTTCACTCTGAATGGCTCCCCATTGTCTGTAGAATGAAATCCACATTGCTTAATGTATCTAGGTGTCCCGTTATTGTCGGGCTATTTTCAAACTCTCCAACACATCTCTCTCTGTTCCACTTTGCAGCCCACATGTCATGCGTTCTGAATCACAGGAAACCTAAAATAAGAAGAAAAGTGATAAAGAATATATTAGAGGTTTAAAGGATTATTATTAAACATAGATATATTTGTGTACAGAATTAAAATTCATTGACCTTCAAAAACTGGATAGGGTACAAGCAGAACTGGCATTTCAACCTTTTGAATTCCATGGATATCCATCCCACAAAATGGATGTTATAACCAATACCAAAGGCAAGTGGATAGACTCACCAATAAGGGGTTTAAACCTTTGTGAAAGGATCTTGGCATGAAGGAATTTTCCTTTACTCATATTTATTTTCCTCTGTAACAACTAAAATGTTCAGGGGTTTTCCCTCCTAATTAAAAAGGTAGCATAATTTATCAATAGTTTAGTTAGACACTTCATTATAAGAGAGTTAAGGGAGTTTTTAGAATGAGCATTTCTAGCATGGGCAATCTGAAAAACAAGAATTTATGGCTCAGCAATAAATAAATAAATAAACCTTTCAGAAATGTTTATTGTTCCAGCTCATTAAAATGTTATGTCTTTTGGACAGTATTTCTTAAAGGCCATAAAATTAATAGTGTATTTTAAAAGTTTTATTGGCACGTATTTCCTAAGTCCAATTTAGCTCCATTGTTTAATTGTGCTGTCTCATACAGGCTAGAAGCCTGGCAGTTAATATTATTCTTTCTGTTTTAAAAGAAAAACACTTTCCTTCAGGGCTAGCTTCCATATTTTTGAATGTGTTTATTTCACACTGCCTTGCATTTTCATGCGCTGAAATCCCGAAACACTGACAGAGCTAATCTGGATCTGGTATTTCTTTGTGTCTTAAAATTATGCTGAAATTTCAATTAATAACTAATCACACTCTTGGCCTGGGAGAATACATGAAATGAAAATCCTGCATATCAACTACCAAAGTTAAATTTTAAATCTTTCAATTACACAAAGCAAGGGAAGCAATAAGCATTTATTGAGTACCTGCACTGTGTTAGGTGTTGCATGGACTGTGGAAGATTATAAGGCACCATGAAGTCCTCAAATATAGGAAAATCCCAACCTATTCATTGCCTTCTATAAATGCACTTCATAGCAAACAAATTTCTTTACCTCTTCAGGGAACTTGCCTTCCACCTACTAGTCCTATTTAAAATCTACACAATAAGAATATCTCTTCGCTGTTAGTCTTCCTAAGTGAAGTTGCTTTATCTCAAGGCTCCCAAACCACAGACAGACATGCAGAGTCAACATTTGCAGAAAATTTCAGACTTCTTAGAGGCATAACTTTTAGGGGAACTGTCTTCTCTTCATCCTAATTGCCTTTGCTAGATCTCTTTCAAAGTGTTTCATGTTAAGTGCCCTCTGTCATTAAGTCTTTAAAGAGTGGCCAGTCATAATATTTTGGTGAGAAAACAAAAACAAAAAACGAGACTTATGATGAGGGAGTCAGTGTAGCTACAGACTCTGCTAGTCTCAAGCTGGTCTTAAGTTCATCGTTTCCCTTCTCTGATTACCCTCACACTTAGCCAGGAATTCTGCTAGTTTGCCTGGTGGAAGTGACCCAAACCATCATCCCTGAGGAGTCTGAGCCTTTGGCTCCTGTGCTCATTCTGGCTGTCATTGCTATAATCTGTGTTTGCTGTCACCAGCAGACACAGAAGCACCCAGAGAGGTCCTAATGAAGCTCCAGTGCTCCCTACATCCTTCTCTGTGCCTTTGCCCTACAGCAGCAGTTCTCTTTCCTCATGACCGTGAGGGCCGATTATCCCACCTGTCCAGTCACCCCTCTCTCGGCCCACTGATGCACTGGTGTGAGAGGCACCTAGGAACCCGACGAAGCTTTAGCTACCGTGGAGCCCTTACCATGTCCAAGAGTGTGATGATCGTCACCTGGGGATGATTTTGCCCCAAAGGGACATTTGGTAATATTTGGAGACATTTACAATTGTCCCATTTGGGAGAGGGGTTGCTGCGGGTATCTAGTGGGTAGAAGCCAGGGGTGCTGTTCAACAGCCTACAACATACAGGACAGCTGCCACAATAAAGGAGTCTCTGTATTTAAATGACAATAGGGCCGGGGCACCTCCGTGGCTCAGTGGGTTAAAGCCTCTGCCTTCGACTCAGGTCATGGTCTCAGGGTCCTGGGATCGAGCCCCGCATTGGGCTCTCTGCTTAGTGGGGAGCCTGCTTCCCCCCCTCTCTCTCCCTGCCTCTCTCCCTACTTGTGATCTGTCAAATAAATAAATAAAATCTTTAAAAAATATTTAAAAAAATGACAATAGGGCCAAGGCTGAGAAGCCCTGACCGAGTAGAAATGATTGTCCCCCAGGGACATGGACTTTTATTCTCAGAAGGCCTAGAGCTCTGGCCACAGAAAGTATACTGTCTGCCCGTGGTTTACGGAAGAGAGAGTACAAAGATTCACTCACTCCACCCCTTGGGTCCCAGGCACATGTATTCTGTTGGAGACGCAGGACCAAATGACCCATTGGTTCAGTGCGTGGACTGCATTCCAGAGGACAGAGTCCTAGAATTGTCCAGTCAGAAGAGAGGAAGGCTCCAGTCTTGGGGCTGTGGTAGGACACTGAGGTGGGATCCTAGCGTGGTGATAGGACTGTGTTACAGTTGTGTGGGTGGAAGAGTTCTACAGGGACCAGAAGCTTCTGCTGTGCGTAGAATACATTCAATGGAAGGACAGGGGCTTTTTCTTTAATGCCACTGTATACACGTACCAGGTACATGGGTTCGTATGAGTGGCTTAATAAGGGTCTCGAATAAAGACGAAATAGCTCGGGGTGAGTAAACAATGATCCGATGAATGAACGAAGCCTTGCCTGAAATTTTCCATGCGCACTGAATGTTTTAGCGTGCTATCCGCAGCTTCTTAGATGAAGAAACTTAAGAATGTCAAGTCTGTGACTTCCCTCTGGATGTCATGATGGCAGCATTCAGCATACCTCATGTTTATTCACAGTGTCTATCTTCTGAATCGGATCGAGCATTATTCAGTGTAGAGTAGTTGGTATAATGCTGACTTTTAAATTCAGCGTTCTCCTTTGCTCCTGGAGGATGGTTCCGCTGACACGTTCATGAAGGCGTTGAGTGAAATTTTAAAAGAGGAGGATTTCGGTGGTGAAGATGGAATGTGGGAAAGACCACAAGCAAACAGAAGCCTGGGGATGAGAAATCTCCGAGCATGTTTTCAGGGAGCAGCAACAATTAGAGATTAGGACCTGTGAAGTGTGTGGATGGGAGTTAAGAGGAAATCTTTGAAAATGTAATTGGAGCTACAGTTTGCCACGCCTCTAACCAGCAGGTTAAAGCACCTCTCACCGTTGAACGCCAGGTGGCTACCGCTGCCCTGTGATGCCATCCCTCCTCGGGGAAGTTCCTGAGCTCTACCGGGCACTACATGATTTTTCTCTAGAACCATACCGTCCAGATCTATCTTGTAGGACCCAGCTTTGCCTCTGGCATCCAGTTCTTCCAAACGGCTTGCGTCCACCTAGATAGCATCCCCCAGCTTTTATTACTTTGCACTTCTTAATGCCCATTCACCCTGTGCTTGACACCGTTTGATCCTCACTCCTCAGTCCATAAGCAGCCAGTCAAGGACGAGGCCAGTTCTTTGATCTTCTGTGTCCGCAAGCAGACTGTCTGCACATAGGAGGTGCAGTAAATAATTGGAAAGGTAAAAGCACCCGGTTTGATGATGCTTATCTGAATCCCTTCTACATGTGAGTTTTTAAAAATTAGTATGTTTCAGGCAAGAGGTCGGTAGCTTACGGTTGCGGGCATTGTGCACCTTACTAGTTAGCTGGTTTTTTGTGTGCATCCAAATTAGAAGATGAGGGGATATGTATGACAGTGTGCGGGTATTCGTTTTAATGCTTTAGAACTTCTCCCTGTCTAAACCTCAGCCGGAGAAAGAACCCAAGTGATCAGACTGGATTTCTTTAGCTTTCACAAATCTTAGAACATTTAATTTCTGAAAGTTAGTTGAAAGGTGTCAACATGGTGATTTTTAACCTGGTACCATTTACAACATAGTAAAACGGTAAAGATATCACACTGTTTTGATGAACTTCCATGCATTTGTTTTACTCACCACCAATAATGGAAATGCCTAATAAAGATTTCCTTTAAATTGATGTATTTTTGTTATTGTAATCATCAATGTGTGCTTTTCCTACCACACTTTCTCTCTCGCGTATACACCCTGTTTTCACTTCTTTCCTGTGTACTTAACTCTGAATTATCCTTGATGGATCTTGTTTTTGTCGGCTTATTTCCTAGATGGGAAGCGATGGAATTTTACGCCTCAGTTCTTCAGCACTAAATAATGAATTTTTTGCATATGCAGCTCAAGGATGGAAACAGCGACTGGCAGAAGGTAAATTTCTTTTTTCCGTTATTCTTTGGCATATCTGAGTACACACAGTATACTGAGCTTTGCACCTTTCTCTGATTTCCGAGTCTTTTTCTCCCCCTGAAGTATACTTTAATTTAGTAAAAACACCCATTCTGTTCCAAACGACTTCACTAATTCTTTGTTATACTTGGCATTTTTGAGATACAACATTTTTTAAGGAAGCACGATATCCAAAACATAATAAAAAATTTTGATCTATCTAGATTTTCTTTAGAATCATAATTTTAATCACTTGCTTGAGGTATTATGTATTCTCTTAATGTCCTAGAGCCTAAAGAATTTTCTTTTAATACTTTCTTCCCCTAAAGTCACCATTTCACCTGATTCTTCCTTTAGTCACCAAGCTTCTTGAAAGACTAAAAAATAACCAATGGTACTTCTTTTTTACTTTCTTACCCACTCAAATTGTTATGGCTAGGTGTGACCCTACTATACACAACTAAAATAATGCCTCCTGGAGAATATTAATGGCTTTTTTTTTTTTTTAAGATTATTTATTTATTTATTTGACAGAGAGAACGAGAGAGGGAACACAAGCAGGGGAAGTGGGAGAGGGAGAAACAGGCTTCCCACTGAGCAGGGAGCCCAATGTGGGGCTTAATTCCAGGATCCTGGGATCATGACCTGAGCCGAGGGCAGACACTTAACGGAGCCAACCAGGTGCCCCTATTAATGACTTTCTAATAGCAAAGCCCAGTTTCCTCTTTTTGGTCCTTACGTTTTATGTTCCTTCTGCAATCTCTCTCTCTTTTTTTTTTTTAACCCATCCAATTTGAAACCATGTACCTTAGACATTCACAATATATTTCAAATTGTTTCCTGCGGCCGCATTGTTGATAGCCATTCCTCAGTTTCCGTCTGGAGCTTCTGTTCTTCCATCTGATGACACATGGTGATGTCTCCACCACTCTCTCTGGTACTTCCTCTTGTAGCTGTGCACATTCACTAAGCAGCCTCCTTCACCGCCTGGTATAGCCCCTATGCCAAATCTTCCACATCTGGCTCTAACTCCTCTTTCCTAATCCTGTGTTCTGTTCCAAATGCCTGCTGGATCTCCGAGCAGATACCAAGCACCTGAAAACCATAACGTCAGTGTTAACCTCACTGTTTTCCCTTCCCTTCACCTTGCCGGGCCTTCTGCCCCCTCTCCACTCATGTCACCTCTGTCCTCACTTGGGAACTTGATCTCTTGTCCTCTCTCATCTCCTGATCCGGTCATGACCTGTCAACTGTGCTCTGACTCTGAATGCCCTTGAACACTCCCGCAGCTGCTGGCTTGACTGTACTCTCTGTTTCTCATCTATGCCATTCAGCAGCCTCCTGGCTGGAGTCCTCCCATGTCTACACCTGGTTTTTGAGCCACTTGTTAGGCCATATACCTCTCTGAGTAGATGCCATCAGGACCTCCCTCTGTCTCTTACAGGAAAAATGGAGAACTCTCTTTAAACCATGTATTTGCTAATTGGCCTCAGCCTACCTTTCCCATTTCATTTCATCCTACTCCTACATTCTCACAATTGGCCACTCAAAAGAACATAAATATACATATTCATATCTCTGTGCCTTGTGAGTTAATTACTTTATAAAAGCGTGGTCATCCTTCAAAAGCTTACTCAAGTACCATTTCCTGTATGTGGTCTTCCCTAATCGATTCAGGCAGAATGAAGTGCCTTTTCTTCTGTGCCCTCATTACCTTTATTCTTACAGCCCATACAGGGCTTTCAACATTATATTATAGACAATTGTGTGCCTTTTCTCCCGCCAGACTGATTTCATTAGGGACACTGAATATACGCCACTTCATTCACAGCCCCTAGCATACACTTTATTTGCTGAGGGTTTTAAAGTTCACCTATAACTAAATGACTATTTGAGTGATGTTCATGAAGAGAGAAGCTGTAGAATATTGTCAGTACTCAGCCTTTTCCTTTGCAACATCCATAAAAGTTTACTCAAATTAATGACATTTTCCTTATTAATCGGTAAAAGATATGATCACTTTTACTCAATATATAAGCATTTGCTTTCTAGGAGAGTTTACTCCAGAAATGCAGTTGCGGATAAGGCAAGAAATTGAGAAGGAAAAGAAAACAGAACCTTGGAAAGAAAAATTCTTTGAAAGGTTTTATGGAGAAAAGTAAGTACTAGAGCATTTTTTTCTCATTTCTCTCAGAAGGAAATGAAAATGTAATTCTCTGCTTCACATAGCACACTCATATGCTGTAAAACTTAATAAACCAGTGATAAAAGGCAATAGTCCCTCAGTGTAAGAAATTGCAGGTAAAATTATAGTGGCATATCAGCACTTAAATTTTTAAAAAATGCATTTTCAAGGGTTTATAACTTGTCCATGAAAATTCATTTTGGACTGAAAGTAGCACATGAAATCCTATAGAAGTCAATTATGGCTTTCTTAACTAGATTTTAGTAAAAATCTCCTGGTTTTAATCCAAGTATATTCATTAAGGAATACTTGAGAGCTAAGTAGTTTTAGACACCCTTAACTCTCCTATTTTTCTGAAAATGTGACTGTGCGTATATTTAGTCCTTGTTTTGGGGAGAGCCCGAGGTATTACTTTTCACTCCAGCCATCTTCCTCTTTGAGTGTGACCAGGTTTTAATTCATGATATCTCTTCATGTGTGTTTCTTTTTAAGATAACACCAGCCACACATAAGCGTGGAAGCAACTACATTACATTGAAAGTAGTTTTACCTTTGCCTTACATTTAGAAGGGACGTATTGTACTTGAGCAGAATTAGAGACTCAGATCCCTAAGGAAGAAGAAAGAATTTCGGAGCTGACAATTGACAGTGACTTTAGTTCCTCCTCACAAAGTGATTTTTCCTGGAACTCACACATACGTAATTAATGCCTGGAAGTTGTTTTGCATAAATGACACTGAAGTGGTTGCAGGTAACAATATCTGTACCATTTGATTTAACTTCATAAAATGTCCCCTTGTAAATAGGGAAACCAGTGTCAGAAGTCTCATATGCGTTCTCTTCTTCTTCTTTTTTTTTTTTTTTAAGATTTTATTTACTTATAGGACAGACAGAGGTCATAAGTAGGCAGAGAGGCAGGCAGAGAGCGAGGGAGGGGGGAAGCAGGCTCCCCACTGAACAGAGAGCCCGATGCAGGGCTGGATCCCAGGACCCTGGGATCATGACCTGAGTCGAAGGCAGAGGCTTTAACCCACTGAGCCACCCAGGCAGGAGTCTCATATCAGTGCTCTTCTTGAAAAGGAATCCTGTGATTAACAGCCTGCTTACCCAGAGGAGGCTAGCATTTGGGGGAGTGTCCTAAATGGCAGTGTCCTAAATAACCCTCAAGTAGGAAGGCTTGTTTTCAATCTTTCCTAGGATCATGGATGTGTATATATCTTTAAGCAAAACTAGCAGGAGATAATTAATGCGTTTTCTCAAAAATTAAAAATGCAGCAGCCTCCTTATATGCCTTCAGATATTGTCACCGGCAGCAATACTCAAGGCTGGCTGCATCAGAATCCTTACTGGGGCTTTTTAAAAATAGATACAGATTTCCAGGATCCATGCCAGACGTACTGACTGGGAATGTCCAGGAGGTGAGCCCAGAAGTATGTGTTTTTAGATGCTCTCCAAGTCATGCTGATGCCCAGCAGGATTAAGAACCGTGGAGAATGGCATTGCGGACCACCTAGAAGGTTTCCCCCCACCTTGTGTGTGACAAAGGGTGTGTTGGGAGCACCCTCTCAAAGGCAAAACTGAGCTAGTTACCTCCAATGTACTAGTCCTTAGTTCTTGATTGTTGGGCCCTTTTTAAAAAATTTTTATTTATTTTTTTTTAAGATTCTGTTTGTGTATTTGGCAGAGAGAGACACAGCCAGAAAGGGAACACAAGCAGGGGGAATGGGAGAGGGAGAAGTAGGCTTCCGCCAAGCAGGTAGCCTGATGCAGGGCTCCATCCTAGGACGCTGGGATCATGACCTGAGCGGAAGGCAGACGCTTAATGGCTAATGACTAAGCCACCCAGGCGCCCCCCTCCCTTTTTTGAATTCAGCAAAATTGATCCAACATCTCATCTAGATGCCAGAGGTGCAGACATTCACAGGGCTTTCTAGGCTCTGCCCTCAGAGAGCCTGTGCCCCAGAGACCTGCATTACAGAGGACTTTACTTCATTCACCATGTCATGATTGAGCATACTGGGCTCTGATGTGTGTCTAAGAGCTTTGAAAGTCTTATTTCACTAACCCGCCCAGCCCAACAGTCCTATAAGATAGACACCCTTATTTCACTTTTACATTAAAAAGGGGATTAGGGAACTGAGAGACAGTGAAACTAAGTCATTTATCCAGGTTTACACAGTGTGGTGAAGTGACTTGCTCACTGTCCTCGTGCCACAATTCCTTCTCAGAAAAGGTCACACCTACATAATTTTTTTTACATAAAATTTTGAGGGCTTCCAGACTCCCATGCATAACAGGTTAAAGAGCCCTGCCTTGGAGGGTAACTGCTATAATACTGTGAGTAAGCATGATCTCCTCTTACCATCCCTGAGCTCTCAATACAAACACTACTTTTATTTGACCCTTTCCTTGCTGTAGTTTATCCATAGAGTTTCTGTCCCCTTAACATCACTGGAATTCTTGCTTGTCTTTTTCCATCTTCAATTACGTATTGGATGACAGCCATATTTTGGACATTCCAATGTCCTTCTAATTTTGTTACTTCAAGATTACTTAAACTACCCCAGTGTGTGAAAGATTGTTTTTCCTAGCACCAGATAAGTTTCAGTTGACATGAAAATTTCGCTGCTCTAACTTTTCCCAAGAATGTTGCCATCCAAACTCCTGCATTGTTAAGATTTGTCTCCTCTAGTCTTCAGGCTGTGTGTTGGAGCTCTCTATTATGGTTCTGATCGGCTTACTCTGCTTGTAACATAGCACTGTTCCCTATTTGCTTTCGTCACTTAGAGATTACCCATATATGCACTAACTCAGAATGATAGATTTCTGGACTTACCTGTTTTCCTTTGTGTTGTTACGCGGTGTGCTGTGAAAACCAACCTTCTTTGCCTTATGCCATCTTAAATCCATTTTGTCATGGAAATAATAAAATGTTGACATAGGCATATTTTATACAGTACTGTTCTCCATATATACTAATATATATTATGACTGTAGACACACATGTATAATATATACATTTTATATATTCCATACATTTGTGATACTTAATATTAAAAATATTTAATATGAATTAATAAATTTATTATATCCTTATTAACCAACCAGCAGAAATGTGGCTGCCAGTGGATAATTACTGTATATTTTACACCTAACCTAGTATCAGTAGTATATCTGCTTGGCCTAGCCCCAAGGGACCATATTTCTAGTTGATTACTCTGCTTTATCTGTAATGTTGTTATTCTGCTCCTCTCAGTGTGGTATAGTTATAAATTGGAGCTTCGTTCGAACTCATCTTAGGGAAAGTTGAAAGAAAAGAGGCTAATTATGAGGGCAGTATTTCCTAGCATCTTTTTAGAGCCTTCTGAATGTTAGCAAAGAAGGCAATGAATACACCCCAAAAAATGTATTCAATTTTATTTCCCTTTCATTTGGGAGAATTTAAGTCAAAGGTTGAAAATTTCACTGAGGTATTTTCCTGCATGGATACTTTCAGCTGTATTTCTTCACTCAAATATGTTTGAGAATATTTGTCTTTGTAATGGTCTGTACTCGAACTTCTTTTAGAGCAGCTAATCTCTCTGCCATGTGATGCTGATGATGTCAGTGTGACAGGAAATAGTGATTTCCAGTATCTTTGTAATTCTGATGAACTTTTCCTTAAGACATGAATATTAGGTTACATTATTTCTTAATGCTCTTTGTTATCTTTCATGGAACATCCTTACAGGAAGAGATCACATGAAAAAATTTTAAGATCTTGCCTCATACAAATATAATCTAGTAGAATCAACTTTGTTGACCCCAAATATGTTTGTTATTCTTTAGTGAAATGTCCGTGTTGTCTTAAGGTAGACACTTACAGACTAAAATAAGGTTAGTAATAAACCTCTTACATTGGTTTAAGAGAACTTAATCTTTGGAAGTCATTTCAGTTTTAAGATTTTACAACATACCCATATCCCATTGATCTTATTTGCTTATATTGTATCCTCTGAAGACTGTGTAATTTTCTATGATAAAGGTAAATTGCTACTTTTTGACTAAAAAATTTTAGATCTTATCCATTCTTTTGTTTTTCTGCCCATATTTTCTAATCTTTTGTAGAATGTAATTGTTTAATTCCTTTTACATAACATTTGGCAAAGCTCATATCTCCTTGCTTACACAATAAAAATCTGTACCAAATAAGTTAGTAAAACAAAATTTAAAAAATAAATAAATAAATATAAAAATCTGAATCTTTCTTAACCAGAGTAGAGTTTATTTAGTTATGATTATAAAAGAAGTAGAAGAACTAAGTCATCATAAACTAGTTTATATAAATTAAGCAGGTTACTTAGCAATTGTAAAATTAATTTGATGTATTTGCTTTTGTTGAATACACACACGCGCGCGCGCGTGCGCACACACACGCACACACACACATATATCTCCAAATTGTACCTTTCATATTTTGTGGTTGAACAATAATTCAATATTTCTAATTTCTGTTCAGGTTGGGCATGTCAAGAGAGGAATCAATAAAGCTCACTTCTGGACCAAACAGTGATGGAGCTGAAAGTAGTTCATGTGGAGCCTCTGGCCTTCCAGGTCTTTCTGCACAGACTCCCTTGGAAGAGCAACAGCCAAAAAGCATGAAAAGTCCAACTTCTCCAGAGCCTGGTTTCTGTGCTACACTTTGTCCTATGGTAGATGTAGGTAAAGATGGAATGGCAGAATCAGACTCAGAAGATATCTTGATCCCTGAAGAATCCGTGATTCAGGAGGAAATTGCAGAAGAGGTAGAGACTAGTATCTGTGAATGTCAGGATGAAAATCATAAGACAATACCTGAATTTTCTGAAGGGTCTGAAAGTCCAGCCAACTCTCATGAAGAGCCTCACATAGCACCTCCTGAAGATAACCCAGAGTCCTGTGTTATGATGAATGATGTTTTAGAAACTTTGCCTCATCTTGAAGTGAAGGTGGAAGAGAAGTCCGAATCTCCCCAGGAAGAAATGTCGGTTGTTATCGATCAGCTAGAAGTCTGTGACTCTCTCGTTCCTTCCACTTCCTCTGTGACTCATGTCAGTGACACGGAACATAAGGAGCCAGAAACTGCAGTAGAGACCAGTCCTCCAAAAATAAAAACAGGATCCTCTTCTTTAGAAGACCAGTTTCCCAGTGAAGGGATTGCTGTAGATATGGAGCTACAGAGTGATCCTGATGAACAGCTTTCTGAAAATGCTTGTATCTCAGAAACTTCATTCTCTTCCGAGAGCCCGGAGGGAGCCTGTACCAGCCTGACATCCCCAGGAGGGGAAACTCAGTCCACCTCAGAGGAATCATGTACTCCAGCCTCCCTTGAGACAACATTTTGTTCTGAGGTGTCCAGCACTGAAAATGCAGACAAATATAACCAGAGAAATCCCCCTGATGAAAACCTTCATGTGTCTTTGATGTCAGAAATATCTCCAATATCCACTTCACCTGAAATATCAGAGGCATCTCTGATGTCCAATTTACCTTTAACCTCTGAAGCATCCCCTGTATCAAATTTACCTTTAACATCAGAAACATCACCCATGTCTGATCTACCTTTGACATCAGAAACGTCTTCAGTGTCTTCCATGCTTCTCACATCTGAGACCACTTTTATATCCAGTTTGCCACTTCCTTCAGAAACATCTCCAATTTCTAATTCTTCCATGAATGAGAGAATGGTGCATCAGCAAAGAAAGTCCCCTTCCCTATCTGAAGAACCACTCTCCCCACAGAAAGATGAAGGCTCTGCCCCTGCCAAGCCACTGGGGGAAAGCCTTCTCTCTCAACAGAAGATTCTGTCAAATACTCCTGAACCCATCAAAATGGGTTCCTCCATTGTTCCTGAAGCATTTCCGTCGGAGGACTTGCACAGTAAGACTCTGAATCAGCAGCCTTGTAAATCACGTGTTGAAACTGAGAAGGCCTATCCTGCTTCAATTCCAGAACTCCCTTCTATAGAAATGATAAAAGTGAAAAATCATAATGTCCTGCAAAGAACAGAAAAGAAAGGGGCGTCTTCACCATTGGAGTTACCTGTGTTTTCTGAGGAGACCGAGAATAAGGGAAATGAGCTTCCATCAGCTAAATTACAGGACAAGCAGTGTGTCTCATCAGTGGATAAGGCTTCATTTTCAGAAGGCTCTAGAAACAAAACACACAAGCAAGGGAGCTCACAGAATCGGTTGGAGACCTCACATTCTTCCAAGTTGTCAGAGCCCTCCAAGTCACCAGATGGGATAAGAAATGAAAGTAGAGAATCTGAGATATCGAAGAGGAAAACTGCAGAGCAGCACGGCTTTGGAATTTGTAAGGAGAAGAGGGCTCGGATAGAAGATGATCAGTCAACCCGGAACTTACCATCCAGCAGCCCACCTGAGAAGGAACAGCCTCCAAGAGAGGAGCCCAGAGTTCCACCTCTCAAGGTATGGACTAATAATAACAACATTCAAGACAATTCCATAGATAGGCTTTTCCTATTCAGATGCTTAATTTTCAGAATTAAATAAGGTTTTATTCCCTCCAGGGTTTATGTAGCAGTTGATGATCTAATACTCTAAGCACAAGTCTAATATTAAATGATCCTTTTTAAGGATTGCTGAGCTCACAAGATAATCTTAGATGCATTATATATTTAAGGAAAAAGAAGTGGGGAGGGAGAACAGGGCCTGGAGGGGCCTATAGGCCATGAGATGAAGGGTCTTTGGGGGAATTCCAAGGTATAAGACGAAGACGTACATGCACTTCGGAAAAGTTGAGAGAGAATTTGGTCCCCAGTCAAAGTTCGGTAGGACTAGGGAAAGTAGTCAAAAGTCAGAGGCGTGCATGAAGGAGGAGAAGGTGCAGGATATTTTATTTATTTTCCAGCAAATATTCACTACCACCATTTCCTAACAGAAAGGACCTGACTTACGGAAGAGCCTCATTAAATATTTCTTGAGTAAATCAAAAAAATTCCTTTGCACACTCTGAGGGAAAATGCTGTAGATATACAGATATACAAATCTTTTTTTTTTTTAATTTTTGAGATAGTAAAGAGGCACTTAACTTCACAGATAATAAAACCTGTAGTGAAACATTCCCATTTATACATTCTCTTTTGACCCCGCGTAGGTTTTAACTCTCAGAAAACAAACCTTTTATATAAATTGTCTCTGCCTAAGTAAACTGAAAATTAAGGTTAATTCAAAAGAAATACTTTGTTTAATTTAAAAAAATCCTAACCAATATGATCTATACTTATTTGGTGCTTTCCTCTTAGTCCATTTATACTGCCCAACGGTAAAGTGCATTATTCCACCATAGGTTTGGTCTAGGATTATAACTGTGTTCAAGCTGTGTTTCTCTTAATCTCTTTCTCTTTACTTTGTTCTGCTCTGACATCTATGTTATGTATGTGTCTCGTGATATCCATAAGGCTGACTTTTAAGAGTGTAGCTGCAGTTACTCTACTTAATAAAGTAACCCCTATTAAATAAGATTCTAAAGATGTGAAAGATGAACATTAAGCACCAATTAAAGGCCCCGCTATGCATTTTAATTTCTGAAGCAGTGGAAAGAAAAATATAAGCATGCTTTTCATAGGGAATATTTTTGAACATAGCAGTCTGTTTTTCTTGTCAAAAGCTTGTTTTCAACGTAGTATATACTTCCCGGTAGATGGATAACATAAATAGATTTGGTGTTTATTTGGCCTTGAGCTCTTGCTCAAGTATAGCTAGGTTTAATTTTTTTAAATGTTTTTAGTTGTTTTTTTTTTAAGTAAGGAAAATATTTAAAAGGAAAACTGGAATCACCTCTCTAAATTCATTTTTTTTCTTTGAAGCCTTTGGATTAGAAGAGAAACATCACAGGTTGGAAAAGGAGAAATGATATAGCTCAGAAAGATCATTTCATCTACCGAAGTTTCAAAGCATAATTCCAGATTGATATGATCCTGTAGTATGTGTCAAGCGTTTATAGTATAAATATACATATGTTAAGAAGGGAGATATGTTTTCTAGGAAAAGATTTTCCTAGAGGGAGGAAAACAAAGGAAGCATAGTACTTGTCAGGAGCCCTGAATGGGAAACCATTCTGTCACACCCTTGTTATATGATCCCAGGGCAGCCTACTTTCCCTCCACAGGCTCAGTTTTTTCTACTGTAAATTGAGGGGCTTTAACTAGGTCCCTTCCAACTCTCCAAATCTATGACCCTAAAAATCTATGACTCTCTAATCTATGACTCATGTTTCTAGTGCCTAGAGCGTTGCTATAACATGTTGGTCGTTGAGCCTTGTGCCTCATGAATTTGGGAATGACTGTGAGTCTCTTAATTAGCATGAGTTAGATAGATGCTGTGGGTCGGACTGTTTATGAAATTCAGCAAATTGTAGATTACCGATATCCAAAGAAACTGCCCAACCTGTCGTTGCTTTTAGAAGCAGAAAACCAGCGTTGCCCCTGCTTTCATGAAAAGATAATGATACCAAATCCCTTTGGAAAGCAGAGCACTCTCACAAGCATAGTTTCATTCCATCTTTATAACAACCCTGTGAAGGAAATAGACCAGAAATAACTTGTCTCATTTTACAAGTGAGTTTACAAACTCTTATTGTGTGCTGATTATACAGGTATGAGCCAGCGTGCCAGGTTGTATGGGAGTACAGAAAAACTACAGAGTCTCTGGCTCACGGAGGTCTCTGGAGAAAGCAAAGTACACCATGATTTGCCCAAGATTGCAGAATTTCTTTGAGGGAAGGCAGGATGAGAATTCTAGTTTGGGACTTCTTGGCTAGGGCTTTTTTCTTTGTGGCAAATGAAGAGATAAACTCATATAGAATGAAGGTCCCAGTTTTCCCTGCCAGGAAGGAAGATAATTTAAAAGCTAACTATCTCTAAGTCTTTTTTAGCTAACCTCATTTTAAAAAGCATGGATTTTGTTTCCATTTATATGAGGCATTAAGAAGATGTTTCATTTCCATACCAAATGAAGTCACCGGTTGATGTTCCTGTAGATGAAAAACAGAGATTAAAAATTTTAATTTCACATTTGTGCCACATTGATTGTCGCTTTATACCCAAAAGACCTATTTGGGGATTTAGGTGTCGTTCATGCCACATTATGAGAGGACATCGCCCATCTTATCTCTTGTGTTATCACGTTCCAAACTGCGTCCTCTGTGATCATGTACCAAGCGCTTTCTCTTTCCATTCTCCCCTTCCTATAGATCCAGCTTTCCAAAATTGGGCCACCTTTCATTATCAAGAGCCAGCCAGTCTCCAAACCAGAGTCTCGCGCATCCCCCAGCACATCGGTCGGCGGTGGGAGGAACACAGGAGCCAGGACCCTTGCAGACATCAAGGCCAGGGCCCAGCAAGCGAGGGCCCAGCGAGAGGCAGCCGCGGCAGCTGCTGTAGCGGCCGCGGCAAGCATCGTTTCGGGAGCCATGGGGAGCCCAGGAGAGGGTGGGAAGGCGAGAACCCTGGCACATATCAAAGAGCAGACAAAGGCGAAGCTGTTTGCAAAGCATCAAGCCCGAGCCCACCTCTTCCAGAACACTAAAGAGTCCCGGTTGCCTCCGCTCGGCTCAAAGGAAGGGCCTCCAAGCTTAGAAGTCTCTTCTACCCCTGAAACAAAAATTGAAGGGTCGACCGGTGTGATTATTGTCAATCCAAACTGCAGATCTCCTAGCAACAAGTCTGCGCACCTCCGGGAGACCACCACTGTATTACAGCCATCTCTTAACCCAGCTAAACTTCCAGAAACTGCCACGGACTTATCTGCACATAGTTCTGACGAAAATATACCCGTGTCGCATTTATCTGAGAAAATTGTTTCATCTACCTCTTCTGAAAATAGCAGTGTGCCCATGCTTTTTAATAAAAATTCCGTCCCTGTGTCTGTTTGCAGCACTGCTATGTCGGGAGCAATTAAAGAACATCCCTTTGTGAGTTCTGTTGATAAATCCTCTGTTCTAATGTCTGTTGACAGTGCAAATACCACAATTTCTGCTTGTAATATAAGCATGTTGAAAACCATCCAGGGAACGGACACTCCGTGCATAGCCATTATACCAAAATGTATCGAAAGCACTCCTGTCCCCGTCCCAGCCGAGGGCCGCGGTGTCTCGAGCCCCATGGACGACAAGCAGTTGCCACTGCCCAGCAGCAGCGCTGGTAACCTCGTCTCCAGTCAGTACACCTCCGTGCCAACTCCCTCCATTGGAAATAACTTGCCAAACCATCTCTCCACGAGCTCTGTCTTGGTTCCCCCACCGGGGATGAACAGCAGATTTCCTTCTGAGAAGATAGCCATGCCTGGGGGTGAAGAACAGGCCCCCGGACCCCTGGGTACCACTGTGAGAGCCGCCCTCAGCTGCAGGGAGTCGGCAGCGGCCACTGACGCTCTGGCCGCGCGGCCGCCTATCGCCATGTTTACTGGAAGCATGCTGACCCTCAGCTCTTACGAGGGGCCTCCCAAGTTAAGTGCTGAAAGCTCGGACAAACATCCAGGGCCCCGAAACAGGGCAGACAATTCTGGGAAACCTCAGCCACCCGCGGGGGGCTTCGCACCAGCAGCCATAAACAGATCGATCCCGTGTAAAGTCATCGTGGACCACAGCACCACGCTGACCTCCACTCTGTCTCTGACTGTCTCCATCGAAAGTGCGGAAGCCAGTTTGGACCTCCAGAGCCGGTCCGTGAGGACAGAAGCCTCCGTCCAGCCCGTGGCGTGCCCCCAGGTGTCCGTCATCAGCCGGCCAGAGCCGCCGGTGGCCAGCGAAGGCGTGGACCAGGGCTCGAGTTTCATCAGTGCCGTGGCAGCAAAGCAGGAGTGTACCCCGATGCAGGCAGCCTGCCCAAGTCTCCGAGAGGGACCCCTCGTGGGTCCGGACAAACGGAACGAGGTGCCTGCTCCTAGCCACAGCTTCGCCGAGCAGGCACGGGGCCCACCCGCTTTCAAAAGCGAAGCCGACGCAACCTGTAGCAATCCGTATAACCCAGGCAGCCGGATTTGCTGGAACGAGGAGGGGATGCGGGGCGCAGGACAGCCCCTGGTGAGTCACCCCGCTTCAAGCAAGCAGAAAGAGTATCTGGAGCAGAGCTGTCCGAAGGCCATCAAAACCGAACACGCCAGCTACTCCCACATGGCAGAGCTCCACCCCAGGAATCTCATAACCAGTGTCGCTCTCCCCGTGAAGTCCGAACCTCATGAAGTGGACAAGGGCTTTAGGATGGACACTGAAGACTTCCCCGGCCCCGAGCTGCCTCCTCCGGCCGCGGAGGTCACACCCGGGGGGCAGCAGACGCAGAACGTGAAGGCTCCCACCTCCGGTCCCATGGAAGAGGCGATTTCCTTGGCCGCAGACCCCCTGAAAAGGGTTCCCAGTGCGGGCAGCTCCGGCTGCCGACTGTCCTCTGTGGAGGCCAACAACCCGCTGGTGACCCAGTTACTCCAGGGCAACCTGCCTTTGGAAAAAGTGTTGCCTCAGCCCCGACTGGGAGCCAAGCTCGAAATCAACAGGCTTCCTCTGCCTCTTCAAACTACCTCAGCGGGGAAGACAGCCCCAGAGCGGAACATCGTTGAAATGCCGTCCAGCTCTCCAAACCCCGACGGGAAGGGCTACCTGGCGGGGACCCTCGCGCCACTACAAATGAGGAAGCGAGAAAACCACCCCAAAAAGAGAGTCGCCAGGACTGTGGGGGAGCACACGCAAGTGAAGTGCGAGCCAGGGAAATTGCTGGTGGAGCCAGATGGGAAAGGGGTGCCTTGTGTCATCAACTCGGGCCTGACTCCGCTAGGAGGGCACAGCCAGCCCTTCAAGCAGGAGTGGCTGAGCAAGCACCCCATGCAGAACAGAATCGTGCCCAGCCCCGAGGTCAAACAGCAGAAGCGGCTGCTCCCCTCCTGTAGCTTCCAGCAGAACCTCTTTCATGTCGACAAGAATGGCAGCTTCCACCCTGACGCTGGTACCTCACACAGACAGCAGTTTTACCAAATGCCGATGGCTGCCCGGGCCCCCATGCCGAGCGCAGCCCTGCTACCGGCCTCCGCCAAGACCCCAGTGGGCTGTAATGCGTTTGCCTTCAACAGGCATCTCGAACAGAAGGGACTGGGAGAGGTTGGCCTTTCTCCCGCACCCCACCAGCTAAGGTTAGCCAACATGTTGTCCCCCAACATGCCCCTTAAAGAAGGTGATGACGTGGGAGGGGCTGCACACGCAATGCCAAACAAAGCCCTCGTGCACGCCCCACCCCCGCCCCCTCCCCCCCCACCCCCTCCGCCCTTGGCCCTGCCCCCGCCTCCCCCGCCGCCACCACCTCCTCCTCTACCTCCACCTCTTCCTAATACAGAAGTCCCATCCGATCAAAAGCAGCCACCGGTTACCATGGAAACCACTAAGAGACTTAGTTGGCCACAGTCCACGGGCATATGTAGCAATATAAAATCGGAACCTCTTTCTTTTGAGGAAGGTTTAAGCAGCAGCTGTGAACTGGGCATGAAACAAGTTTCCTATGACCAGAATGAAATGAAAGAACAGTTAAAAGCATTTGCGCTAAAAAATGCAGATTTCTCTTCCTATTTGCTTTCTGAGCCACAAAAGCCTTTTACCCAATTAGCTGCTCAGAAAATGCAGGTGCAGCCACAGCAGCAGCTCTGTGGAAATTATCCAACAATACACTTTGGGAGCACGAGCTTCAAAAGGGCAGCATCTGCAATTGAAAAGTCCATTGGGATTTTGGGAAGTGGCTCCAGTCCCGCCACGGGCCTGCCTGGTCAGAACGCTCAGATGCCTGCTCAGAACTTTGCCGACAGCAGCAACGCGGACGAATTGGAACTGAAATGCTCTTGCCGGCTGAAAGCCATGATTGTGTGCAAAGGCTGTGGGGCCTTCTGCCATGATGACTGCATAGGTCCCTCCAAACTCTGTGTAGCTTGCCTGGTGGTACGGTAAGAGCTGAGGAAAGATGCAGTATCCCTTTTCAACACGGAAAAGCCAAACGGCGTCAGCAGCGACAAATTGAGTAACTCAGTGGTTTATATCGTGATAATTTATTTTACTCTGGGACAGATTATCTTTTCTCTCTGGGATTCTTTACTTGCGTTTCCCAGAAAGGGGAGATCGCACCCCAACCGAGTGGCCCAGCGGCATGTCTTTTGCATATTAAATTACCATCCCCAGCTTTGGAAAATTTCTCTCCAAGTGTACACAGGTCACTACCCCATTCGTTCTGTTTCGTTTTGTTTCTTTTATCCAGTTGTAGATAGGAAAAGGACATTTTTAATTACTTATTGCTAACCAGAAACACAGATGTAGAAAGAATGGTAAAAGTGATTTAAGGTGGTTGGTTATTCGTTCTTCTGTAGATTAACCATGACAACAAGAGTTTTCACAGTTGACTCTTCTGGACCTACCCTTACCACAGTGATTAAATCATATTTGGAAAGGGGAATCTGATTTAAATGTATGATTCCTTGTATTTGCTCATATCACAAAAGATCCATTAAAGGAGGTATGCCATTAATGAACTCCACTGTCCTTATTCTCTTCCCTCCCTTTTTACTCTTTCCAGAGACTGGCAGAATATCCGATCTGCCTTGGACATTGTGCACACATTGTAGTGAAATGTGTCTTATACCTGAAATTGCAGTGTGGGCCTCAAGGCCAGTAATCTGGTTCGAGCCCTTCGACACCTGATACTGTAAGGTCAGTCGACCAAGAGAAGGCCAGAGGCCCACAGGCCCACGGGATTTCAGAACATCATGTGTAGCTTTTAAGAGCAAGTATGAAAAAAAAATGCCCTTAAAATTTAAAAAGTCAGCAAGTAAAATGCTGTGTATGCAAACACATAGAAGTGGGTTGATAATGTAAATATTGGTCCATTCTGTTTACTCTAATACAACTACTAGATATTAAAATGGGGGGGGGGGGATAATTGCACCCTTTGTTGATGATTCCAGTCCATTCTGGCTTCTGACTCTGCAGAGGTTGGCCCCCTCCCTTTTAAAGCATTGTTGATGATAAGAGGAACTGCAGAAGGCTGATGTGTGGATCTACTTCTGAGCAGTTTTCCCCTCATGATTCGCAATCAATATCGTTAATTATATTTGACTCCGAAATAACCCTTATTTTAAAAAATCATTCTAAGTATTGCATGTTTTGTCCCCCTCCCCTCCCTCAGGTGAATTCAGTACATTCTTCCTCATATTTGGGGGAGTAGAACTGCTTTTGAAAATGGGATACTGCATCTTACAGATAACGTCGGTGTTTATCCAGTAGAGGCTGTGTTGAGGATTTGAGCTACATTCCACATACTTTGGCCACCCCCATGCCGGAGAACAGCTGTAGTTCAGCAGGCCCTGTTCCCTAAAGCAAGTTCAAAAAGCACGTGCACACAGTGGGAAGATGAAAGACAGCAGAAACCACGCCCATTTAACTTCAGATTACAGAGCACAAAAGGTGGAGTGCCATTAACCCATTGATTGATTGTGGCTGTAGAATTTTTTAAAAAAAGCAAAACTTGGGATGGGGGATGGAAATCCTCTGTATCCAGGGTAAGAATGACAGACATTCTCACATCAACATAAACTTTAGACATTCCCTTAAAACATGTCTTAAAAATTAACTGGAGTGAGCAGAGATTACATTCCTGGAGAAAAAAAAAGAAAACTTGTGATTTTTTTGTACTAATCAATCACGGTATATGTTTTTTTTCCCCTCCATATTTATTATTGTGATGTTGCCAAATTTTATTAGGTGATACAGATGTCTCTTTTCTTAATACGTTGCTAATAGGTAAAGATACTTAGGAAGAAAAGCAGAGAAGGGTCTGTCTCTGTGGCTGAGATTTGGTGCCTCGGTGAGGTCACTTCGGTTTTTCACGGTGAAATTAACACAGTTTAGTGACGGAGAAAGAGAGCAGCGCACTTCACCGGCCCCTCCCCAGGAATGCAGCAGAGGTCCCTGCTCGCTCTGCACCAGGTTGTGTTGGGGCAGCAGCTTCCTCTCTGTGGTCTGCTTGGCTGCAATACCATCTTGGTTCAGAAGAGCATGCTCTAGTCTCACAGAGGGAACCCCTACATGTAGACACTTGCATACCAGCCCCCTCCAAATCCACCTGCTGCCCGATCAGTGTCAGGCACTGTCCACACCAGCAGATTCAAAATCACTACCGCAGTAACTGACACGGGATGTTGAAGAAACGCTGGTCTACCAGACTCTGTACTTTGTTGATGAGGTACAGTTGAAGCTGAAGCGATACTGAGCTCATTATCAGTTCCATCGTTATGGAATACTGCCTGCAAAGTACTTAAACTTTGGGAATAATAAAAAAGTGTCCTTCCGTATGTTTTGATTTTTCACAAAATAGGTGATTTTTCACATAATTTTGGAGAACCGATTGTTGATCGTGCATGGATTCCGTCACCCAGGTCCAAAGAGGATAATTTTTCTGTGCCCTTTCTCTTTTTTGCCCCAATTCAAATTCCTGGTGTTTGCATATGGTTTATACTAGTGAAAAATTAATATCTTTGGGCTAAAAAAATAATGGAAAGAAAAATTCAGAAGTAAAATATGGGTCAGATGTTTTACAAGTGTCCCCTTAATATATATATATATATATATATATGAAAGACAGTATACTTGGATTAGGTAAGTAGGTTCTTAGTTTCCTGATTTCCACAGGTGTCTGCCTATGTGCAAATGTAGTATGTTATTTACTACATGGTTATTGTGGTGTAATGTGCAAATGTTAGTGTGTGCATTATCCTGATTATTGGACACTATATCCCTATCAGGAATAGAACTTGCACATGTAACATGTAATTTTTTTTTTTTTTTTTTTTAATCACAAAGGATGTATTTCCCTAAGTAGCACTTTTGGAGCAGGGGAGAGGAGAAAACTGCTATTCCCCCATCCCCCTCCTCTATGATATGCATATGCCTGAAGTGTTTAAAGACATTTAGGTAGTTAATGGGCATGTTAATAAGAACCTTCTGATGCAAATTCATTTTCAAAATGAAAATAGTTTTCCTTCCCCAAAGTGAGAAGAGCAGAGATGTTGGTGAACTGAGCACCATAGTTATATATAATATTTCTCTGGTAAGGTCTAGTTTGAAGAAAAAAACTTGAAAACAAACCTTTGAGGTTGAGCCTGGTTGCTATAAAGACTTCACGGTGGTATGTGTTTCTGGGATGAGCTATCTAGGAGGTTTAGGTGACTTTGAGACCTTGAATGTTCTTAGTCATTCAGAATAAACCTACAAAACCCAATGGGCTTCTGTGTATGGCGCTTCGTCACGCAGCCGAGAGTAAGAATACATGATGTTGTAGTCCCATTTTAAACACTCGCACAATTTCCACAGAGGAAGTTGCTGTGGCCTTGGGTACCCAGTTCCTTCTGTCTGGTGAGGCTCCAGGTCACAGAGGCGGAAGCCAAGCTTAGGGTTGCCTCCTCTCTCCGGGGTGGAGGCCAGCACCGCGCTAGCTGCCTGCTGGGAATGAGCCCGCTGAGCGTGCGGAGCCCAGAGTCACTGTCTTTCTGTGTTTCTAGAGAACAATGTGAAGAGTCCTAGAAAAGGAACTCGTCAGACTGTCAGGGGCCGACGTAGCCAAAATGTCACTGAATATAAAAATCTTGTCTTCAGTCCTCATGCTTTGTCACTGTAAAGCGAACAAAAAGCATTTTTACTATAATTTAAAGGAGCTGCTTTTTTATAGCACATACTATTTCGCTTTGTACTATATTTGATAGTTGCAGAATAATTTAGACTGTAGAAAAACTTTGTTGTATTTGTACTGTTCATGAATGTTTCAAAGAAAGTGCTTTACTTGGTTGCCATAACTTTCTTGTACTGCTGTATTTTTCCCCTGCTTCCTGGAAACCTAATCTGATTCATATTTTCAGTACAGTTTTTTTTTTTTTAATGTGTGTGTGTATTTTTTTTCTTTTTGGGTCAGTATTCTGAATGTTTACATCTGTTTGACATTAGCCATTTAATGCCTTTAAAAAAAAAAAAGGCGGTATTACTCCTACAGTGTAACAGCAAAATGTGAAATCAACCCAAACATAACATGCATGACAAACACAGATTGGGGGCGAAGGCCCTGAACATCCAGACATTTTCTATCAGCATACAGAAAAGTAAAACCCTCCTTCAGTCCTCTACCAAAGAATATATTATTCCCACAGGAAAAACTCAGAAAAGGTGTGTAAAATCCTCAGAAGGGGGAGCAGTTGATTCAGTAAGACTGCTACAATTTAATACTGTTATGCTTGCTTTGATACCTGACTAAATGTGACTGAGTGCAAGGAGCATTTACACAATTTTTAGACAGTGTTTTGTTTAGAATTCAGGGATCATGCATTCTTTAATGGTGCTGTTTGTTTTTTTATTTCTTTTCTACAAAGAAAAAAAAGTGTTGCCTACAAAAGTGCTCACAATACCATAAGTTAAATGAAATGAAATGTTTGTCTCTTCATGTTTCTCTGTTTTTCCCTTTCTCAAAGTAACAATTTGGGTTTCAATATTAAAATATTCTGGAGAAAATAAAGAAATTAAACATTAAATAATTGTCATTTTTAATTTTTTTATGAAATGAGGTAGTTACATAAAATGCGTTAATAAATACATTGAAAATTTTACTTAAAAAATTATAGGGAGAAAAAACCCCACATACTTTTAAATTACCTACCCTTTCTGGTTTGGTGAATTGCTACGCACAGTTATAACTACTGTTAAAACTGTCAAAACTGAAAGCTCTTTGCAATTAATAGTATCTACTGTGTTTATCATTTAAAAAATATTTGGAAATTGATTTCATAAAGATCTTGTTAATTCTTTATACCAAAAGACATTCGGGTCAAATTGTTAAGTATCATATTTAATTTTAACTTTCCAAATGAATTAACTTTTAAAGAATAGATCTGGTTGATTTTTTAAAATCTGGCATTAAATATTACAGCTATAGTTACTTGAGGAAAATGCTGTGAACCATTAGAACAAAATTGTCTCAGTTATATCTACATTGATTAAAAAATACGCATATCTTTAAAATGAATCGTAAAGCATTAAACATAACTTAGGGTTAAATCATAGTTCAACTGTTTTCATCTAAATGGACAATGCTGTCTTTGGCCACCAGATGGCGAAAGAGGATGTTTACTTTTGGAGGGGGGAGAAAAAAACAAAATACATTGCTTCCTCCAAAAACCAAATTAAATGCTTATGGTAATGAAAGTCCAACTTACCCAAGTAACTCAATGGAAAATTGATACTTCTAAGTTTTATTAAGCTATTTTTGCTACAAGGATAGCATTCCCTTTTTGTCCTATTTTTCCTATTAAAATATTTACAAAATGATTTAATTTTATTTAACATGGAACTTATTTATTGTTTTCATTGCATTACTCCACAGGCATCCTTTATCCCAGAATTTATTAGAGGAAGTTGAACAGTCCAGTGTGAAACTGATCTGAATGCTTTATGTTTTAATACCTATATTCTCATGAAATAGGAACAATTACACAGTTTTTATATAAATATTCAATTATCCTTACTACATTATTGCGACCTTATTTGAGTGAAAATTGCTCTTAGCATCTGAAGTATTTATTTGTATCCATCATAGGCCTTGACTGAGAACAAGTAGTTAACCCAGTGATTCGTTAAGTTTCATGTAGACACTTCATTGTCATCAAAGGTAAGTATTTTATTTTGGAAGAACCTAGCCTGGAGAGCAGTTGACACACCCGTCTGGGCATCTTTTTTCCCTACAAAAGACAATTGGACAGAAGTCCTAGAATGTGTCTCTCACTCCATAAATTTATTCGAAGACTTTAATTATAGGTTGCCTAGTCTTAATGTTTCAACAAATCATTTTCAAGTCTTTAGCCTTCATGATCTGAATATGAAAGAGATTTCATAAACTATCTTCATATAAATAAACTTTCAGAGCTTAACTGTATACTAAGGAAATCAGCAATTTCCCGGAGTTGTTCCCAAAAGGCAGACTGTATTGTTAAAAAAAAAAAAAAAAGAAGTAGAAAATACTTGTAAAATGTTAGTACAGAGTGCTGCAAAGCATTTCACGGGTATTAACGATCACATTTGTCCTTAGAAAAATCCTGTGAGCCAGGCACTGTTATTATAGCCATGTAATAATTGAGGAGCCCGAGGCTTAAAGGGTTTAAAAGAATACATGACAAAAATCTGGAGTATGAAAGAATGTTTTTCAGAGACCAGTGCCTATCCTCTTACTTGCTGATTGCAATGACTGCTCTGCAGACGATGTACTGGGGATTCTGAGAAAGAATCAGAGGATCCCAAACCTTGTAAAAAGTTACAGGTTAGTGGGAAAAGTGATAAAATAATTTTGACATGATGAGAGTATAATCAAGATATGTACAAGATGCAGTGGGGAAGAGAGACACCAAGTAGGTATAACCATTTAGGACTGCTGTCCGGTGAGGCAGAAACCTCCAGAGGTTTCTGACATAGTGGCAGGGAGGGCATGCTTCCCCCTGGTAGCATCTCAGTCATTGCCCTTAACACGGCCCATCGCTAAAGACACGGTCCTTCCTGATAATGATCTCGGCAAGGTGCGTGATCCCTTAGACATGTAAGATCTCTGTCCCCAGGCCCTTCTTAGGTGAACCTAGGAATTTGTTTAGATATCAGTAATGTTGATAATTGATTTGTAAAAGTTAACAGCATATTATGATGTTTGTGGTACTAGATGATGTTTGTGGTACTAGATGTCTTTGGTGGTCACTGACTTCTTAATACTTTTTTAGATCAATGTGATACATGTTTCTAGACATTAAAAAGTCAAATCATATTACAGAGGCTACAGCAAAAAACAGCAGTGTCCTGACAGAGGTTACAGTGTGGGCTATTCTAAGGGAGAAGACTTTGCTTCTGACTGTTTCTGTTATTCAGTAGAGTTCAAATAACACAAAGATCAAGTCTTGCACATACAAGTCGCTGATTTGGATTGAAGTCGGGGGGAATTCATGGTGCCTCGTTCAATACTTCTAAGAAATAAAAGCTTCCCACTTTGCTGGTGATCACAAGAGGGAAATGTTTCGGTCACTGGGGAAAATGAGAAAGCATCGATGAGGCAGCCGACAGGTAACACCAGGATATATACCGCCAGAGGCCAATTTAACCTGCATCACCTACACTTTGCCAAGCAAACCTTTCCTGGGTGAGTGAATCCACTGCTTCATTTCTTCTAGCCTGCTAAATGGGAACACAAGTGGGAGAAACAGAGAAAAGCTTATTCAGTAGCACCCAGTGGCCCCTGCCTTCCTTTTCATGCCGCTGGGGTACGAGCAGGACTTCAGGCTCTTGGCATTCCTATTCAATGTCTGACTCACCACCTTCCCCGGAGGAGAAAATCATCATCTACCAACTCATAACTATTTTTCTGGAAGCCATCTGGCAAGCTAATATTTTAAGTATTTTAATAAGTGATTATTTGATAATACGTCAAAGTAATAATAAATTTATAAGGTTAGATTGTGTGAGAGATGCCTTAACTTTCTTTTCTACTGAAGGAGAATATGTAGTCTTACTGAATACAAGCAGAGCACACTCCTTGACCTTCAATACTTGTAAGGGGCTTCCAACAACTGGGGCATTTTTGATGCCAAGATTTATCCAACCTTCAATGGGCAAATTGGTTTTGTTTGATCACCACATGTATGCTAGAGGCTACATTACAGGGGACAAAAGATTTTGCTGATGACTTGATTCTTCACGAAAAATAGTTACTAAACATTTCTTTAGTGTGTTGTGCTTTAGAATTGTACCACAAAAACACTGTCATAAAATGAAAGGAATTTTCTCAGAAAATCCCATTTAAAAAAAATCAACTTTAATTTCAGTAGAAAATGCCATTTAAATGCACCTTTCCAGGAAACATCCTATTTTCCCGAACAGCTTGGCTGTGGATGGGGAGAATAATTAAGGGAATGGAAGTTTTGGAGAGAAAAATCTCTTGAAGACATAATTTAATTTACTTTATCTAGGTTCAGAGTCAAGATATTTAGGCAATATAAGAAGCAAAATACTTTCCTGAATCTTTTACTGGAGGAATTATACTTTCTCACTTAAAATAGAAAAAAAGAAAGAAAAGCTCCTTTGTATGGAGAATGGTTTGTCACCAAATATGGCTCATCTGGAGAAAACAGCACAGATGGTCTGGTTTGCTTCAGGACTGCGGTTTCGTGCCCTGCGTGATTCACCAGACAAGGCAAGTCAGCATCTCCTCATTTCAGTCTGGATTCCACTAATACAGTAATAGGCAACAACGTGCTCTAACATTGTTTTGTCACTAGACCCTAGCAGGAAAATGAATGCTATTTTGTAGCTAAACTGGAGATTATTTTTCCTATAATTGTACATCCAAATAAATGAGGGGATGTTTAAAAAAATACCTTCGCAAGCTTAATAAAATTTTGGATGACTTAGAAAGCTCTCTGGCCAAGACTGAATAAACCATTTCTTTCTTTCTTTCTTTCTTTCTTTTTTTTTAAAGTGAATATCAAACTATCTTATCAGAAAAGAAAACCTGGGCTTTACAATTGGCTATTCTTATACATGGCCATTTATTAAAGTATTGTCACGGATATTTCTGTGTATAATTTGCCTATGAGAATGGATATTTAAAACATACTTCAGCATATAGATTCGACCATTCTTAAGGTTTATAGTTGACTCATGTATTACCAAGAAAGAATGATAACTTTAATAATGGGAAATCTGATTTCCTGACCCGTGGTTCAGCAAATAGATTTATGCAAATCTGAAGAGGTTAGCTCCTCAGGAGAAGCAAATGTGTCCCTTGACCGTACACAATACAAATTTATACATTCCTTTTCAATCATTTCCTGAGGTAGACTTTATAGAGAGACGTACTATTCTCTTACAGTGAGCCTTGTCTATGTAACAGGCCCGAGACCTTCTGAAGAGCTGGTGTAGGATCACATCTATTTTGGTGTCTCTAGAAGGTTCCATCATGCGTAACAGAGGATAGTCCATTCATATACACAGCAGAATTTACATTGCTGGCTTCCTCTGTGCAGGCTCCGTCATGGGTGCTATGATTACCTGAAATGAACAGTCAAAATTCCTGAATTCTCACATCAGGAGACAGGTAACAAGAGATAAGGAGATGACATATATAGTATGTTTGAAAATGGAAAGTGTTATAAAAGAAAATAAATCATAGTACAGCACAGAGTGTATCCTGATATGGAGGTTGTAAACATAGATGGGCTTCCCAGGGAAGGGCTCACTGAGAAAATGCTATGGGTTGACCTGTGTCTCTTCCCCAAATTCATAGGTTGAAACCCTAACCCCAAATGCAACTGTAATAGAGATAGGTCCTATAAGGAGGTAATTACAGCCAAATGAGGTCATAAAGGCAGGGCTTGATGCTATAAGATTAGTGTTCTTGTAAGAAAAGATAAAAGGGTGTTTTTCCTCTTCCCCACCCAACCCCGCACCATAAGTTGACACAGCAAGATGGTGACATCTGCAAGACTGAAGAGGTCTCACCAGAAACCAAATCAGCCAGCACCTTGATCTTGGACTTCTAAGCCTCCAGAACCGTGAGAAAATTAATTTCTATGTTTAAACCACCCAGTTCATGGTCTTTTTTTGTGGCTGCCCAAGGTGACAAACATGGAAAGTTACTTTTAAGTTGAGAATCAAAGAAGAAGAAGGTGCGAGGGGACAGGAGCATGCCAAGTGGACATCTGATAGAGAGGCCTTTGGGTAACAAGTAAGAGTAAACATAGGGCCCTGGGTCTCAGTATACCGTGAGAGATAATTTACATAAAATTATGTCTCTCAGGGGTACCTGGGTGGCTCAGTTGGTTAAGCATCTGCCTTCAGCTCAGGTCATATTCCCAGGGTCCTGGAATCGAGTCCCACATCGGACTCCCTGCTTGTCGGGAAGTCTACTTCCCCCTCTCCCTCTGCCTGCTGCTCTGCCTGCTTGTGCTCTCTATCTCTGTGTCAAATAAATAAATAAAATTGTTAAAAAAAATTATCTCTCATTCTCCAAAAAACCCTCTACATAGGGGAAGTTCATTCAGAAGGCAAAATAATCAACTTCCTAGGCCTTCCACTTACCAAGATTCTTGCATGAGAATGGGATCATCTGTTTCCAAAGGTCCAACTTGAGAAGAAAAGGCAACTTCCCAAGTAAATGATTAAAATCGGTTCTTTAAAAAAAATAAATAAATAAAAATAAAATAAAATCGGTTCTTTTTCCTCGGCCCATGTTATTAGGCTTCTGATAAAAAGTTGGATTGTTTATTCACCAAGCAAGGTATTAAAAAGTTTCTTATGTATAATATCACCCAGTGCCTTGCTCAAACTTAAGCCGCCTCTGGGAGCAAAGACAGTAGTATGATCCCTGTTTTCAGATAAGGAAAGTAAGAGTCAAACCTACTAAGTCACACAGAAAGGGTCCTCTGTCTCTGCCCTTTTTAAACCATGCAGTTCTAGTTACATGTCAATTTGCTTGAACTACTTCAAAATTAGCTTTTCTCCCCACAGCCGCCTTGTCCTTGGGAGTAGCTACACATTTTAAAGAAACTGTCAGCAAGGATACGTTTTTGTCTGCTTTTTTTTTTTTTAAGATTTTATTTATTTATTTGACAGACAGAGATCACAAGTTGGCAGAGAGGCAGGCAGAGAGAGAGGAGGAAGCAGGTTCCCCACTGAGCAGAGAGCCTGATGCGGGGCTCGATCCTAGGACCCTGGGACCATGACCTGAGCCGGAGGCAGAGGCTTTAACCCACTGAGCCACCCATGTGCCCCTTGTCTGCTATTTTATTATAATGTTTCCCAAAACCTCTGAACAACATATATACACTTTCTGACCTGTAGTTAATAATGGCACCATCTAAAATGAAAAAGTTAAAATAAAAAGAACAAATAAATCCAATTGCCTCTCAATGAACTCCATGATATATCGTAACATCCGCTCAGAAGTATTTTCCTGCCATTTATAAATGGCAAGGGAAAGTGACAGGCCGGTCATGGTGTCATGACTTTTTGTCAACTTATTAAGGGGGAAACTCCATTCACTTAAATCCATACACCTTTCTGTATGTAGCCCGACAGGGTCCTAGAGTTGGTGAACATGGGTCATAGCACCTGAAAGACTTACCTGAATTCCGATCTTGACCAACAGTCACCTGTGCTGATTTACATAAGCCATCCGAACCTCTGAGCTTGTCTATTAAGATGAAATTAGAGCAACCTGGCAAGACTGCGGCTGCGGGATAGCAGTACATGTAAACTGTTTTCAGCATCAAGTTTGTTGCATATGATAGTCACAATAAATGATCTCTGGTATCCAAAGAAGCATGTTCTTGCCCACAGTGTCTCCCAAGCCTGCATGTTAAGGTTGAATACACCAGTACTCCCTCAACATCCCCCTCACCTTAGGACGCATTGTCATTGCCACTGAATAAAGGAAGAAACAGAGACAAGGGAAATAGAAATGCTTCTCCAAGTCTGTGCGTTCCCTGTTAGCATTATTGTTGATGTCCTCTGACTGCAATTTGATCCCTAGAGTCCATGGTTCTAGAACTTGAGTATGCTTTTAACTAGCCAGACAGGCTGTTAAATGTAGAAGTCTGGGCCTCAAACTTGACGTTCTGACTTAGGATCAGTCAGTCCATGTAATTCTGATCAGAAGGTTCGGACTCTCTCTCAGAGAAAAGTTCAGGATCTCTCACTATATAAGGTATCAATTTACCGCTCAACATTGGAAGGCTGAAAACCATCAGCTACCTTGACTTCAAAATTATTTAACAGTTGTCTGTAAGAATAAATATTAGAAAAACTGGTAAGTAATTGGTAAATGCTTAACCAGAAGGAATTGCTGCTTATATCCATGTGAGGGAGTATTATTCTATTTTCTAAATATAGCACTGTAAATTGATACTTAATGAGATGGGCACATAATTCACACTATATTAAAAAAAACCCAGCAGTTTAGAGCATTATGTAAAAAAAAAAAAAAAAGACTTCATTATTGAAAAAAGTACACATCAAAATTATATATATATATAATTATATGAATTGATTGGATGAATAAATTATTCATATATATATGAAAGTAACTATGGTTAATTTAGGCTTGCAGATTTTGAGTAATAATATTCTTTGTCTTTTCTAAATTCCTCAGCATTTCTTCTTTGACTATGTAAGACTTCTGTTAGCCGATTTTTAAAACTATTAAAAGTAGTGGCAGCTTTTATTTATAATTAGGAAAATTTATATCCATCTAAAGTCATCCCAAGTTATATTAAAAATGTGTATTATAGTCATAGAACATTGGGTCATAAGGTTTAATGTTTTAAATATTATCCTCACAGTTGAATATGATAGTTTACATTAGATAAGTTAGTGAATATTATCTGTCAAAAGACATTTTGTTATAAATAATGTTGTCTTATAGTATGCTAAGCAGTAAGAGATAGGATAAAACAAAAAGAAAATATGTTCATGCTGTATATTTTTCAAATTTCTGCTGCCACCCAGTGGCTGCCCAATCTGTTTTACATATATCATTCACCCAGCTAATTGAGCAGCAAAGCTGTTCTTGAAGAACACGTCATTTGTGGGTAAAAATCAGCCAGTCGTGATTTTTTAGCTCTAAGCAATGACCAGCTAAACCATATGAATTAACAGAGAAAACATTCCAAGAGATCAGCACTAAGATGTTTTGAGTCCACATGAGTAATTTGCCAATATACCCTGCTTGTTCCACAAATTCTAGCATCCCTTTCTTGTTATAGCAGAATCCCTCTTGGGCCAATATTCAAGTAGTCCTACACAAGGGACAGTTGCCCCACCGCAGCGATCATTAACACCTGCTCATTGAATTGGATCCAGTCACTTTAAACTCTCAGAGAAAAGAAAAGCTGAGGATGAGGCCAAAGCACACTTGGATATCCCAGAGGGCAGACAGCTGCGGTTCAGCAGGATCTTAGCTCCACAGGAAGGCACTGGAAGGTCAGCTAAAAGCTGAAACAAAGTCCCCGGGATACAATCTCAATGAAAACATGCAAATGCATGAAGAAAAATAAGAAAAAACAATACTTGAACAAGTTCCAATTCCAGTTGCAAATAAATTCTAGAAAACAAGCCACATCTAGAAAACCACATAATAGTAAGGGTCAAATATATAAATCAGTATTTGCATATGTTTGCTAAAGCCTCAAAGCAAGAATGGAGAGACACTAAAATATTGTCATTGGTTACATGATTGGTTGGAAGAAGAGGAAAATTATCTTTCTTCCCTTCCTATTTTTTAATTGTTATAGTGAATATACATGACAATAATTATGATTTTTTAAAAGCCTAGAAAATAGATATATTGTGAAATGAAGGAAAATATAATAAGCACTGGTCTAGTGGCTCCTTCTTATATTTCTCTGGGCAGGAGGGAAAAGCAAACTGCAATTGTTTTCAGGGCTGTAACAGGGTTGTTTTTCCCAAAGAAGACATGAATGTAGGAAAAGATAAAGGTTGAGATGCCTCAACACAAAGCTAGGCAATTTGGGGCCCCAGTAGAACCAGGTCAAACAAACATAAAATGGAAATATCTTTTGATTGAAAGGTAACTCCCGCAGTTGAAGCCAATATTAAATCAAGCTTTTGAAAGGGCAATGTCAAAAAGTAATTTAAGAGCTAAAGGGAAATGAATAAAAAAGCACTCATATGGAATAATGGCGCATTTCAAATTCTGATTGAGGCACGGTGACCTACAGTGGTTGCTCCGAACAGGACAGAATGGAAAACCCTTCAGTAACTGTGAAAATCATACTTATGACTGGTGCCTATGGGTTATTAATTCTAAAGCAGGGAAATGGACTTTGGAGGATTTAGAGGGTAAAGCAAGGATTGGTCAGTGGTAAAGATTTGGGTCTCAAAGTCTTTCAGTCCTGAATAGATCTTTTTAGGAGGTAGTCACTTAAGTTTAGAAGGTCAGGCATGATTCTCACTCAGTTTGTGTGTGTATGTCCTAGGATTCTTGTTTCTACGGCACCTGTTTTATTTGACTTGTTCCTGACAGACATTGATTTTGAAAGGCTCTCATGTCAAAGATATATGGAGATCTGCTTTTTTTTTTTAATTTCTTTCTTCTTGAATAATTAGCTCCTTACAAATTGGAAAGAGATAAACTCTTGAGTGCCTACTACTGACCACTTTAGAAACATGTGATTTATATTTTAAAATTAAGAACATGTAAAATGACAGCACATATTTGTTTAAATTATGTTTCTGAACTACTTGAAAATCAATTCATCAAAATGTACTAGTTTCAGAATGGTAACGGTTGATATACATTTATAACACTGTTAAAACTCCTAGTGTTGAGTAAAGAACATAGGAAATCCATTAAGACCAATGAAAGGATTTATTTCTATGCATTTATAAGATTAAATACTTGCTGACTTGCTGATCACCTGTATAAAATAGATTTCTCCACTCACCTCTTTCTCTACCCCATACCATGCCTGATTTTCCTCTGAATAATTATCATTACCAAAGACAAAGCTTGAAGATAAGAATAAAAGGAATAAGAATAAAAGGAAAGGATAAGAATAAAAGGAAAGCAATCAGTTGTTGCTTTTTAAAAAGATTTTATCTATTTACTTGACAGAGATCACAAGTAGGCAGAGGCAGGCAGAGAGAGAGGGGGGAAGCAGGCTCCCCGCTGAGCAGAGAGCCCAATGTGGGGCTCGATCCCAGGACCCTGAGATCATAACTTGACCTGAAGGCAGAGGCTTTAACCCACTGAGCCACCCAGGTGCCCCAACAATCAGTTCTTTAATATAGATATGGTGCTTTTACATTGTTCTGATCTCAATGCCAGTTCAAATATGAAACCATTTTGCTTTTTCTTAAGGAAAAAAAAAAGAAAGAAGAAGGAAAGAAAGATATTTTCAAATGCATACTATCTTCAACCAGTCTGAAAACATTTGAGATTTGATCCATATCACTATTATTTAACATTAATATTAGTTTAGGTAATATTAGTTTAGGTAATATTAGTAATATTAGTTTCAGGTGTACAACATGGTGATTCAGCTATCTTACACTACCATCAATTGTACTAGCTTGAAGCAAAGTTCATAAATATTAGTGTGCCAAGAATCAACTTGGATGCTCATTGATAAGGTAGATTCTGGGTCTCTGCCATCAGAATTGGTATATCAAGAATGGAACTCAAGAATGCATAGATGCAATAAGGAACCCAGGTGATTCTGATATAAATAGTCTAGAGATTTAAAGTACATGATTGTCATCTGCTTTTATTATAGCCTGACATATAGTGTAACTCTAATAATCCCTTCTAGAAGTTAATAATTCCTGGAGAAAAATGGACAGTGAAAACCATAATATGAGTACCTTTGACAGGTAAACTTATACTGAGGAGGATAATTTGTTGAATTTGTGGGAAAAGTATATGGGCTGGTACTTTCCAAATATATGAAATGGGTTCATTTCACAGTGGTACCCATTGGCAAATGATATTTTTCCTTTTCCCTGATTTTTTAAATTTAGTTTCAGCTCTTGGGTTTTTGTGTCTCCATTTTACCTTTGTAACTTATTTGACTGTTCATCCCATAATCTATTTGAGTAGGGGGATACAAGTAAGTTTTTGACAAATTAAAACCACTGAATGAATTTTCATAGATTTAATGTTATTTTCTATTAGCCTTTTAACTCAAGAACATCTTACTTGAAAAGCAAATGTGTTCTGATGGTTAAAATCCAAGTCTCTTAGCTTTAATTTATTTCCAATTTATAATCAGCCCTTATACTAAATCAGCTAGACTTATGTAATTATTTATCTATTTTCATAAAAACCAGGAATGTGTATTTACTGAAAGGAAATTTCCATCATTGAATAAGTATTATTCTGATTATCTTGAACTATTTTTGTTTACATATATGTGGAACCATATACTACAAGTTTAATGTCGAGTTAACTTTATTGCACTTCATTCATAGTGTTAATATTATTGTATTCATAATATCTTCCAGCTAACTTTTGAATTTGCACAGCTACTCACTAACTATGGCTTTGGCTAATTGTATAACTCTTGCTTTGTAAATACTAATTGGCAATTTAACAATTTTAAATTTTGTCTTCTCTACTTTTTCTATTCATACTCTGAAATAAATACTGACAGAATTTGAAAGAAAGAGGATATTCCACATACTAGATAATTAACTGCCACAGTGTTAAAAATTTACTATTGTAAAGCCAACTAATTACACTTTTCTTAGCCTTTAGATTATAAAATAGTAACAAACCATAACAATTTAAATTATAGGTGAGACCTTTAAGCTTTTGATCCACAGTGACCAGAAGACCCTGGACAAAGCTCATAAAAGACACAGCAATAAAGATTCTCTTGATGTGAATAATTGAGTTCACATTGTTCTCATTTCATTCCTGCATTTAGTTCTTTGAACCATTACAGAAATGAAATTGACTCACTGTCTTCATTATATATCTTGCATGTCTTGTGTCCACACTGTGGTTCTCTGTACCATCCTCCTGAAATATATCACCTGGCTTTCTCAGACTATCTGCAATTTACTATTTTACATATTCAAGAGGATTTGTCATAAGCATGATGTAGCTTGCTTGGAAGAATAGTGTGTTTTATCTTTGGCTAAAATGTATGTAAAAATGTTTATGTTCTAGCTGAAGACAACATGAGGAGAATTCAGAAATTAACTTTAGTAAAATATGATATCTTAGTCTGATCTAGCTATTTGAAGTTTTTTTTTTTAGTAATTGATTTAAAATTTTTAAAGATATTTATTTATTTACTTACTTACTTATTCATTAAGTGATCTCCACACCCCAGTGTGGGGCTCAAACGCATGACCCCAAGATCAAGAGTTGCATGCTCTGCTGATTGAGGCAGCCAGGCGCCCCAGTAACTGATTTTAATTTTTAGAAAGTTTTCAGAGTTACATAACAATTGAATAGACAACAGAAAAAGTTAGCATATACCTTGTGTTCAGTTTTCCCTACTATTAACATTTTACTTTACTATGTTATAGTTATTATAATTAAACAATATGTATTATTATTAACTAAAGTCACTAGTTTATTCTCATTTCTTTGGTTTTACCTAATGTCTTTTTCTGTTCCAGGACTCTATCTAGGCTATCCCAAAACATTTAGTCATCATGTCTTCTTAGGCTCCTGTTGGCTGTGACAGTTTTCCTGGACTTTTCTAGTTTTGATGACATAGTAGTATTGAGGAGAATTGGCAAGGTATTTTATAGGATTCCCCATTGCAGGAATTTGTCTTGGGTCTTTTTCATGTTTAGACTGGTGACATGAGTTTTGGGGAGGAAAAACAGAGATAAAATGCCATTCTCACTACACAATATCAAGAGTTTACCCTAGCAACATGATTTATCATTGTTGATGCTGACCTTGATCATGTGGCTAAGGTAGTGTCTGTCTGGTTTCTTTCCTGCAAAGTTACTCAGTTGCTTGCCCTTTCCCTGCTGTACTCTGAAAAGTGGTCACTATGCACATGCAACATGAAAGGAGCCTCTATCTATGTTAGTTTCCAATGTTGGTTTCTTGTTACAACAAATTATGATTAGGTTGGTGGCTTAAAACAATAGAAATTTCTCATAATTCTAGAGGCCAGCAGTCTGAAATCAAGGTGTCAGCAGTGCCATACTCCCTCAGAAAACTCCAGGGAAGAATTTTTTTTTCCTTTTTTTTACATCTTTAAGCTCTAGGTATTCCTTGGCTCATAGCAGCATAATACCAGTCTTTGCTGTAGTCTCCAAAGAGCCTTCTGTATCTTCTCCTCTTATTATGAGGATATTTGTTTTTGCATTTAGGGCCCACCTGGATAATCTAGGATGATCCCACCTTAAGATCCTTACTGTAATTACATCTGCAAAGACTTTTTTTTTTTTAAATTAGATGTCCTTATGTGGAGTTCCTCTTGCCTTTAATCTAACCACTCATTTCCAAAGTTACTTAGGTCAGTAGCTTTTCCTATAACCCTTATCAGTGAAGTGGTTTCACACATTTGTAATATCTTGCAAAAGTTATATGTAAATTTATATAAATATAAATTAATATAAATATATTAATTACATAGACACACATATCCTGTTTCTTACATTATAATACCCTGAAATTCCCTGGCCTCATAAATTATTATTTTGTAATTTGCTTACATTAATGTCAGTCTTTGTTCTGTGACTTTTTTACAAATGCCTGTTATGTATCTGCCATTATGGTATCATACAGAATAATTATACTCCTCTAAAAATACCCTATACTTTACCTATTCAACTTTTTCTCCTTCCCCAAACCCTCAGCAACCACTGATGTTTTTACTGCCTCTATAATTATGCCTTTTCTAGAATGTCATATAATTGGAATCATATATAGTATAGTCTTTTCAAAATATCTTTTCACTTAGCAAGATGCATTTATGTTTCATCCATGTCTTTTCTTGGCTTGATAGCTCATGTGTTTTTGCCACCAAATAATATTGTGCTGTATGGATGTACCACAGTCAGTTTTATCCATTCATCCACTAAAGAATATCTTGGTTGCTTCCAGTTTGGGTAGTTAGAAATAAAGTTGCCACAAACATTTGGAATGCCTGGGTGGCTCAGTTGGTTAAGCATCTGCCTTCAGCTCAGGTCATGATCCCAGGGTTTGGGGATTGAGTCCTATATCAGGCTCCTTCCTCAGCAGGGAGCCTGCTTCTTCTGCTCCTTCTCCCTACCAGTCCCCATGCTTGTGCTCTCTCTCTCTCAAATAAATAAATAAAATCTTAAAAAAAAAAAAAAACTTGTAGGAGCCCCTGGGTGGCTCAATTGTTTAAGCGACTGCCTTCAGCTCAGGTCATGATCCTGAAATCCCAGGATCGAGTCCTGTGTGAGGCTCTGCAGGAGTCTGCTTCTCCCTCTGACCCTCTCCCCTCTCATGCTCTCTCTCTTTCTCTCTCTCAAGTAAATAAATAAAATCTTAAAAAAATTGTAGGCAGTTTTTTTTGTGTGAACCTGAATTTTAAATATCAGTTGGGTAGTAAGTAAGAGCATAATTGTTAGATTATATGGCCAGACTAGTATAGCTTCAGAAGAAACTGCCAAACTATCTTCTAAAATCTGGTACCATTTTGCATGCCCACCAATAATAAGGGAGAATTGCTCTTGCCTTGCATTCTCATCAGTATTTGGCGTTGTCAGGTTTGAAGTTTAACCATTCTAATATGGTGTATAGAGGTATCTTGTTGTTTTAATTCACAATGCCCTAATGTCATTTGATGTTCATATTTTCAAATGGTTATTTGCCATCTCCATATGCTCTTTGGTGAGTCCTCAGTTCTTATCTTTTGTCCATTTTTTAGTGAAGTGTTTGTTTATTATTGAGGTTTAAGAGTTGTTTCTATATTTTTCAGTGCATGTACATTGTCAAATTTGTGTTTGGAAATATTTTCTCCAAAACCACGGCTTGTGTTTTAATTCTCCCATAACGTCTTTTGCAGAGAAGGAATTTTTATTTTGAATAAATCCAACTTTTTTTCTTCTATTAATTGTGCTTCAAGATTGTACATGAAAACTCATCTGCAAACCAAAGAATTCTTTTCTTCTTCCCCTGCTCTTTTCTAAGATAACTTCTGGACATCTTCATGAAGGAGTATATGTGATCCTGTGGAGGAGGGGTAGAACGGAGTCCTTATATATGTTCCCAGCTTTTTGTTTTGCTTTGTGTCTTACAAGGTCATTCCAGAGGTGTCACCTACAAACCCGGTTACTATGTGCTCGGCAAGTGTCAGCAGCTAGGTCTGTGCCTGGTGAGTCCATGACCTTCCCTCTTCTGGCTCTGATAGCCCTCTCTGCTGACCGACCCCCATGTTAGCCTTGCTAAAACTGCAGACCTGCACAGCCTATGGAGCCTGAATCTGGCCATCCTTCATGTAGCTCTGTATCAAGGCAGAGGCTCATCCAAGAGACAAGTCTTTTTCAGAGTCTCAAATAGTCAATACGCCAAAAGCCTCTCCCCCTGAGTTTTCTCTCAACAATATCTCACATTATTTTCTTGTGGGATTTTAGCTCAAAAGGAGGGATGCCATGACAACCTGGTCTCTTTGTCAACTTCTACACTGTATCTCCTCCTTTTCCCAGGAACTGCCATATCCAGGAAGGATGGGCTCTTCTCTTGTTCAATCATTTTTGCTGTGGCTTCACTCCATAGCATGGCCTCTTTCTTCCCAGTGGGTCATCCAACCTTTTTCTTTCTCAGAAATTAAATGGCATAACCATATGTAGAAATATGACTAAATGGAGGGAATAAAATACATTGGCCTAATATCCTCAATAGATTCTCATCTTTACAGTTATCAAATAGGTATATCAATATCTATTTAAGGACTCTGCTAAAGATTGGGGTAATGTATTTGCAAACCATTTGTAAAACTCTAATCATTACACAAAATGAGGTTTTATTATGAGACTAAAAATAATCACTAGTCACTGGCATGTAAAATGATACTAATACTAAAATTCATGAGTATATATTGTGTGTCTGGGGCATTGAATGGGAAACTTTTGGCAAAAAAGTAGATACCATCTGGATGTCTAGAGATTCTTCTTTTTTGAAATATTTTATTTATTTATGAGGGAGAGAGAGAGAGCTCAAGAAGGGAGAGTGGCAGGCAGAGGGAGAAGCAGGCTTGCCACTGAGCAAGGAGCCCGATCCTGGACTCAATCCCAGAAACCTGGGCTCATGACCTGAGCTGAAAGCAGATGCTTAACGGACTAAGCACTCAGGCATCCCTGGATTTCTAGAGATTCTTAAATTTGCTACCTTAATTATAAAGTAAAAGGATAGTAGCAAATATTAGAGAGATTTTTCAATAATGTTTTAACCTATTACTCATTATAAAAGTCTTTGTTTTCCCTCAAAGCATTAATAATGGATAAAATTCTGTGGTTGTTTGTGTGTGTGTTTTTTCCCCCTTGGAGAAGTATACCATCAGCATCGTTGGGGACATCATACAATAATCCTAAGGAGGAGAAATAATAGAGATTCCAAATATGATACTCATAGAAAACCAGCTATGATGTTTTTGATTATCCAAAAATAATCAAAGGAACAGTATGTTGTTTTGGGAATGTTGTGAATCTTCCATCTGGTTCAGTTAGACTGCAGAACTAGACTCATTTCTAACAACAAAAACACAGAAGAGCAAATTCCTCGGGTCCAAAGCTACAGTGGACATTTCAGTGAAGCTTTAATGGATATTTCACCACAGAGACCCTATTACAGACAAGCCCTTGTGGTAGGCTGCAAAAATAAGTAATTAATTAAAAATAGTCAATGTACTCAGATCTTTTAGCTTAGACAGAAAAATGACAGCTCAACAGAAAATTTAAAATAATGTGATAGACACCATGATAGAGGTGGCTATCGAAGCACAGAGAATTATCACTTAGGTCAGATTTGGGGTTGAAAAATGGCTTTTGGAAGAAGCAATGTTGAATCTGAATCTTGAATATTGAGTAGGGCTTATCCAGGCAAAGAAAATGGAGATAAATATTCCAGGTAAAGGAAGAGTATAAAGATAGATGAGAGTGTGGCATAGGCAGGAAATTTTAAGTAATTTATTGTTGCTGGAGCATAAAGTGTAAGTCAGGATAGTGGTGGGGTAGAAGTGGGAGAGGGATAAGGGGGCGGGGCATGGAGGGCCTCCTGTGCCTCATGTAGGAGTTTGGGCTTTATTCCATAGGTGGGAGGAAGCTGGTGAGGGATTTTCAGCACTGCTGAGACATGGTTGGTTTTATGTTTTGGATAAACCACTCTCTTGTCACTGCAGAGAACAAGGACAGAGGTGTTCATGAAGAGACTTATGGTAGTTCAGGAAAGATGTGATCGATCACAGAACTAAAAGGAGATTGACTGGGCATATGTTTGAGAGCTAGAATAAACAGGATATGGGAACCCCCTTAAAGGATGAGTGTAATGGAGGGGGGGTAGATAAAGGACAAGGAAGAATGAGACCACAATAACGCAAGCCTTTTAATGTTGAGTCCAGAACCACATGGGCACCTGAATTAATCAAACAAAGAGGAGGAGCCCATGTAGGGAGATGGTGTAAAATTCAACTTGATGCATATTGACTTTGATGAGCTTATGAGACATGAAAATTGTCATTGTAGTGGGCAATTGAACAAATAATTCTGAAGCTTGGTAAAAGCTAAGTATAGGAGTGTCATCAACTTATAATTATTCATACCACCAGAATCAATGAGAATGTTCAAGGATAGTGTATAGAGAGAAGATACCAATGGCTTGAGGACCAAACTCAGGGAAGCCCTACACAAATTGGGCAGGACACATAGGCCTTCTGAAATATGATGACAAAGTGATGGTCTGAGTAAAAAGGGAGCATCAGTAGGATCATATGCAGCAAAAAGCACCAGTAAAAGTTAGGAGCTAAAGATATCTTGTGCATTTGAAATCATGGACTTGAGACTTTGCAAAGCATTTTGTGATACTTTATATACATATACATAAAGAGTAGATGAGTAAATAAATGAGTAAAAAAAACCAAAGTTCTACCATGATTCAAGGTGTTTTTGTTTTTGTTTTTGTTTTTAAGGGCTAGAGGTAACAACACAAGTAGGTGAGGAGTGAATTAAAAGTGAGAAACTGAATAAAGGATATGCAGGTAAAGCATCCCAGAATGAGAAAAAAAAAAAAAGGAAGATAAACAATAGAAAAGGAGTGATAGAAAGATAAAGAGGGTTTTGTTCTGTTTCTGTTTTTGCTGTCTTTTTTATTTTTATTTATTTATTTTTTAAAATATTTTTTATTGTATCATGTTAGTCACCATACAATACATCATTAGTTTTTGATGTAGTGTTCCAAGATCTGTTGTTTATGTATAAGACCCAGTGCTCCATGCAATACGTATCCTCCTTAATACCCACCATCAGGCTCACCCATCCCCCCCATACCTCTCCTCTCTAAAACCCTCAGTTTGTTTTTCACAGTCCACAGTCTCTGGTATTTCATTTCCCCCTCTGATTTTCCCCCTTCACTTTTTCTTTCCTTCTCCTAATATCTTCCATGTTATTCCCTATGTTCCACAAGTAAGTGAAACCATATGACAGTTGACTTTCTGTGCTTGACATGTTTCACTCAGCATAATCTCCTCCAGTCCCATGCATGTTGACAGAAAAGTTGAGTATCCATCCTTTCTGATGGCTGAGTAGTATTCCATTGTGTATATGGACCACATCTCCTTCATCCATTCATCTGTTGAAGGGCGTGTCAGCTCTTTCCACAGTTTGGCTATTGTGGACATTGCTGCTATTGGGGTACATATGGCCCTTCTTTTCACTACATCTTTTTTATTTTTAAATGGAAGATACTTTGGTATGTTTAGGGACCGAATTTCCTGCAGCTGGCCAGAAGAGGCAGGGAGACAGGTGTTGAAGATTCAGGGAAGCGAGGAGACACTGGAGGAACAAAGAACTGTTCCTCCAGTGGAGAAAAGTGGAGTAGAAATGGGATGGAAATGTTGGCCTTTGAAGGGACTAGCTGAGGAGAAAGGAAGCGAGGAGAGCACAAACAAGGAAGGCCAGCCTGCTGGGGAGAACCGTCCATTTGCTCTTGGAAAAGACAGGATCTGCTGGGAGTGAGGGACTGGGACATTGATGGCATATGTAAATTTTTCATGAGTCTTACTAGGTAAGGATTGCCTATTAAACCATTTAATTAGAAGTGCTTATTGAATCAATGCTTCAGAGCTCCAAGGCTTTGTGTTCTCAAAGATACTCAGAATTAAAGCCTTTTATCTGCAGTGTCAGGCAGAAATATAAAAACAAGCAGTCATATTGACTCACTTTTTGATCAACCCGCTTCTACCATTTTAGAGGGAGGAAGACAAAGTGCATCATGCTACAGAACACTTTTTCTCCATCTCCCCCTGGGCTTGCACCATGCGGTGTGTCGGCCTTCCTGTCTCCCACTAGAGGCTGTGTGACGGAGTGGGAAGAGTGTACCCTAGAGACACGAGACTGGGTTGCGTCTTACCCTTTCCAGTTAGTAGCTGAATGTCCCCAGGTAAATGGCTTCATGTCTCTGAGCCACACTGTCCTCACTTGTAAAATACAGTTCAGAAACTTTCTGCATACATTTGTTGTAAGACACAATCTCTGAATATTGACAGGGCTTGGAACTCACGAGGGTTGTCCACTGGGTTCCTTTCCCAGACTGTGAACCACAAAAGGCAAGGAGTGTCCTAGTCCTGAATTCCTAGTTCTTAGCATAGTGCTGGGTGCACACACGCACACACATACTGCATAAATGTTGGTTGATTGGTTGAATGAACAAATAAATGAATTAAGGATGTTCTACGACTTTTATTATTTTATAATTAAAAAGAAAATCTTAATGAGAACAATACACGCCAATTTTTTTTGAACAAAAGCAGAGGCTTTTCAGGTTCCTGACCTTCCCTCTCTGCCTAATGCAATGGTGTAGAGTCACTTTTTTTCAATATGGTAACTTTGTGCTGAGGACACCTTGGACACCTAATGAAATCTAACCCTGTCCATTTCATTTCTTTTTAAAATTTAGTATATTCTCTGGTAGAGTAGCTAGTGCATAGTGTACAATGAAGAAGGAAGGCACAACACATACATTGTGCACTGTATCCCTGAATAACAAAGAAATGACAGTTGACTGTATGTATGTCTATCTGTTTTCTGTGTAATTTTTATCATTACGGGGTTTTCTTCCTTATCTTGCTGATTAGACCTAAAACAACACAAACAGAGATAATGTGACATTCCCTGCTTTATTTTAAAAGTTTCACAAAGGCTGTAGGAGCACCTGGGTGGCTCAGTCAGTTAATCCTCAGACTTTGAATTTCTGCTCAGGTCTTGATCTCAGGGTAGTGAGATCTATCCTTGCCTCAGGCATCACATTGGGCATGGAATCAGCTTGAGATTCTCTCCCTCCCTCTCCTTCTGACTTTCCCACACACCTCTCTCTCTCTCTCTCTCTCTCTCTCTCTCTCTTTCCCCATCTCTTAAAAAAACAAACAAACAAAGCAAACAAACAAACAAAAAACACCAAAAACTTTCCCAAACACTGTAAGACAGGGCTCCCAAGGAAATTGGAATAAAATCTAGCTTGGTTAAAAGCTCCTGTTCCTGGGCTATCACAACCAGTGGAGCCAGCGGGTGTGATACAAAGAGGGACCATGCATGCTAACCCTTGCAGAAAACAGACTTTTTTTTTAAGGTATCAGGCCATATTTCCATGGTTACAGCTAATTTATTATTTATTCTTCATGTACAGAGAAATTCAGTAACAGCACGGTCACTGAGTGGTGGTTGCTGTGTTTGTCACACAGAGAAAGAGGCTGAGTGGGAGGGGTCATGGCATTTGCTTACAGTGGCCGTGTCTGCACTACCCGCTCATTAGTGGATCCTTGCAACACTCCCAGTTCTGCATCGTTGTATCTGGGTGTGCAAGGGAGATCTGGTGAAAGCAGAAAGCCAGATTCTGATACCCTCCCTCTGTTCCCACTAAAGGGAACTGGGTAGAGTTGCTACCTCTGTATTCTTTGCCCCATAGCTCAGTTTGTCATCTCCATTTGAAACTAATTAGTCTGTTGGTGAAATGCGAATCATAGCTCAGCCTCATAGAGGACAGCAGAGTGCGGGGCAGGGAAGGGGGTTGCTGTATGTCCTTGGAAGTCCTCGATTCCTTCCTCAGCTTTGGTGGGAAAAGTTGAGCATGGGCTCCAGTGGGCAGAAGCAGAGAGCTGAAAATCAGAGGTATTTTTCTTACCTAAAAGGGGATGGCCAGTAGGTGAGATGTCTTCCCATCTCTCTCTAGCATCTGTATCCCAACGGAGTGTTCCCACATGGCCTTATTTAGGAAGTTCCTGTTCTCAAGCCATTGTGATTCTGCTCTCTACAGGAAGACTGAGCACTATCAATTTTGGCAGAAAATTACTCTGTATTGGATTTAAGTGTGGATCAATTCTATGTCATAAAAAGGAAGAAGAATGCAATTTGTTTGTTTGGCTTGGTTTTCTGTAGCTTAGTTGACCAGAATACTATGAAACTGAGGTTGGTCTTTTGTTTGCTTTGGTATATAGTGTACGAAACTACCGCTGTATGTTAGGACATTATTGCTTCTTAAATTGTCCACTGTTTTGCCAGCCATCAGCTTCCTCTGAGACCAAAAGCTTTATTCTCCATTTGGAAAGTGTATTTTTTCCCCCAAAACTTCTTTTCTTTATCTAAGTCTTTTAAAAATTGTCTTCTCTATCCAGAAGGGAATAGATTACTCATTATTCCAAACCAGTTTCTTTGGTATTGATTTTAACCACTTCAGAAATGTGGAAGTAAAACTGGCATTTCCTTATCTTGATGTATCCTTCTTATGTATTATGACACTGATTTTTCTTTAAAGATTTTATTTATTTATTTGACAGAGAGAGAGGGTGAACAAGTGCAAGCAGGGGGAGCAGCAGGCAGAGGGAGAAGCAGGTCTCTGCTGAGCAAGGAGCCCAATGTAGGACTGGATCCCAGGATGCTGGGATCATGACCTGAGCTGAAGGCAGATGCTTAACTGAGCCATCCGGGTGCCCCTATGACACTGAGCTTTATCTCTAGTCATATGTTAGATGTTAATCATTAATTTTTTAATTTAATTTTTTTCGGGTCTTCACCCTCTTTCCATTGGGATCAGCATTTCCAGAAAATGATAGTTGCTACAAATTACCAAGTATATACCTTAGTATATAGGTGTAAGTCTAAGTACGTATAAGTCTATGTATATAGGGCATAAGGTCTAAGTACCTTGTGAACATTCTCCTTTTATCCTCACAACAACTGTAAAGCCCAGAGTTGTCACTATGTCCACTTCACATGCTCAAAGAAGTTACACACAGCTGGTGCATGACCAACCCAAGATTCAAGGCCACAAACACTTCATAATGGCCCTGTTCTTTCTCCTGCACTTGATTGTAACATTTCAAGCATTTTGGATGACGTTTTAAATATTTCAGAAACTAAAAAATTTGGTTAAACAGAAAGCTTAACTGCAGGCATATAAACTATGATTAAGGCATTTATATGAATAACTACTAGGTAGAAAACATGAAAGCTAGATCATTATAAATGCAATAGCTTCATCTTTTTCCTTGAACTTACAAACCAGCCCTTTTATCTGTTAAAACCTATATTTTAGGGGCACCTGGGTGGCTCAGTGGGTTAAGCCGCTGCCTTCGGCTCAGGTCATGATCTCAGGGTCCTGGGATCGAGCCCCGCATCGGGCTCTCTGCTCGGCAGGGAGCCTGCTTCCTCCTCTCTCTCTGCCTGCCTCTCTGCCTGCTTGTGATCTCTCTCTGTCAAATAAAAAAAAAAAATCTTTAAAACCTATATTTTACATCTTAGAAATACTTCTTTTAAGAATGTTTAAAAATATAATTATAAGAATATTAAATGTAATGAAAAATGGAAGCAATATAAATGGTTTTCAGTAGAGAGCTATTGTAAATTATGGCTTGCCAGGGCAATGGCATTCTCTGCAACAAATAAGAAAAAAAATCTTTATATTTTGATTTGGAAGGGTGATAGTGGGCAGAGCTAGTTGAAGAGCAATATGTGTTATATTATTCTGTTTTTTAAATAAAAATAGAGATGTAATTATATATACATATGGCTACGTCCGTATAAGAAGTAGCAAAAAAATTCAGTGGAGAAATGTCTTAAGTTTTAGTCACCAAAATGTCTATAATGGTTACCTTTGGGTTTTCAAATCAGTGATAATTTTACCTCTCAGTATAAATACTTAAAAAGGAAGTAGGGAGATTAATGGTGATGTTTATAGCTTTTAGTTTTTAAAAATTAACTTTTACTAATTTCAGCATCTGACCTTTACCTTAATAAAGGTATTTCCCTATGCTTAGGTATAGACACTCCATATCTATGGGTCAGATATAGCCTTTTTGGATAATCCTCACTCTCCCAGAAACCATAAATCTCCAGGCAACAACAACAAAATGATCAAAGTTTCTTTAAAACTAGTGAAGATCTTAGGATACCAAGAAGTCTAATAGGACTAGAGTCCAAAGAAGCAACTCCTTTCTAAACAGGAAAGGGACAGCTCATATTTTTATACTTAGAAGAGTTGCTGATGGTTGCAGCAGGGCTGGTAGAGAACCAAGCCTGCAGCTTGTTTGGTTGGAAAAAGAAGAAACCAGCTACCTTTTAACAAGCCCAAGAATTGGCATGCTGGATTTGAAACTGCTGGAGCCTCAAAAACAGAGACAATTCTTTTTGGCAAGTAATGATGTTACACAGCAATTCTGAGTCAGGAGAAGCTGGGTGGGTGGGAGTGGGTAGGGAGGATGGTAGCCAGAAGGTGGAAAATCTCCACAGCCTTGTGATCTGCTTTCCTACCGTCTTGAAGTCCCACGGTCTTACAATCTCACAAATATGCAGTCTTCATGGTCCTACAGTCTTGTGATGTGTGTGCCCTTACTGTAGGGAGAGAACTAACTCAACATCAAGCTGGTGGAAGCCAGAGATGAAGGGAGTCTAACCAAAGTCATAACCAACTACTACACAAGTCAAATTCTCATGACAATAAAAGTGTCAGTGCTTTCACAGTACATGCATGGGACTGACAAACAGAGAGATCTTTAAACTCCTGGTGTTCTAATTCCAAATCTCTGTTAGAGGAATTAAAGTTACCTTAATTTAGCTTTTGACCAAATCAAGTTGAACAGTTTCTTACCCCATTTCATCTTAGCTACCTAGCTTTAACAGAAGAAAGCCATGTTCTTTATGTTAAAAAAAGGAACAAATAAAATACACACATAGTCTTTAGATGCAATGTCCAATGTATAATAAAAAATAATAAAAATGTATGCAAGAAAGCCAGACAACTCACAGTTAAAGGCAACCATCTGTCATAAAATACAAACATATAGATAATGAAGATGTAGGAGTGATCAAACAAAATTTTCAAATAATAGTAATAAACATGTTAAAAAAATCCTTAGAAAAGCACAAATACAATGGAGTGATGAGATGGAGAATTTTAAGAAATAATTTGAAGCCCTTCAAAAAAGACCAAGTGGAAAACCAAGAACTGATGAATATAATATTTGGAATAATAAGATCTACGGGGGTGGGGATGGGCAGGGGGATTAACAGCAAACCAAACCAAAAAAAGGACCATTGAAATTGTAAACGAGTCAACAGAAATCATCGAAATGGGAGCAAAGAGAGAAAAAGATTAAAAACATGAGAACAGAATCCAGTGGGATAGTATCAAACAGGTTAATATTTATGCAACCGGAATAGGAGAAAAAGAGAAGAGAAAGTTAAAGAGAAAAGAATATTTGAACAAATATGGGATAAAAATGACCAGATTTTATTTAAAAGGAATATAGCAACTCAAGTATTCAGGATAAATTGAAGGAAACCACATTAAGTTGCATCCTAGGTAAACTGTCAATGATATAGAGAAAAAGGCCCAAGAAAAGGACAAAATGTCCCCAATCCTTGTCTTTCTTTCCAGAATTGTTTCAGCTGTTCTAGTTCCTTCAGCTTTCTATGTACATTTTAGAGTTAGTTTATTGATAACTAAAGAAAAAAAGCCTACAGAGATGGTTCTTGTTATGCCTCAGTCTTAGGCAGACACTGACCTTGGGTGTCACAGGTATGGCATTTCTAGGGCACCCGTCTCCTTTTAGGCTGTAATTCTGGGCCCAAGCACTGTCCAGCTAAAGAAGAGAGGTAAGTTGATTTCCTTCCCCAGCTACAAGTTCCTTTCTAGTGCACTAAGTGTGTCCACATTGACTGCTCCTCATCCAACCTCATTTAAAGCTTTGGTTCAGCAGGGAAGACAGGGAGAGAAGGACGTGGGTAGGATGTCATGCCTTTGTTGCTCACAAACAGCTTTTGATCCCTGTCACAATTTCTACCCCAGACTCCTTGTCACGAATTTTCTAATTCTGTTCCTTCCAAGTTCCTGATCCTTAGCCAAACCACTAGCAGCTTTCCAGGAATCACAGAAGTGTGTACTTCTTGCCCTCCCACTCCAAACAGAGTACAACCCGATGAATTGCTTAAGTTCCTGCCCATTGTGAAGATGTCTTTAACTGATGGCGATCAGGGCTACCCTGTGGGACTCTGGTACCATAGTTCTCCACTTTCAATTAGAACTGTCATGTTGTGAAGACCCCTCTGGAAACCAGACTTGAGGGTTCTTTTTTCCTAAGACAACTGGTCATTGGATATACCCCAGGAGGCCATAGGTATGGATCTGAGAGGCAGAGCAACAATTCTTGATGTTGAAGGAGTCCGGCTCCTGCATTTACTCCTACCTTGTAGACCTGCCCAGACATCGTCTCTCATACACAATTTTTATGTCATCTCCATATGATGATCGGTTGCTGTGGCTGCTGCTTCCCATCTGAGGGCTGTGTGGCACAGACAACGTAGTTCATGAAGGTACACTCAACCCACACAGTCACTTGATGACCACCTGCTGGTCTGCTGTTAGGTGTTCAGTTTCTACCAAGGGCCAGTAGAAAACCAGAAAAAGAGGCTGTTTTTTAAGAAGAGAGTAGTTATCTGTATTGGATATAGACACAAGTGTATATAGATGTACATAAGTATATGAAGAGATGGAGATGGAGAGATTCCAGGATCTTAAAGATACACACTGTGATTTTTCCCCGTGCTGCCTGCCAGGATCTCCATACAGCATCCTTATTTGCTACTGAGTATCATCAGACAAGTGTGATCATAAAGCCAAAGTGATAGAGGAGCTTGTGCTACAGATGGAACTCGTTCCAGAGCCTACTCTTACTCTGGTCTTTACTAAACACTGGCAGTCTTACATATGGCTCTTTTGAATGGTTGAAGTCTGTGCTCAAATGTGATAGAAGTTACCTACAAAATCTAAAAGGGCCGACAGAGCATCTTTTTTCTTGACGGGGGATGTAAGGTACTACACTTTATCTTTCATCTGGAAGGAGATATGGCTACATGCTCCAAACCACTGATCCCTCAGACATTTCCTTGAGGAGGCCCCCTACATTTCTGTATATCTGGCACCTTCTAGCTCACATATGTCTTACTAAGGCATTTAAAATCCTTGCTACTCTCAGTTAGCTATATCTAATAAGCAAATGTCATCAATATAGTGGACCAAAATAATTATTTTACTGAATGTCAGAAAGATCGAGGTCTTTGTAGACCATACTTCTACAGAGAGCAGGAGACCTAAGAGAGGTCTCTGAAGGTTTTTTTTTTTTTTTTTTTTTTTGGCTCAGCCAGGAAGAGAAGCTTATGAAATGGCAAGGCCCATGTTGTTCCAGTGAAGACATTACATCTGGGATAGAAGCTTCCCTTGAAATGACCATTTTATTAATCTTATAGTAATCCATGTTTACTCTCCAGTATCTGCCTGATTTCTCCACAGGTTGAATCATTGAGCAGTATATGGATATTATAGGTTTTACCATTTTTGCTTCATTCAAATATTTGATGATGGCATTAATATCTGAAATTCCTCCTGTGGTAGTATCCTATCTTTTAAGGAGGGAGAAGTTCCAGGTGCTTTCTCTTGGCCTTTTATATAATAATAGTCCAAACCCTATGAATCAAAGAGCCAATATAGGGATTCTGACCCCTGCCAAATCTATATTCTAATTATACATTCCGGAAGTGAACACATAACCACAAGGTGGGTCTAGGGACTAATTAGGCTCTTTTTAAATTGGACTTGAGCTAATACTCCATCTATCACCTGACTACATTGGCGTTTTGGATCCCCAGGAATTAGCTTCAATTCAGAACCGATGTCCAGTAATTCTCTAAAGGGTTGGGCATTTCTACTTCACTAATGCACGATACCTCTAGTAAATGAGCATAGGTCCCTGTGGAAAGCCTTCAGTAAAGATTCAGAATATATAGCTCTGACAATTGTCCTTCTTCATGGGGACCAGAATTTTTATCAGTCAAGGGGCTCTGGGTCTGTGAATTAGCTCAGGTCTAGACCCTGGACTTGACAGGAGAATAAATCAAGTCATATTTCTACCTCCCTGACCTAGAGTTTTTCTGATGCTAAGTCTATATTATTACTTTAACAGAAAATGGACTCAGGAGGGTGGACTAGGCAGAAGTAAAATGAACACTTTTTACTTATTCCATTACATCTAGAGCTAAGACAGAGTGCCCAAGGAAGAGATATCCACTCCCGGAACCCGGCTCCAAACTCGTGGTGCATGGCCTGGCTGTAGCTCATTGGAGGACAGAGAAGTCACCAAGGTGTTGCACTGGTGGAACTTGCTGGTACTCTGCCCTCTGTTATGATGGGGTAACCTGCCCTCAGAGGACTGACTATTGAACTCACACGGAGCCTGCTGTGGAGGGTCAGGGGAAGGGGAAGCCCCCAGTGGGTGGGAGTCTAGAGGGAAAAATACAGCAGAACCAGGGAGAGAGACCTTCACTTCCAGTGTCTCTCCAATCCCTTCCCGTGACAAAACTAAACATGACATCAGTTCACAAAAGAAAAATATTTACAGTTCAGCTTTATTATCATAGAGCCAAGAAGGAGGATGAGCTAGGAAGCAAGACCGCACATTGATAATTGGCACAGGAGGAAATGAAAATACTCATTTCATATATGAAATAGTGGCTTGTGATAGTTTCCTCCTCGAGTGCCTCAACAAAATTAGCCTTCTGTTTACCACCTTACACCAGTTAGAATGGCCAAAATTAGCAAGACAGGAAACAACATGTGTTGGAGGGGATGTGGAGAAAGGGGAACCCTCTTCCACTGTTGGTGGGAATGCAAGTTGGTGCAGCCACTTTGAAGAACAGTGTGGAGATTCCTCAAGAAATTTAAAATAGAGCTTCCCTATGACCCTGCCATTGCACTACTGGGTATTTACCCCAAAGATACAGATGTAGTGAAAAGAAGGGCCATCTGTACCCCAATGTTTATAGCAGCAATGGCCACGGTCGCCAAACTGTGGAAAGAACCAAGATGCGCTTCAATGGACGAATGGATAAGGAAGATGTGGTCCATATACACTATGGAGTATTATGCCTCCATCAGAAAGGATGAATACCCAACTTTTGTAGCAACATGGACGGGACTGGAAGAGATTATGCTGAGTGAAATAAGTCAAGCAGAGAGAGTCAATTATCATATGGTTTCACTTATTTGTGGAGCATAACAAATAACATGGAAGACAAGAGGAGATGGAGAGGAGAAGGGAGTTGAGGGAAATTGGAAGGGGAGGTGAACCATGAGAGACTATGGACTCTGAAAAACAACCTGAGGGTTTTGAAGGGGGGGGGGTTGGGAGGTTGGGGGAGCCAGGTGGTGGGTATTATGGAGGGCACGTATTGCATGGAGTACTGGGTGTGGTGCAAAAACAATGAATTCTGTTACGCTAAAAAGAAATTAAAAGAAAATTAGCCTTCTGTTATTTGAAAATCCTTTGATAACCTTAACTAGAGTAAATGGCTTAGATGTATAAACTCTGGTTCATCCATTACAAAACAAAAGTAAACAATAACAACAATAACAAAACAAGTAGACAAACCATCAAAACTGATAAAATTCATAATTGAATAATTATTTAGATTCTAGTATGCATAAGGCAAAATTCTGGGTATAAAACCTTAATATACCATTTCATGTTACTTACAAGAAGTAATCTTTCTTTTCTGTGTAGATATTAGCCTCTCCTAAAACTGTTTAGTGATGCCTCCTTCCTGTCCTTTTTCACCCACATGCAGTTTCAATTATCTTTGTTGTTATTTTATTTATTTTATTTTAAAGATTTTATTTTTAAGTAAGCTCTACCCTCAATGTGGGGCTTGAACTAACAATCCCAAGATCAAGAGTCACATGGGCTTCTGACTGACACAGCCAGGTGATCCATGTTTTATTTTTATTTGATTGAGACTAGTTTATATAAGGAAATTTTTTATTTTTATTTTATCTGTTTTGCTAGTCTTGAGAAGATAGAGTCGCATCTATGTTTAAAAAATTGACACCCCATGGAGATGAACAGGTAAGTATCCAGCTTTCATTGTCATTCCTACCAGTTATTTCTTCTTTTTAAAAAATTAATTTATTTGAGACTGAAAGCACACACATGCAAGCATGCATGTGGGGGCAAGGGACAGAGGGAGAGGGAGAGGGAGAAAGAGAATCTTAAGCAGAAAGGCTGAGCACAGAGCAAGATGCAGGGCTCGATCTCACGACCCTGAGATGATCAGGGCCCTGAAATCACTACCTGAGGAGAAACCAAGAGTCAGAGGCTTAACTGACTTCACCATGCAGGGCACCCCCCAACCAACCAGTTATTTTAGTTTACTTGAATGTTGGTTTGATACTGCCTTTGTACAGATGAAAACTCCAAATCACAGGCCAAATAATGTTCTCAGGTTCATCCCAAGACACAAAAACACTAGAATACGGTGCCATAACACCTTCCTTTCATATTTATGAAAAATTAGTTTTCGGGGTGCCTGAGTGGCTCAGTGGGTTAAGCCTCTGCCTTCGGCTCAGGTCATGGTCTCAGGTCCTAGGATCGAGTCCTGCATCAGGCTCTCTGCTCAGCAGGGAGCCTCCTTCCCCCTCTCTCTCTGCCTGCCTCTCTGCCTACTTGTGATCTCTCTCTCTGTCAAATAAATAAATAAAATATTTTTTAAAAATTAGTTTTCATTGTATGATTTTATTTATTATATACTTCAAACATTGTCTGTATATTTCAGGAATAAACAGTGTTACTTTTATCCTACTATAATCCAGATCACGACACTGGCCCCTCCTTTGCATCTTAAATATCTTTTTTTCCTTTTTATGTTGCTGCAGATGTTAAAAGAAGAGATAGAATAAGAAAAAAAAGATGGAGTGATTTTTTTCACTGTTTTCTTACCATTTCATTTTTATCACCTATAAATTGGATAAAATCATCTAATTGTTCTTTGGAACTTCAATAAGTGGATTCAACAAGCCCCTAGAGCCTTCCCCATAATTTCTGGGTGTATTTCTCTCCACTGTACACTACTAGTCTTCTAGTACTTAGTATGACCCAACAGATAGACCAAGCATGAAAATTTACGTTCTTATCATTATGCTTCATTTATTATATATGAGGAACATAACCTGTATGTTATTTTATTTAAAATATATGAATGTATGTATTCAATATAGCAATTGGACCAGCTGCTTTAAGCATGCTATTAAAAAAATTACTGTTTGGTTTAATAACAACTCCGTGGAGCTGTTATAAGAGTCTTAGGAATGGTAAAGTGGAAGGAGAAATATACTTTGATTTTGTAGAAATGTTCTCCCAAATCAATCGTCGTAAATAATTAATCTCATTGGAAATAGTCTTCCACCTCAGACCAGTTAACAACCGCATTTTTCTTTTTGATTAAAATGCATAAACAAGCTATAGGCGAACACTTGGTTGGCTTTAGGTTCTGAAACAGGCTTTTGATCATTTGCCTTGGGGCCCATCTGATCTTTGTTCTACGAGGCTGAATTTTCTGCGCACTTGTGATGAAAATGAGAGAATAGACCACACTGCCTGTTCTCGTGTATTTTCACCCATGCTTCACAACCCTCTTCTTCCCCCTCTCCTTCTCAAGGTTCAGCCTCTGTGGTGTTTCACCTGTTGGAAATGTACTACCTCTCCGATAAACTGAAGCCTTTTCCTTTACTGTTTCATGAAAGCAGTCAAGTCGTAAAGTGATAAAGGATAAAACTGTGTGCCAGCACATACTTTCCAAAGCTCAATTCATCCATGTGGGCTGAGTGTGAGAAAATCAAGTGATTTTCCCTGGGAATTAGGCTTATGTAAGTTTTTTGCCCCTGGATGTGCAAGTGTGTTTCAGTCAACTTCAGTGCTCCGTCCATGAAGAGAGACTTTTACCACTTACACAAGTTGTGAACTGGGAGGGAAATTCTCTAGAAGCGCCTTGGGACTGGGTGTCTCCATTGTCTCTTGGTGTTCCATTTTCTGTCCTGGATTCCCTAACGCCTGAGCTGTGTTTTCAATGAGTCTTGGGATAGATCTGATAAAAACCTCAGAATAATATCTGTGTGTATGTGGAGGGGGAGGGAGCCTATCCAGTAGGAGGGAGAATTAAACATGACTTCACTCTTGTCTGCAGATAGAAACTGAGTTGTGCCGTCTCACTTCATAGTAAAGGAATACCTATACAACGTCATAAAACACCGAAAATCATCTCTTTTTGCAAGAGGCAGCTGGCCCATTTGTATGCAAATATATTTTGTTGCAGCCTTATTTTTCCTGCTCATGGGCTGAAAGCTTTGAATGGTCAGTGGCAGAGTGTTCATTTGCCTGACTCACATCCTCCATTCTGGCCCTGTACATTGGTATCGTGGATAACGTGGAAAATGGCAAATTAGACCTAAGTCATTTTTTCTCATTATCGTCCTCAAAAGAAGGCAGAGGAGGGAAGGAAGGAGAACAAAAGGAACTGTCCATAATCCAAATTTAATTATTGTGATTTTCACATGAAGGGGCTGAGTTAAATGCCCTCAAGAGGCAACCAGGGGACAAATGTCAGATAACCAGGGAAGGAATCAATACAGATGGGCCGCTACTAATCTCCTAGGCCTCGTGCATCAGGATCGGCTACCTGAGTTACCTGGTGTCACATGATTGGCCAATAGTAAGGTCAGAATTTTGCTCCAGCAGGTGCAAAACCTGTTGTTTACTTAAAAATGTTGGTGGCAGCAGCTGCAGCTTGTGCTTTCTCAAAGCAATTAAAGAGTGTGTTGTTTATTAGGTTGCCAGGTGCTGGTGTCCCTATGTGCTATGACAGGTGGGGCAAAATTTCATGAAAACACCTGCCAGCCACTGAGACAGACCTGTGCTAACTGGCTATTATGTACATAGCATTTAATCTTTTGTGGGTTTAGCTGACCAAGCAGAAAGCACAGCTACAACACCCTCCACCAGCCCTGAACAGATAGGGTATGTAAGCACTTTGTGCTTGAAACGGTAGACAAGCGTATTTTAGATGTTAAGATTTCAGAGCTTTCCATTTTTCAGCTGTGTTTGGAGAGCACAGAGAGCACCCCAAATAGAAAAAAAATATTGTCTAGAGATATAGCATGTTAATTATTAATTGTGGTTACCAAACTGATTTATGAAAAATAAATACTTTCAAACAATTTTCTCCCAGTGCTGAAAAGCTCCTCACCGTCTTTCCCTTCAGTGAATAATTTCCTTCTTACAATAGTTAGCATGGGAAAATACCTTAAATATCACACTAGAAATAAATAAGTGAAAAGAATCACTACAGTTTGGGGATTTTTTATTTTAAGTTTTTAAAAAATTTTTGAAACACATATGTGACTTGGATGCTTTAGTTTTCCTTTTCACAAACAGTGGAGAGCTCCTTGGAGAAGAAATAGAAATCTAGAGATTTTTTAAAAGGTTAGATCACGACTATTTTCTCTTTGGTAAAATAATCCCAGGTGAACTAAGGAGACACATATAGACTTCTTTTAAAACATACCTGACAAGTGTTAGCCATCTACCTAGAAAATTTTCTTCCATCACTTTTAGAGCTGTGGAAAACTCAATCAATTTCAATTCAATAAAGAAAACTAAATGTTGCTATCTTAGAACTGTATTCTTTGCATTTCTAAACTTCCACTGAAAAAATGCCCGATAGGCTCTCCACAGACAAGGTAGTCACATAGAGTGAAGAGCTCGTGGTATTTGAAGTATATCTTTACTTCTCATGCACCCCTTTTTCCATTTACTTTCCTCTATTCAATGTTGCTTTCCAGAAAGAAGTTTCAAACTTATTCATACTAAGGTATCAATGACTAATATAGAATATTCTCTTACCTGTTTCTACAACATGTACATTTTAGGAGAAAATAATAAATAGTACGTCAAGGGTAAAACAACACCAAACTACCTACTTCTGCAATATCAAAGAGCAGCAAAGAGAAAGAGAGTTGGCATTAGGGAAGCAAAGACATTTCTGGTTTCGTGCACATACTTAATGGATGGCCCTTCTGTGTCTTTCCTTAGGGACAGCTGAATGTTGAATAGAACAGTGACTTGGTTTTTGTTTGTTTTTACTTTTTTTTTTTTTTTTTAGTATAGTTAACACACTGGTTTCAGGTATACAACACAGTAATTTGACATCTCTATAAGTTTTGCTGTGTTCATCACAAGTGTGGCTACCGTCTATCACCATATAATGCTATTACAGTAGCATTGGCTATATTCCCTATGCTGGACCTTTTATCCCCGTGACTTAATTCGTTTTGTAATCGGAAGCCTGAACCTCCCACTACACTTTCACCCATTTTGCCCATCCCTCCCCCTCCCTCTTCTGAGTTGGTTCTCTGTATTTATAGTCTGATTCTGCTTTTTGTTTGCTTACTCATTTGTTCTGTTTTTTAGATTCCAGTGATTTGAATCCTAGTCCTGCTATTTTCCTACTAATTTTACCATCGTAAGCCTCTCTTCTGTCATCTTTGTGAAGGGAGACAACAGTACCAGCACCTTCTACAGAAGGTCCTGAAGGGATTTCAATGAAATGACAATGTATGAAACCACCTAAGACAGGACCAAACGTAGGTGAAATGAGAGAAATTGCGGTTTCCTTCCTTTGCTTAAATTCAAATCTTGTTGAAGTTTCTTCAGTAGATAAAGTTCATTCTAAGAGCACCCTTGCTGGTTCACACTCACTGAGGTGGAAACTGGCCACATCTTGGCATTTATGGCTATAGGGGACCACTCAGCATAGGATTTATTACCTTCTGTGGGAAAGACTGCTGTGTGAAATGTCTTTGATGATCTCCTCCCCATCTTTCAAGGAAATAATTCATAACCATCTGATTTAATGCTTGTGAAACTCAAAGTTAGTTTTATTAAGTATATCAAGCTTCATGTGACCTTCAACTTCCATTTCGTCTGGCAAAAACCTTCATTAATGTTCACCATTGTGATTAAGGTAGCATTTAAAAACTGTCACAGAATAATCTAGAGGTTATTATACCTGAGAAAAAATATGCCACCATTTCCAAGTTTCTGCTAAGAGTCTACATTGCCTCCATAAAAAATTCTTTTAAACCATGTTGAAAAGCTGATTTTTTTAAATCAGGAAAAACACCAGGTGGCAAATATACATTTTATATAAAATAGAACTGACCTTTTGCCATTGCTGAACACAGGAAAAGAAGGATAAAAGGGTGTGGAGTAGAAGCAGATAGAATTCACACAGGAAAATAAAATCCTTTCCCATGATAGTCCAAAGATATACTCTATCATGGATACTCTAAGAAGTTAATGTTATCAAACAGAGATATGGGACAGTTGATCTTAAAAGAAAAGCAGAGTGGTGTTTTTATAGGAAACAACATAAAAGAGTAAAAGTCAATTTCTAGGTAGGGAGTCAGGAGGAAAAGGAATAATGAACTGGGTGGTGAACAAAAAAGATTGTAAAGAAGATATAGAACACATATATCAGAGAAAAAGTATAAAAAGGTACACTTAGAAAGCTCCTAAGGTTACATTTACAAATGAGTGAAATGACAGCCAATTAGAACAGACATATTACCTCGACATAAAGAAGTTACCATCCAAGTTAGCTTAAGTAGTTTTGATTTGTAGAAAAAATAAAGGAATAAAATTATACCAAAAAATATATAGAGGGTGATTCTGGATATGGTTGCAAAGAACTTTGTGTTGAAATTGGATTGTGGTCTTCTAGAGGTCCTGTTATATTTTATTTGTATTCTATAGGAGAAAACTAGACCCAGAGGGCTGAATGTTTTTCTGACCATTAGAAGAGCCCATGTAATTTGTTGATACATAAGCCTGGTGAGTTCATTTTCAATTTAAGCGAAAATACTCCACTTTCAGTCACAAATATATTCTATGGGCAGAATTGTAAATACAATGTTTTGCATGCCTCATGAAGGTCTAGTGTTCTGTTCCTGGAAGATGAGACTATTTAATGCCCCAGGAAAAACAAACACCAAACGAACTTGTAATTCCCATTGAATTTCTTCTAAAGATAACTGTTCCATTTTCGGTACCATAGCAAAGACATAGCAAGAGACAGAGCCTTCATAAATGTAAACAGAACCTTTCCTCCCTTACCACTTGTCTCTCATCATGCACTTGGTTTACTGGGAGTCTGGTCACTGAACATAAATATTCTACCTCTGTCATCATAACTTTGAAATGCCAAACTATGGACAGATAATATTCTTTCTTAAGTTTATAAAATATTTTTGTGATCTGTAATTTATTTTAATTTTAACAATGCTGGATCAAAATTTTAAAGTTACAATTTGTATGTCCAAAATGTGAATATTACACTCTGATAAAACTTCAAATGTTAAGCAATCACTCAAGAGAATAACCAACTATCCAATGAAATCTTTGTCCTTTTGGCAAATCCAAAATATGGAATCAGGGTCTCTTTGAGATTTATCAACCAACTAAAAGGAAAGCTAACCTTTTTCAGATAGCAGATTCCCTCTTTGAGTCTCTTTGAATGGGTGATATTCATGATTATACTATGTAAATATACATAGCAAAGAAAACCACTAAGCTTTTTTTTAAAAAATATTTTATTTATTTATTTGAAAGACAGAGATCACAAGTAGGCAGAGAAGCAGACAGAGAGAAAGAGGAGGAAGCAGGCTCCCTGCTGAGCAGAGAGCCCAATGCTGGGCTCGATCCCAGGACCCTGAGATCATGACCCAAGCCAAAGGCAGAGGCTTTAACCCACTGAGCCACCCAGGCACCTCAAAAACCACTAAGCTTTTAATAGTCCACCACAATGGTCTCCAGAATTTCTTTTCCAAAGAATTCTGGCCCCTGGGTTGTTAAATATTTACTGTTCACAGACTCTTGAGTATTCTTGTGCCTTGATTAGTCTACTGTAACAAATTTTAACAGAGAGGGATTCTTCATCTTAAGTATTTCAGTTTGGAACTTTGAGTCTTTGTTTTCCTGCTAACTCTCACCTTCTCCTCCCACTTTCTCCCCTTGTCGTGTCTTTGCTCCTCATTAGTTTCTTCCTCTCACTTATATGATTAAAATATACACAGTATCTAAGCATTTTAGGAGAGAGGAACAACGCCATTTTGTTCTTTATAGTAAATACATTCTTTTTTGTAAAAGAATCAAATAATACACAAATAGACAAAGTCTAACATATATTTTTTTTCTTCGTTTCTTCTCAAACCTGAAGTTGTCCTCCTCAGAGGTAACCACAATTAATAATTGGATATGTAAACTTTCATGTGTATCTACATATACTCATAATCAAACATGTTCATTTCATTCATGTGGGTAGATGACATGATTTTTTGGAAGGGATCTTCCGAGTCTGCATATATAATTCTACTTAATTCATTTTAATAGCTCTATAGTATTGTAATGAATAGATATCCATTTCTTAGAAATGGATATAAATATTACTGCTCATGAAACCATGGTCCAGTTTAAGAAGTCACATATTACAACATTATGGAAATTCCCCATGTAACCATCTCTGATTCTATCATACCCCTCCCCTCTTCCAATAACTCAAAACCTGAATTTGGACTTTACCATTCCTTTGCATTTCTTTGTACTTTCTTTATACTTTTTATTACATATTTATATATGCCTAAATGTATTTTTTCTGCATGTTTCTAAACTTTATATAAATAGTATCAAAATATATATGATTCTTTTCTTAGCAAAATGCTTATGATGGTCATCAGTATGGAGATATAAAGTTCTAGTTCATTAATTTTTAATTTTTATAGATATGAATAGTTTATTATATAAATGTAACACAATGTATTCACTCTCCCAGTAATGGGATTTATGTGTTTTCAATTATTCATAACTAGTAACACCTGTTGAGAACTTCTGGATTCCGATCCAACTGGTAAAGAGCTTGAAAGTCATTGCTCCTGTCCTCACAAAAGGTGAACACATTGAAAATCAAGACCTCTTCTTAGGTTCATCAGAGAACTGGGGTCAGAAGACAAACTGCTGGCACCAAAACTAAAGAGACACAGGTGTATACAGAGTATCACAGCTTACCGGAGCAGAAGCCCAAGGGTAGAAACATTCTAAAAAATAAATAGAAAAACCTAAAGTATAATTGAAAATTGGCTGGAGGCTCAGGATAGACAAATCTGAAAGTTAAAAACTCTGAGGCCCAGGCTCAGAGAGACCTTACTCTTTGGTAAATCTTACCTTTAGAAGCCCTACCAGGTTCTCACAGGAAAGATCAGAAAAAAATTCCCTTGTGTTTATAGCAGGAAGAAGGGAGAAATAACCATACTGAAATATATCCAATGTATTCTGTTTAAAAACAATAAAAAAGATAGATTGATTTATTTATTTGAGAGAGATCTTGCTCTCCAAGGTGGGGGGCCAGGGGACTGGGGAGTGGCAGAGCAAGAGGGAGAAACACAGCCCACTGAACAGGGAGCCTAAGGCAGGACTTGGTCCCAGGACCCTGAGATCATGACCTAAACCACAGGCAGATCCTTTACCAACTGAGCCACTCAGGCACCCCAAGCGTTCTTTTTTAATAAAGCCTATCATTGAGGGAAACTGTTTTACTAGAGTGTAACTAATGTTTTATCAGAGCCTAACTGACCTGAGACAAGGAAAGTATCCAACTCCAGCCCCTGGTAGCCTTCCTGATTCACACAAGGGGGGAAAAATCCTGAGAAACACTGATAAAAGTCATAGATCAGAGACACAGTTTTACCAAAAGCCTGAGACCTAGTTATATGATTATAGAATGCTTCTCATCTCCTTATGTATACTGCATCAGTTGCATTCTTGGGTAATAACAGGAAAATATAACAAAATTATTGCAAGTCTTAGATTTTATGTCAGACGTGGTCTTTAGGAAAATCCAAACACAGCAATAAAAACAGAAATAAGGACACCAGAGGAAATTTTAGCCTCTGACACCCACAGCTATAGCAAACAGTACACAGACTAACTCCTAGGCAGACAAATATAAAACCTCACACTGAAAGCTATTTAACTGAGTTCCTTTTACTAGAAACATCATATCTGAATCTCAACAAAAACTTCAAGGCATACCAAAAGGCAAAAAAGAGAGAAAGCAGGCATTGGAACCAGCCTCAGATATGGCCAAGATGTTGGAATTCACAGAACAGGAATTTAAAACTACCATCAATAATACGATGAAGGGGGGCGCCTGGGTGTTTCAGTGGGTTAAAGCCTCTGCCTTCGGCTCATGTCATGATCCCAGGGTCCTGGGATGGAGCCCAGCATCAGGCTCTCTGCTCATCAGGGAGCCTGCTTCCTCCTCTCTCTCTGCCTGCCTCTCCGCCTACTTGTGATCTCTGCCTGTCAAATAAATAAATAAAGTCTTAAAAAATAATAATAATACGATGAAGGCTGTAACAGAAAACTGGATGACATGTAAGAACAGATGAGTAATGTGAGCAGAGAAAGAGGAACTCAGTGAAACTAAAGGAAATGCTGGGGGGAAAACCCACCATAATAGAAATGAATAATGGACTTTAATGGACTCATTAATAGACTTAATATGGCCAAGGAAAAATTCTCTGAGCTTGAAGATATGACAATAGAAACTTTCAAAACTGACACACAGAAAAAAGAATAAAAAGGACAGAACATAATATCCAAGAACTGTGGTTCTTAATGATGTAATACACAAGCAACAGGGGAAGAATGAGAGAAAGGAAGAAGAATATCTGAAGCAACGATGTTTGAATATTTTCAAAACTAATGATAGATGACAAACCACAGTTCCAGGAAGTTCTAAAGAACAACGGGCAGGGTAAATGTCAGAACAAAACAAAACAAAATATCCCCACACATAGGCATATCATATTCAGATTTCAGAAAAGCAAAGACAACAAGAAAGTCTTGAAACTAAGGAGGAGAGACACATAACATAGAGTGAGCAGGGATAAGAATTACATGACTTTTCTCTTGAGAAACCATGTTAGCAAGAAGAGAATGGAATAAAACGTTTAAGGTGTTGAAAGAAAAAAACCACCAGCCTGGAATTTATCCTTCAAAAAAAGGACTTTCTTGGACAAATATAAATTGAGGAGAGGACACTTGAGTGGCTCCGTGGGTTAAGCCTCTGCCTTCGGCTCAGGTCATGATCTCAGGGTCCTGGGATCGAGTCCTGTGTCAGGCTCTCTGCTCAGCAGGAAGCTTGCTTGCCCCCACCCCCCACCCCCCCACCGCCTGCCTCTCTGCCTACTTGTGATCCCTCTCTCTGTCAAATAAATAAATAAAATCTTAAAAGAAAAAAAATACATATATATATAGAGAGAGAGAGAGAGAGGAAATTTATTGCTGATAGGCCTGCCTTGCAAGAAACATTGAAAGAAATTCTTCAGAGAGAAGAATGATTTAGTTCAGAAATTCAGATCTATAAAGAAAGGAAGAGTATTAGAGAAGAAATAAAAATAAAATCAATTTTTCTTATTAATAAGTGATCTGACAGATAAAAGTTTGTTTCAAATAATAATAACAATAATGTATAGCTTAAGTGAAAGTATTGACAGCAATACTATAAGGGATAGGAGAGGGGTATCAGGACTATTTTGTTGTAAAGGACTCACACTACCTGTGAAATGGTATAGTATGACTTGAAAGAGGATTTGGATTACTTGCAAATGTATTTGCAAATTCAAGGATAAGAAAGTGAAATTACATGTTCTCTCATGGATGTAGATGCAAAATTCCTCAGCAAAGTATTAGCAAATCAAACCCAACAATGTCAAACTTGTCAAGAAAAAAATCTCACAAAATTCAACATTCATTCATGATGAAAATAATTAGCAAACTAAGAATAAAAGAGAACTTCCTCAACTTGATTAAGAACATTTCCCCAAAACCCCAAACTCTACCTGCTTCTGGATGATAGGATCCATGGTAAAAAAAAAAAAAAAAAAAAAAAAAAAAAGTAAAATTTGGGGTGATTACAGTGCCAAGCTTCTTTTGCCATAAAATGTTTCAAGGTCAAGGATGATGTTATACTCCTTAAATATGTATAAATGTATTAAATATAAAATATATATTAAATATATAACATATATAAAAATAATATTAATATATAAATATATAGATGTAAACACACAATATATAAATATATATTTTAATATATAAATATATCTATATATTTTTTCATAAATACATATATTCTTCTATACATATATATATTCTATACGTATTTTATTCTATTACAACAATAATGTATGATGCATGCTGAATCTTGGATTCTGTCTCTAGTAGGGCTCTGCGGCCAGAAGAAACAGTATTTCAAAAAGAAGAAGGGAAGGGGCTGTTGGATATAAATTGCATGACCTGCTAACCAAGAAAGGGAAACATGTCTTGACTGATTCTTCAAGTAAACCGTCAACAAGCATGTGGCCAGCTTGAGCAGGCAATAATAAACATCAATAGATCCTTCATGTAAAAAAGAATCTCTCCCCAACCAAATATGGTTCTTAATACTTGTTGCCTCTCTCAGAATAACCAAGTGCTAGGAGGCAAGTGATTATTGAGTGGAAATGTATTCTATTCACAATCTAATGAATGAGGTGGGCCCAGAGCCAAAGAATACTCTTGATTGGACTCTTATTTTATTTCCCTAAATTTAGCCAGCTAAAATTTGCTCAGTTCTTGAAATGGAGGCTTTGGCATTTGTCATAAAACCTTGTTTTCATTGCAGAGATATCATAAGGCTCTATAATTACCCACACAGAAAGTAGTCTTTTTTTTTTTGGTTACAACATATATAGCATATAGTGAAGTCCCAAATTATATTATTGTTAACAGGTTTCCCTGGAGGAATCCAGGCATAAAGATTTGGAATCTTGATGAGACAAAATGGGAAAAACTGTCATTTACAAGTTTCCAGTGGTTCTTCTCTAGAAATAGGGCCTTGGACTCACATTTGGGACAGACTTGTCTTTTATGTTAAGGATACTCCAGGAATTAACTCTTCAGTTACACAAATATAAAACATACATCAACGTGTTGTGAGGCAGAATGCTATTTCCTGCACAACCTTAATACAGTTGTAAAGTGTTTATTTTGGTAATATAATATTTATATATCTCTGAGGCTGAGCTGGGGATAAAATGTTTTCAGGGTTTATTAATTCAGACCACATTTTCCCTGAACTCTCACATGTTTCTAAAGAGATATTTTTAAATGTGTATTTTGAAATAATTCTAAACTTAGAGAAAAGTTGCAAAATAATGAGAGCCAGGCTTCTCACTGTGGTAGAAGGAAGTTGCAAATAAGAAAAAGGGAACGCTTGGAATGAACATCATGGTGCTAGATTGGAATGGAAGACATCTGGGATTAAAAAAAATATTTACAGATAAATGCAGAAATAAATATAGATATGTTCACATACATGGGTTACTCTACATACATATATTTCAACTTCCGTTTGATGACAGGTCTAGAAGTAATGATATGTCAGTAGCAATGAGCACACCTAGGAGCCCAGATTTAAGTTTGTAAATATTGTTCTCCAGTAAAAGGAGCCCGGGACTCCTTGCAGGAATGGTTGATTCTAAGACTAGGGCAGGGTAAGTAAGACGAGACTGGGGTATCTTTTAGTGCCAGAAAGTGAAGTAGTTCTCACATAGAATGGGGCATGTTGAACAGGCACATGAGCCAACCTTAAAGAGCCCTGGGGCCAAAGTTTTGCTTTGCTTTTCTGTTTTCGAAAATTCTAGTGTATAGATTCTTTTCATTTCTAGGCTGTGTCGGGTCTACTACTAAGCCTATCAAATGCATTTTTTAAAAATATTTTATTTATTTACTTGATAGAAAAAAAAAAAAAAGAGAGAACAAGCAGGGGGAGCAGCAGGCAGGGGGAGAGAGAGTAGCAGGCTTCCTGTTGACTGGGGAGCCAAATGCGGGGCTTGATCCCAGGACCCTGGGAGCATGACCTGAGGCCAAAGGCAGATGCTTAACTAACTGAGCCACCCAGGTGTCTCCAAATGCATTCTTTATTTCTGCTACAGCTTTTTTATTTTCATCATTTCTTTTTGTTTTTGCCTAAGGATTTCTATCTTTCTGCTTATATTGTCCATGCATTCTTGCATTGTGTCTACTTTATCCAGTAGAGTTCTTAGCATATTGAACATAATTTAAAAAATTCCCAGTCTGATAATTCCAACATCCCTGCCATGTCTGATTCTGATGCTGCTCTGTCTCTCCAAATTGTGCTTTTGGCATTTTGGAATGCCTTATAATCTTTTCTTGGTAGATAGACAAGACTTGCTGTAGATTAGCCTTTAGTAATGAGGTCGTGAGGTGTTGGGGAGGGGCACATTCTATGTTCCTATGATAAGTCTCAGTCTTATATTGAGCCTAAGCCTGTGTCTTTGGACTGTGAAATTCACACGTGTTTCTCATTACCCTCCCCCACCAGGTGACAGGTTGGCTTGAGTGGGTTGAAATTAGCTATTTAACCTTCCCTGTGTCAGTTAAGCTTGATAAAACCCCAGCAGGTTAGGCTTTCCTTAATTAGTTTTTCTTGAGGGCAGGCCTATTTAAGAAGAACAAAGTGATCTGGCCTATTTCAAAATGGTTCCTCTCCCTTTCGGTCTGCCTGAGGTTCAAGGGGATTTTTCTCTGATGTTTACTGTGGGAATCTGGTTGAGCTCCTGGAGGTAAATCTCACATATTGTGAGGTCCTCACCAAGACTGAGTCTCCTGGATTTTGAAACCCTCAGACAAGTCCACACTGAACCTCCAGTAGTTTCATCAGAGTTCAGGATCTCCTGTAGGTTTTTACAGCGGATTTCCTCACCATTCCCTGCTCTGGTAAGTTGTTATTTTCTGTGTTCTCTCTAATCTTGAAGCTAGTGATTTGCCCTGTGTATATCCATCCCTCTCTTAGGGATCCAAGAACAGTTGCTGAGTTTTTTGTTTGTTTGAGGCTGTTCAGCTTTTTACTTGTTAGGATGGAGTAGAAACTTCCAAGTTCCTTACAGGAAAAACTGGTAACAGAACCTGATTTAAAAAAAAAAAAAAAAAAAAAAAAAGGTTCTTTGTGGAGCACAGTTCTTTGGCTTTGACAAATATATAATACAAAACCATTCCATCAACCCCCGAAAATTCCCTGTGCTTCTCGTTCACAGTCAACCCAAACCCTCTATCCCTTGTAACTAATGATTTGCTCCCATCCTTAAAGTTTTGCCTTGTCATATAAAGGGGATCAAAACATACAAAGACTTTTGGATGTGGCTTTTTTAACTTAGCAAAATGCATGTTGGGATCATCCGTGTTGTTTTATGAACCAATAATTTGCTTCGTTTTTGCTGCTGAGTAGCAGGTTATTGACGTACCACACTTTGTTTATCCATTCTTGGGTTAAGGGATTCTGAATTATTTCCATATTTTGAAATAATATGAATAAAGCTGCAATAAACTTAAGTTTTTTGGGGTGAACCTAAGTTCTCATTCTTTTTGGTAAAATACCCAGGAGTTGGGTTGTGAATTACATGGTAAACATCTGTTCGCTTTATCAGAAACCATTGAACTGCTTTCCTGAGTAGCTGGGCTGCTCTGCTTTCCCACCAGCAGTATATGAGCGCTCTGGTTACTTTGCATCCTCCTCAGCACTTGATATTTTAACCTTTTTTCCCTGTAATTTTAACCATTTTGAAATTAGAATTGGCACAGTGGTATTCTGTTGTAGTTTTAATTTGCATTCTCTTAATGGCTAACGCTGTGGAGTTCTTGTGTGACTTTTTCTTAAATTGCGTTTTGAGCTTGTTGGTAAGTGGAGGGAGAGTTTGAGAGGTCGCCGAGAGAGCTGGGGCATGGTGGGGAGAAGCTGAGGGATCTTTTGTGCGTGTGTGAGGGGGGAAGCATGAAATATTAGATGTAAACAATGTCTGTTTACAGCCCAGATAACCAAGGGTAGATATTTCCTCCATCCCTCACACAAAACCTAGTGTCATGGAAGAGGTGGGAACACTGGAGTCATTGGGAGGCTGCACCCAGAGTCCAGTATTAGAGGCTACCATACAAGACCTCCATCAGTTGCGGGAGCCTGGGTGAACAATCCAGGGTGACTGTCACTATTTGATTATTTTCTTGTGATAGTGAAAATAAGAAGGTAAACTTTTTTTTAAGCCCTGAAAGAGAGGCATTAAATTTTATAAACCTTTCTCTAAGGCCATGAGTGCTTTTGGAAATACTGCATTGATTAGTATGGGAAGTGTGATTTTCTTTCTTTCTTTCTTTCTTTCTTTCTAAGATTTTATTTATTTATTTGACAGAGATCACAAGTAGGCAGAGAGGCAGGCAGAGAGAGAGAAGGAAGCAGGTTCCCTGCCTAGCAGAGAGCCGGATGCGGGGCTCAATCCTAGGACACTGGGATCATGACCTGAGCTGAAGGCAGAGGCTTTAACCCACTAAGCCACCCAGGCGCCCCTAAGAAGTGTGACCTTAACTGACCTTGCCTTGCAGCTCCCGGCTCCTCCCAGTAAGTAAGATATGCACGCTGGATCTGAGGACCATTATGCTCAGTGCCTGGAGGCAGAAATGGGAAAGCTGGGGGAATCCGAGACCTCTGGGATTTCTCTGCCAGCTGAGCCCACAGGGACAGGCCGTCAAAACCAACCAAACACAACACAGAAAATGTTAAGAGACTGTTTTTATTAAGGACACTTGGCATAAATTGTGCCTCTTCAGATCCTAGGAGATAACAGTGCAACGGGAGTTGCAGAGAGGCCTAAGCTCTCCATGCGAATGTAGTACAGCTTTGGAACAATGAAGAGTAAAAGTAAAGCAATGCACACGTGGGGTATTCTGCAGCCTTGAGCCAGCAGGACCTACCACTGAGCCTGGGCATGCTACTGTCTCAGAGAGAGAGGGCCTCTTTCACCACGTGACTTGAGCTGCACAGTGGGAACCTGTCCACTCCTGGAGGAGAGGGGTATCTCCTGTGGCTCCCAGAAACAAGTGAGGGGTCTCAGAGTTGTCTGTGACCTCCTATGGTGAGGCAGTTATGAGCTCAGTGTTGTCCTAACATGATCTCTGAAATGCACAAGCTGATGAGACCTGGTGAAAGCTGAGTTCCCCCTGAATTATTACCCGCGGAATTACCTTCTTAATAGGGAGCTTAATTAAAGATGTGTGTGTTGAAGTGAATTTTAAAAGTCAGGCTCAGGAATTGTCAGAGGAACTGTTTGAGAGTAGATACCTTACATAGCAAATAAAGTGAAAAATGAGAAAAATCCAACTTCTTCATTCACAGACCTCTTTTCAACAGTCTTCCACTTTCCAGGGTGGGTATGTTTCTGTACTTGTGATTATTACAAGCAAAGCTTTTTGCTCTTTCTATAACAGCCCTGTCTTTCTCTCTAGGCTATTGTAGTAAAGTTCCGTAGGTCATAGGACCTCACAGTTTCCATGGGCCAGAAGAAAATATGGTCAATGTCTTCATCGCAGAATGAGTCAGAAAGTAAAACTGGTATTAGTCATGTCTTGTGTAATTACAGGAAGCAGAAAAATAACTGGCAACATAAATATCAGAGGCAGGAATGTTTTGTTTTCACTCTACCAGTCCGAGCTCCTCCCAGCGAGAGCGCTAAAACAAAAGCCCCCGATCCAAGTATTCATGCATCAGGAAGAAAAACTCCTTCCCCCGCTGCTCTCTTCATAATGTGTGTCTGTAGCCAGTGATGCCATTTAGCCTGAGCCCTTTTCAGATGGCTGCTTTCACAAGCTGGTGCTGGAGGGTGGCAAGAAGTAGCTGTAGATCTTGTCTTACCCCGTCCCATTCTCCTCCTACCAATACCCCGAGAAGAGAGGGGCATGTTCCTTACCTGGCTGGAGAAGCAGAAGGCTCATGGGGCTGAACGGAGAGGAGCAATCAGTTGCCTGACTTTGAAAAGTTGGTTCATCCTAAGAGTATATTTCACATAGGGTATAGGCATTCTCTTTGGTGCCTGTGCTCTGAGGAATACAGTTTCAACCAAATAGGATGAACCAGGGCATTGATAACTGTTTCCTTTCTGTGACTTCCTCTCTCTTGTAACAGTGATGTTTCAAGGTGTAGTAACCGGGATAGCAGGAAACCTAAAATTTCCATTATCTGCAGCGATGAACATTGGAAGTACTGGTTATAAGTGTCCAGAAATAACAGAAGAATGATGATAAAAAAAAAATTAGAAAAAAAAATAGTAAACATCAACAAAAATAATAGAATGGTCAAATTTTCTTGATTGTTAATCAATGCCACAAATGTATTCAGTCGGTCATTAGCCGTTCTCAATATCTTAAATTCAATATATCTTTTTATCCTTAAGTCTCCATCACAATGGCATTCTACTCCCCTTGCTACAAACACCATCTCTAGGGGTCTGGCCTTTCTGAACTACTACTCTCTCTCCTCACTTAGTAGTTATTGGGTTTAATACCGTCCTTGCCTTTCTCTTTTTTATCTGTTTGTTAAAATTTTCTCATAGATCAAGAACTGCTTCTCATGGTGAAAATGTTTTCCAAGTCAGAAGTACTTTCTCTCTCCTATCTTCACTCATCTCATTTTGTTTATTCTTCTAGGTTATTTATCATTTCCTGCTTTGTATTAGAGTTTTTGTTTGTAGAGAATGCTTCCCAGCATCCAGTCTCACATTCTTCCTCAATATTAGAACTTATTTTTTAGCAGATGGTTTCCCAAGCACCATTTCAGCTAGGAGCAGATTCATGGCTACAATTTCTCAAAGAGAAACAAGTAGAATTGGCATGTGAAAGATTCAGAAAAAGTCATGAAAGGAAGGACACGTGTCCTTTTTCTTCCCTTTCAATCTTGTTGCTGTTCAGCATATAGATAAAATGGTTGGAACTCCATGCTGGTCTAGGAGATGAAAATAATCTGTGACTCTTTTTAGAGTATAGCCAATATTTAATATTCTATTAGGACCAGGTGTACAATATAATAATTCAGTAGTTACATTACAAAATGTTCACTATGAGAGTAGTTACCACGTAGTACCACACAAAGTTTTTACATTATTGACCATATTCCCTACATTGTCCTTTTCAGCCCCATGACTTATTTCATAACTGGAAGTTTGTATCTCTTAATTCCCTTCACCTAACTCCCCACCACTCTTTCTCTGGCAACTACTACTTTGTTGTTTATATTTATTAATCTATTTCTCTTTTTTGTTTTTATTTCTTAGATTCCACATATAAGCAAAATCATATGGTATTTGTCTTTCTGTCTTGTTTCACTTAGCATAATATCATCTTGGACCATCCATGTTGTCATGAATGACAAGATTTCATTATTTTTATAGCTGTATAATATTCCATTGTGTACTTATGCCACATTTTTATCTATTCATCTGTTGATGAACACTTAGGTTGTTTCTGTATCCTAGATATTAAAAATGATCCTGCAATAAACATGGGGTGAATATCTCTTTTCAAATTAGTGCTTTTGTTTTCCTTGGGTAAATACTAAGAAGTAGAATTATTGCATTGTGTGGGAGCTCCTTTAGTTTTTTGAGGAACATTTATACTGTTTTTTTATAGTGGCTGTGCCAATTTACATTTACACCAATGGTGCATGGGGGTTCCTTTTTCTCCACGTTCTTGCCAACACTTGTTATTTCTTATTTTCTTTATAAGAGCCTGTGATCCTAATTATCATGGGACTCCCATTGTTCTATTGTACTACCTTTGTTTAATGAGAAGGTTACATTTTGGTCTTATTAGAGCTTCTGTTATTCAGGGTATTCTGTCACTTGCATTTGAAAGTGAATTCTAACAATCAGACCTTTGTAAAAGTAGGTCTCTCCCACCAGACTGTGTGACCTGGGGCATGGGTTTTATGTCTTATATTACATCCATCTTGAGCAACTTCCCAGCAGCTCGCACAGTGCATGACCTGTATAAATTGTCAAAAATGGTATGATAGAGAGTTTAATCAAGTAGAAAATGTGTTTCCTGATATTTTCTCATTACAAAGAAAAAAATGAAAATAGACAATCAAAAGCTACATGACGACCGTGACTATTCAGAACAGAAGTCAAATGAAGAAGGTTCAAAAGAAGAGGAATCATACTAGACATAATAGAGTTGAATTGCAGCACAGTTCTTATCACTGCAGAAACCATATTTAAGGTTATTTTGAAACAGACCTAAGTATATACAGAGTTGTAGGTGACTCTTATCAATACACATTTTTGGAGTATCTACTATTGTCAGGTCTTACAATAGTTAGATAGAGTGGTAAGCAGGTATGGATGTGTCCTCATGTACAGTCCAATCAGATTTTTATTAAAACTTCCCACAGAGGGGTGCCTGGGTGACTCAGTAAAGAATCTGACTCTTGATTTTTGGCTTCAGTCATGATCTCAGGGTCATGAGATCAAGCTCATGCGTGGAGTCTGCTTGGGATACTTTCCCTCCTCCCTTGCCCCTCCCCCAAATCATGCTCTATAAATGAATAAATAAAATCTTCCCATATACTAGAAATTCCCATATAATTTATAATATAATTTGTATAGACATTACATATATTACTGTCATTTATAATTTACAACTATAGCAAATCCAATGAAAGTGAAGTATATGTGCATTCTATAAATGTATTAGAGTTGAAGACTGAAAGATAATTTAGGAGTAAAATCTGTGGAGCCTGGTAATAGATTGGATATGAGGATAAAGATGTAAGAAATGTCAAGGATGACTTCTAGCTACCAGGATTGTGTAACTAGAATGGTGGTACCAGTCACTACTAAATAAAATATTGGGAAAAGATAAGATTTGGGCATATATTTTGGGTTTGGTTTTGAACACTATAATTTTTAAGATGGTAGTTAAGACCTCAAATTTGAGATTGAGGGAAAAGGTTTTTTTTTTTTAATTTTTTAATATTAACATATAATGTATTTGCCCCAGGGGTACAGGTCTGTGAATCTCTCAAGCTTACACACTCCACAGCACTCACCACAGTGAGGGAAGAGTTTTGTGTAAGACAACGGAGATGCAAAGCTTGGTCTGGGGTCTTGAAACAGAAAATTTTGAGTTGCAGGTTATCTGTCCAGAGAGGTAACGGACACTCTAGGGGTAAATGAAATTGCTTCAGGATAGAGCCTAGAATGAGACAAGGAGGAGATTAGGACCTGGCATTGAAGGATTCCACTAAAAGCCAGATAAAAGATAAATATTTTGCCAAGGAGGCCAAAAGGGAAAGAAACGGCCAGGGGAATAAGAAGAATGTGATGTCTGAGAGGCTGAAAAAAATAAGGGTCAAAAAAAGGAGAAAGGAATAATCTCAAGTGCCTAATACCATGCAGATGTCAAATCAGATGAAAACTGGAAAAAAAAATTATTGAAATTTATATACTAGAAGTCATTTGTGTTTTAGCAACTGCCAGTTTGGTGAAGATAAAAGTGGAGACCAAATGAAAGTAAGTTAATAATTGAGCCAGAAGTGAGAAAATGGAGCAGAAAATGGAAAAAATGGTGATAGTTAATTATTTTTAAATGATTTTTTTAACGTACAAAGGGTCAAATAAGTGGTGAAGTCTTGAAGTGTTGTAGGGGCTAAGATAGAAAGTGTTTTTTTAAATTTTCCTCTTAAAAAACAACAAAACAACAGAAAACCAAAACAAGAGTGACTTGAGCATGGTGGGAAGAAATATTGTATGTGCCGAAATGGAATGGGATAGATTGTATAATTTTTCCAGGATGAAAGGAATGGATAGGATCCAAAGCATAGGAGAAGATAGTAAATCTTAAATGAAAAGGGAGATCATTGTTTCATTAGATCAAATGATGCTTGGATGTGTGTGGATATGTCTATTATGAATTGCATCGAGCTACTTCTATCAGAGTCTGACATTAATGGTGGCTTAAATAAGATCAATTATTCTCATTATTGAAGAGATGCCTGGAGATAGGCTCACAATTGTTAGCTCATTGTTACCATTCTCCAGATCACCTGTAGAGCTAATACCTGAACCTGAATCAGGGAAGGAGGAGAGCAGGGAGGAAGAAAGAGAGGTAAGGGAGGGAGGGAGGGAAAAGCATTGCTATGTAGTTTGAAATCAGGAGGCATGATGCCTCTAGCTTTATTCTACTTTCTCACAACTGCTTTGTGATTTGGGGTATTTTATGGTTCCATATAAGTTTTAGAATTGTTTGCTCTTTCTATGATAAAAGGTCATTCAACTGTTCATGGAGATTGTACTGAATCTTTAGATTGCTTTGGGTAATATGGACATTTTAACAATACTCTTCCAATCCATGAACACAGAATATCTTCCCATTTATTTGTGTCGTCTTCAGTTTCTTTCATCAATGTTTTAGGATTTTCAATGTAAAGGTCTTTCAATTCCTTGGTTAAGTTTATTCCTAGGTATTTTATGATTTTTGATGCAACTATAAATGGGACAACTTTCTTAATTTCTCTTAGAGTTCATTATTAGTGTATAGAAATGAAACAGAATTTTGTATGTTGATTTTTTTTTTTTTTTTGTATCCTGAAAGTTTACTAAATTCATTTATCATTCTAACAGTTTTTTGGTAGAATCTTGAGGGTTTTCTACATATAATATTATGTCATCCGCAAATAGAGAGTTTTACTTCTATCTAATTAGGATACCTTTTATTTTTTGCCTAATTGCTCTGGCAGAAACTTCTAGGACTATCTTGAATAAAAGTGGCCAGAGTGGACATACTTGTTCTTGATATTAGAAAAAGCTTTCAGCTTTTCACCACTGGAGATGATATTAGCTGTGGGCTTGTCATATATGGCTTTATGTTGAGGTATGTTTGTTCTCTATACACACTTTGTTGAGAGGTTTCTTCATAAGTCAATATTGGATTTTGTCAGATGCTTTTTCTGCATCTATTGAGAGTTAAATGATATTTATCCTTCATTTTAATGTGGTCTATCACATTGATTTATGGATATTGAGCCCTCCTTGTATCACTGGAATGAATTCCACTTGATCATCGTATATGATCTTTCTAATGTATTGTTGAATTTGGTTTGCTAATATTTTGAGGATTTTTGCATCATCAAGGATATTGACCTGTAATTTTCCTGTGGAGTTCTTTTCTGGCTTTAGTATCAGGGTAACAGTGACCTTGTAAAATGAGTTGAAAGTGTTCCCTCTATTTTGTGGGAGAGTTTGAGAAGCAATGATTCTTAATCTTTCAGTATTTTGCTAAATACTGCTTCCGGACTTTTGTTGGGCAATTTTTGATTACTGATGCAATCTTGTAATTACTTGTTCAGACATTCTATTGTTTCATGATCCAGTCTTCGTAGGTTATAGGTTCCTGAGAATCTGTCCATTTCTTCTATGTTGTCCAATTTGTTCGTACACAATTGTTCATAGAAGTCTTATGAATCCCCTGTATTTCTGTTGTCAGTTATATCTCCTCTTTCATTTCTGATTGAGTCCTTTTCTTGGGGAATCGAGCTGAAGTTTTACCAATTCTATCTTAAAGAACCAACTCTTTGTTTCTTTGATCTTTTCTATTGCCTCTTTAGTGTCTGTTTCATTTATTTTTTTTCTCTGATCTTTATTTCCTTCTTTCTACTAACTTGGGCTTCATTTGTTCATCTTTTTAAAGTTTCTTGAAGTGTAACGTTAAGTTGTTTACTTGATATCTCCCTTGTTTCTTTTAATCTTAAATGTACTATTTAAACCCCAACCTCTTTTTCTCTCATCCATGCCTCCCCAGCCCCCACATATTCCCTCTGGTAGCCATCAGTTTCTTCTCTATAGTTAAGAGTCTGTTTCTTGGGTTTGTCTCTTTTTCCCTTTGTTCCTTTGTTACGTTTCTTTAATTCCACATAGGAGTGAGATCATATAATATATGTCTTTCTCTAACTTATTTTGCTTAGCATTATAATCTATAGCTCTATCCATGTTGTTGCAAAAATTTAATTTTTAACAGCTGAAAAATATTCTATTGTGTATATATATGCACTACTTCTTTATCCATTCATCTATTGATGGATGCTTGGGCTGTTTCCATAGTTTGGCTATTGAAATAAACAAAGGGGTGCATGTATCCCTTTAAATTAGTGTTTTTTGGTTTTGAGGGGTAGTGCAATTACTGGATTTTAAATTTTTTAAGGAACCTCCAGACTGTTTTCCAGAGTGGCTGCACCAGTTGACGTTCCCACCAACAGTGTAAGAGGGTTCCCCATTCTCTGCATCCTTGCCAACATCCTTTGTTTCCTGTGTTGTTTTTAAGCCCTTTTCTCAGATGTGAGGTGATAGCTCATTGTAGTTTTGAAATTCATGTTTCCCTCATGAGGATGACTGATGATGTTGAACATCTTTTCATGTGTCTGTTAGTCATCTGTATGTCTTTTTTGGAGGAATGTTTATTCATGTCTTCTGCCCATTTTTAACCAGATTATTTGTTTCTGGGTATTGAGTTTGGTGAGTTCTTTATAGATTTTGGATACTAACCCTTTATCAGATAAGTCATTTGCAAATATCCTCTCCCATTCAATAGGTTGCCTTTTAGTTTTGTTGTTTCCTCAGCTGTACAGAAACTTTTCATTTTGATGTAGTCTCAATAGTTTATTTTTGCTTTTCTTTTCCTTGCCTCAGGAGACCTATCTAGAAAAAATGTTGCTATGGCTGAAGCCAGAGACATTACACCTTATACTCTCTAAGATTTTTATGGTTTCAGGTCTCACATTTAGGTCTCCTAATTCACTGAGTGTGTGTCTGGTGTAAGAAAGTGGTCCAGTTTCATTCTTTTTCATGTAGCTCTCCAGTTTTCCCCATACCATTTGTTGAAGAGATGGTGTTTTTCACCTTGTATATTCTTTCCTCCTCTGTCAAAGATTAATTAACCATATAACTGCAGGTTTATTTCTGGGCTTTCTATTCTGTTCCATTGATCTATGTGTCTATTTTATGCCATACTATTTTGATTACTGCAGCTTTGTAATATAAGTTGCAGTTTAGAATGTGATACCTCTAGTTTTGTTTTATTTTTCAAGATTGCTTTGGCTATTTAAGGTCTTCTGTGGTTCTATCCAAAGTTTAGGATTATTCTAGTTTTCTGACAAATGCTATTGTATTTTGGTAGGTGTTACATTAAATCTATAGATCACTTTGAGTAATATAAACATTTTAAACCGTATTTGTTCTTCCAACCCATGAGCGTGGAATCTTCCCATTTCTCCGCATTGTTTTGAATTTCTTTCATCAGTGTTTGTGAGTACAGGTCTTTTATCTCTTTACATTTATTCTTAGGTATTTTACTGTTTTGTGTGCAATTATGAATGGGGCCATTTTCTTCTTTCTGCTGCTGCATTATTAGTGTATGGGAATGCAACAGATTGCTGTATATTGATTTTGTATCTGGTGACTTTACTGAACTCTTTTAAATTCAAATTTATCAGGTCTAGTAGTTTTTTTGGTGGAGACTTTAGGGTTTTCTATATATGGTATCATGTTCTCTCAAATAGTGAGTTTTACTTCTCCCTTACCAATTTGGAGCATTTATTTTTTTATGTTGTCTGACTGCTAGGACTAGAACTTCCAGTAGTATGTTGAATAAAAGTGGTGAGAGTGGACATCCTTGTCTTTGTCCTGACCTTATGGGGAAAACCATTCAGTTTGTGACTATTGAGTATGATGTTGGCAGTAGTTTTTTCATATGTGGATTTTATTATGTAGAGGTATGTTCCTTCTAAACCTACTTTGTTGAGGGCTTTTTATCATGAACAGATGTTGTACTTTGTCAGATGTTTTTTCTACATCTATTGAAATGATCATATGGTTCTTATCCTGTCTCTTGATGTAATGTATCGCATTGATTGATTTTGTGAATATTAAACTACCCTGAATCCCAGGAGGAAATCCCACTTGATCGTCATGTATGGATTTTTTTAATGTATTGTTGATTCAGTTTGCTAATACTTTGTTGAATTTTTTGCATCTGTATTGATGATAGATATTGGCCAGTAGTTCTCTCTTACTGTATGTGTGTGTGGTGTCTTTATCTGGTTTTGGTATCAGTGTGATACTGGCCTCATAAAATAGATTTGGAAGTTTTCTTTCACCTTGTATTTTTTTGGAATAGTTTGGGAAGAATAAGTATTAACTCTTCTTTAAGTGTTTGGTAGAATTTGCCTATGAAGCTACCAGTCCTGGACTTTTGGGTTTTGGGAGTTTTTTAATTACTGATTCAGTTTTGTTTCTCATAACTGGTTTGTTCAAATTTTCTATTTCTTCCTGCTTAAGTTTTGGTAGGTTGTATGTTTCTAGGAATTAACCATTTCTTCTAAGTTTTCCAATTTTTTGGCATATGGGTTTTCATAATCTGTTAAAAATGGTTGAGTTTCTGCGGTATTTGTTATTTCTCTTTCATTATTGATTTTATTTTGGTCCTCTTTCCCTCTCTCTCCTTTTCTTTCGAGTCTTGCTGGAGGGGTTATCAATTTTGTTGATCTTTTCAAAGAACCAGCTCTTAGTTTCATTAATCTATTCTTTTTTTAAAATTTCTGTATCTTTTTATTTCTGCTCTAATATTTCCTTTTTGCTGCTTTTGGGTTTTGTTTATTTTTTCTAGTTCCTTTAGGTATAAGATTAGGTTGTCTGAGATTTTTATTTTTGAGATAGGATTGTATTGCTATAAACTTCCTTCTTTGAACTGCTTTTGCTGCCTCCTGAAAGTTTTGAAAGGTTGTGTTTCAATTTTCATTTGTTTCCATGTAATTTTTAAATTCTTTCATTTCTTGATTGACCTATTCATTGTTTAATAGCAGGTTATTTAACCTCCATATATGTGGCTCTTTCCAGATTTTTTCTTGTTGTTGATTTCTAGTTTCAGAGCATTGTGGTCAGAAAAGACACATGCTATGACTTTGGTTTTTTAACTCGTTGAGACCTACTTTGTGGCCTAATAGGTGATCTACTCTGGAGAATGTTTTATGTGCTCTTGAAAAGGATGTCTGTTCTGCTGTTTTAGGATAGAATGTTCTGAATATATCTGTCAGATCCATCTGGTCCAGTGTCATTCAAAGCCACTGTTTCCATGTTGATTTTCTGTTGGGATGATCTGTCCATTGATGTACGTTGGGTATTAAAGTCCTCTACTATCATTGTGTTACTAGTGATTATTTCCTTTGTATTTATTACCTCGTTTATGTATTTGGGTGCTCTCATGTTGGGTGCATAAATATTTATAACTGTTACAACCTCTTGTTGGATTATTCCCCTTATTATATTGTGTCCTTCTTTGTTTCTGGCTACAGTCTTTGTTTTAAAGTCTATTTTATCTGAAATAAGTATTGCTACCCCAGCTTTCTTCTGACTTCATTTGAATAATAAATGTTTCTCTTGTTTCTTAATGTAGGTATTGATCACTGTGAATTTCTCTCTGAGAACTACTGTGGCTATATCCCATAAGATTTGGTGTTTTGTATTTCCATTCTTATTTTCCTCAAGGTATTTTTAAAATCTCTCTTGATCCAGATGCATGTAAAAGTTCCCCTCCAGCAGACAATGGTACTCTGGAGCACACTGGCACTGAGAGAGTATGAAGATGGCACCCATGACTGAAACAAGGCAGAGGGGGAGCACAAAGATGGTGCCCATGGTGGGGAGAGAAAGGTTTAGGGTTTTGAGGGGGAAGGTGTGACTACAATACCCACCAACATTTGTCCCCAGAAAGTAACCCAGCTGGCAGGATCCCAGATATATGAGGTAGATGCCTGCTTTCAGGCTGATGCTTTACTATTCGCAAATGTGCCTCTTTCACATAAAGTTGTAATGTTAGCAGCTGTTTCTGCACTAGGTCTTGGGTCAAGTGATTCTAAGCTCATGAGTTCTTCAAGAGCCATTTCTCAGATTATTACAGCCTTTTGGGTCTCATGAATGTGAACCCTGTTGGTTTTCAAAGCTAGATGTTTTGGGGGCTGGTCTCCAAGGTGCACCTCTCAAAAGTTGTGATGCCTGATATGGGGTTCAAACCTTTTGCTCCATGGGGAGAAGTTCAGGTTTTGAATTGTCTCCTGATTGTGAATGGCCACATTAAGGGAGGAGTTTATAGAGAACTTCTATTTCAGCCTCTCCTGCCTGCTTCAATAGGGTTTTTTTCTTGTGTGCCCAATGTGTAATCATCAGTTTTTAAGGTTTTTTTCCAGAGTAAATGATCTCCTATGAAGCTTAGATTCAGTGTGCCAGTGGGAGGAAGCGAGTTCAGGATTTTTTGGTGTTTCCGTCTTCACTGTCTTCATTCTTAAAAAGTTCTCTGGAGCACTGGGTGTGGTACATAAACAATTGTGGTTCACTGGAAAAAATTAAATTTAACTTAACTAAAAAATACATATTGGGTTGAAAATGGAGGGCAAATCTAGAAAACATTTGTTTACAGCTGGAATACTATTGAAGTTTATCTTACTATTTAAAGAAATCCTCTGCAAAGAATGCTGACCTACTACATTTTAATAAATGTTTTACTACCAATTTATGTTAATTCCACAGTGGAAGTTCTCTGAGCTTCTTTAAATTGATATTAAAAGATACAAGAACAGCAACAACAAAAAAGTTCTTTTTAGAGTGGGCTTGTTCTATATCTTGTTCTACCTATATTTCTCATAGACCCTGTCCTAGCCTGCAGCCTGGCTGGCAGCAACCTGAATTACCCTGTCACATGTAACCATGCTGGGTTGGCAAAGATATACTCAAAAGTGTCCTGTTTTACGTGAGAAACTGAGTCACCCTCTGGATTAGAATGGCTCAAAAAAATATGAGCTAAATCATATTATCACTTTAAAACCCATAGGAAACACAACCTTGCAGGTCTACCTAAGCTAGAGAGAGAAAAACAGCAGATACAGAGAGAGCACTGGGGGGAGAATTTATGTTACCCTTAAAAGGAGAGAAGTTAGAGACAGAGCCCAATTGTTTTAGTTGCAGATTATTCTCCTTATGGGGATCAGCTTATATTTCATTTCCTATTTTTGGATATCTATATCTACATATAGATAGAAGAGCTAAATAGATTCTTCACTTGTATAAGAGTCTTATGTGGGAAAGTACCAGTTCCAGTGTCAGTATGTTCTCCTAAAATCTCTACTTATATATATATATATTTTTTTGCTTTTTAAAGTACTTTCTTTAAATCTTATTGAATTTTCTTGTTGCATTGTAGTAGGCGAGATGTCCACTATTTCATATATTTAGTCAATTCTCTCAATATCCTGTATTGAACAACTATTTCCCATTTACTTTGTGATGATACCTTTATTTATGAAATTACATGTATTAATATTTCAGAGCTTTATATACTTTATCCCATTAATTTTCCTGTTGACTCTTTTGCCAATACCATAATACAATTAAAGACCGTGATCTGTATTTATATTTGATAGTAAAATTCATTATTTTCAGAAATTTCTTATTCCCCCTTGTTTATTTAGCTATGGCAGCTTTAAAATAATTTCATCAAGTTACAAAATATTCCCAATAAATATTTATTTTAATTACATTGCACTAAAAATTAATTTGGAAAGACTTAAGATTCATTTATTTTAGAGAGACGAGTGAGCATGGGGCAGGGGCAGAGGGAGAGAGAATCTCAAGCAGATTCCACACTGAGCATAGAACCTGACCCTGGGCTCCATCTAACGACCCTGAGTTTACAACCTGGGCTGAACCAAGAGTCAGTCTTAACTGACTGCCAAGAGCTGTGGAAAGTCTTCTTTTATAATCTTTCTGTGCAGTAATGTGGGATATTTTACCTTCTGCTCACTTAAAAAAAATCTTGGGAAGAAAGCTGTTAAATCTTACTAGGTTTTCTTTAGATTCTTCAAGATAGCCTAAATGATTTTATATTTTTCTATTGATGCTAAATGAATATTTTCTTATATCCTTTAGTTCTTATTAAAAAATAGTTATGGATAGTCGAGCATTTTTCTTATATAGTCTATTGTATTTAATTGTCTAAGTTTTGTAACTTATCATGAATTCTGATATCACACCATCAGCAAATTATAGTTATATCCTTTCCAATAGTTATGCTTTTTAAATTTGTTTCATTGGCTTTATTTCATTGATTAAATTTTAAAAGAATATTAAATAATAATGGTGAAAAGTGGATGAGCATTCTTGTTGCTGATTTTAATAAGTCTGGTGCAATGTTCTCCAATATTTACTCCATGGAACAACAGTCCCACAATATGATCTATGAAATGAAATACGAGAAATTCGTCACTGGGGAAACACATTCACTATACTGCCCCTCTTTGAAATAAGCAGCTCGGTCTCTTGAATCTCTTCAAAAGTCTCCTATAACATGTGTTTTACAGGAAAAGGATTTTATACTGCATAGTTTTTAAAAATTCTTTTGAGGGGGGAGAGGGGATTAAAAAAAATGAGCTGATACTATTATCACAGAAAGCCAGGATGAAGCACAGGGGCAACTCAGGAGTTGCCATTAATTTGAGCTGATAAAATTGACAGTTTCTTAAGCACACGTCCAAACAGGGAATGAGATTTCATTCTCCCTTTCTTGTAGGAATCTTCAGTCTTTTTTTTTTTTTTTCTTTAAAAATTGTTTGAGGGGGCACCCAGGTATGAACTGAGACATCCTCATTATTTGCAAGTTATTTTTTCTGATAGCTCCTCTCAGGTTTGTGGCAGAGGGCATACTGACACAGTGGTACCAGAACCTTCTGAGGCATCCTTTTAGTAAACCTAGGTAGCCAAGGGTAATCGGACTTCAATTTTTATAAGTCTTTAAAATGTGGGGTGGTTCTTTTTTTCTCTTTTCCCTCAACTAAGAGTTCTAGTAGCCATTTTGCAGAAATAATGTTTACTGATTATGGTATTAAATGTTTTTGAGGAACACTAAAATGTTTATTGTAGATAAAGACAGTTTTGTGTGTGTATAAATTATTATATTCAATGTTCAGTCTGAGTTTATTGGAAGAAGAAAGCATAAAGATACTGCAAAAACTCTGAGAGAACCTGCAGGGTTTGTGTAATTGGGAGCTTTACAAATAATCATCAGCTGAGTGCAAGGACTAGAACAATTGATCCTTCAAAATAGATTCCAACTCTAGGATTATGTTTCTGTAAAATGATGAGTATAAACTGCATCACAATTATAACCTTTTTTTTTGCTGGCAATTAATTAATGCTCAGAGTGACAAGTACTATAATGACTATGTGACATAAGAAAACTATATCAAAGGATGATAAAACCATAGTGACATTATTGCTCCCTTAGTGTGGTTCCAAGACAATGAGGCAATTAAAAAATAACTTGATCAGTGATTAAGAGAAAAAATGCCATTTGGTTCACTCTAAGTGATAGCTATAATTTGTCCTAATATTGCTCAGGAGTACATTTAGAAAGATACAGATTCATCTATTTATGTTCTTTTGAATGGTTTTAAGGTATCATACAAAGATCCACAGAGTATAGCATGGTAAAAATAAGTGGAAAAAGAAACCAAAAAAAGATGAAAAGAATTTATAGAAGATGAATTCAGGATACTGTGATTTAGTGTCCTAAGGGCATGCCATAAATAACACTCTCTCACCTTTTGCGCAGTGCAAGTATCTTAGAGTATTCTTATTTCCACCTTCTAGACCTTCTAGACATTTTAGATCTTAGGACTTTGTCATTCATTTCACTTATCCATACATAGGGATGATTTTATCACCACCATTTTAAAAAAATTGTCATCTAGATTAAGAGAAGAAATTATTTTATGTTGATGTAGACTTTCATGTATACTTTCTCCAGTACTCTTCTTTATCTAGATCCAAATTTCTGATCTCTGTAATTTTCCTCTTGAACTTATTTTAACATTCTTAAAGTCTGGTTGACTGATAACTTCTCTTAGTAGTTTTTTCTCCCCCACTGACCCCCAAGAAAGTTTTAAGTTTTCCTTCATTGTTGAAGAAAAATTTGGCTAGATATACATAATTATGGTTTGGATTTGATTTCTTTCAAAACTATAAATATTTCTCCTGTTATCCTGTTGGCATGGTGTCTATCTGCATTAAGTCTTATCCGTGTTCCTCTGTGAGGAGCTTCAACATTTCCCTTTCTTATTTCAAGAATTTTTCTTAGTTTTTTGGATTTCTTCATTTTGAATATGCATGCCTACATGTGTGTGTGTTTTTTTTTTTTAAGAGTTTATTTTTACAGGAGCTTCTGGGTCACTGCAAACTGAGCAGAAGAAGATAGATATTCCCCCAAAATCCCTTGTCTGCACTTATGCATAATCTCTCCCATATCAACATCCTGCATGTGGTGGTGGTTGTGTTACAACTGATCAACCTATAATGACACAACATTATCTCTGAGCCCATAATTTACATTTGAGGTCACACTTGGTGTTGTATACTCTATGGGCTTACACAAATTTGTAATGACCTGTATCTACAATTCTAGTATTACAGAGTAGTTTTCTTGCTAAAAATCCCTAAAAATCCTGGTTCTACCCATGCAACCCTCTCTTCTATCCAATCCTTGACAACCACTTCTTTCACAATCTCCACCACTTTGTCTTATCTAGACTGTCATGTGGTTGTAATCATTCACTAAGTAGTCTTTAGGATTACTTCTTTCACTTCGTAATATGTATTTGTTTCCTCCATGGCTTTTCATGGCTTGAAGCCTCATTTCCTTCAATCATTGAATAATCTATGATCTGGATGTACCACACTTCATTTATCTATTGACCTACTGAAGAAAATCCTAGTTGCTACCAAGTTTTGGCAATTGTGAATAGAGTTGCTATAAATATCTGTAAGCAGGATTTTGGGTGAACATCTATTTTCACCTTCTTTGGGTGAATACAGTGAACGTGAATGCTGCATCTCCTGGTAAGAGTATGTTTATTTTTGTTAGAAATCTAGTCTTCCCAAGTGATTATACCATTTTGCATTCTCACCAGCCATGAATGAGAGTTCCACTTACTTCATATCCTCACTAGCATTTGGTCTTGGCAGTGTTTCAGATTTCAGTTATTTTAATATATGTGTAGTAGGTGGTATTTGCTTATTGTTTTAATTTGCCCTTTCCTGATGACATGATACAGAGCATCTTTTCACGTGCTTATTTTCTACATATTTTCTTTGCAGTGTCTCTTGGGGTCTTTGGTCTGTTTTTTAAACCAAGTTGTCTGTTCTCTTATGTTGAGTTTTAAGAGTTCTTGTATATTTTGGATGAATTCTTTAAGATGTGTCATTTGCAAATATTTTCTTCCAGTTTTTAACTTGGCTTTTCAGTCTCTTAATAGTGTCTTTCACAGAACTAAAGTTCTTAATTTTTAATGAAGTCTAGTTTATCAATTATTCCTTTCATGTATTGCCTTTGGTTTTGTATCTAAAATGTCATCGTCTTGCCCAAAGTTATCTAGATTTTCTCCTATGTTTCCTTCTAGGAGTTATATAGCTTTGCATTTTACATTTAAGTCTATGGTCCATTTTATTTTTTGTTGGACTTTTAAATTTAAGTAGACTCCATGCCCAATGTGGATCTTGAACTCACTACCCTGAGATCAAGAGTCATATACTCTACCAACTGAGCCATGCAGGTGCCCTGTCTGTGATCCATTTTAAATTAATATTTGTGAAAATTATAAGATCTATGTCTAGGTTCATGTTTTAAAAATGTGGATTCCAGTTTTTCCAGGACAGCTTGTTGAAAAGACTCTTTTGCCATTGCATTCCTTTTACTTCTTTGTCAAAGATTGTTGGCTATATTTATGGGAGTCTGTTTCTGGACTCTATTCTACTGATTTATCTGTTTACTCTTTTCTCAATTAAACACCCTTCAATCCTGCAGCCTTGAAATAAGTCTTAGAGTACAATAGTGGTCTCTTTTTTAGGAAAAAAAGTTTTTAAGATTTTTTATTTATTTGAGAGAGAGCACAAGTGTGCACACAGAGGGGGAGAAGCTGAATAGGGAGGCCAACCTGAGACTTACTCCCAGGACCAGGACCCTGGGATCATGACCTAAGTCAAAGGCAGACACTTAACTGATTGAGCCACCCAGGTTCCCCAAGATAGTGTTATTCTTCCAACATTGTTCTTCAATATTGTATTGGCTATTCTGGGTCTTTTGTCTTCCCATAGTAACTTTAGAATCAATTTCTTGTAATCTATACAATAACTTGCTGGGATTTTGATTGAGATCAATCTATAGATGAAACTAGAAAGAAATTGAGTCTTCTCCATGAACAAGAAATAGCTTTCCAGTTACTGATTTTTTTTAAATTTCTTTCACCAGAATTTTATAGGTTTCCTCATGTAGAACTTGAACCTATTTTATTAGACTTATGCCTCTGTATTTGAGTTTTGGAGGTACCAGCATAAATGGTATTGTTTTGATTTTCAGATTCTATTTGTTCACTGCTAGTATAAGGCAAGCAACTGACTTTTGTGTATTATTAACTTCATGTTCTGAAACATTGCCATAATCACTTACTAGTTCCAGGAGTATTTTGGTTGATTTCTTTTAGATTTTCTATATAGGTGGTAATGTCATCTGCAAACAAAGACAATTTTGTCTTCCTCCCAATTTGTATATAATTTGTTTTCTTTCCTCACTTTATCACATTAGCAAAGATTTCCAATATGATATTGAAAAGGAGTGGTGAGAGAGGACGTCGTCGCCTTGTACCTTATCTTGTGGGAAAACTACAGGTTTCTCACCATTAAGTATGCTCTTAGCTAGAGGGTTTTTGTAGATAGTCTTTATCAAGTTCGGGAAGTTCCCCTCTATTCCTAGTGTACTGTGAGTTTTTAATAAGTGGGTGTTGACTTTTGTTTAATTATTTTCCCTCATTTATTCATATGATCATGTAGTTTTTCTTTGACCTGTTGATGATGGTTTATATTGATTTTTCAGGGGTTGAACCAGACTTGCATACCTGGACTACCTCCCACTGAGTAGTGTTGTATAACTTTTGTAATTGTTGGATTTGGTTTGCTACTTGTTATTACTGAATGTCTTTGCACTTATAACCATAATAAATGTTGGTCTGTATTTTTCTTGTAATATCATTGTCTGGTTTTGTATTAGGATAATTCCGGCCTCATAAAGTGTTAGGAAGTATTCCTTGTATTTCTTTTGTGTGTGTGTGTGTGTTTTAATGTAGTCTCCATGTCCAATGTGGAGCCCAACGCAGGGCTTAAATTTAATACCCTGAGATCAAGACCTGATCAAGAATTGGATGCCTAACCTACCAAGCCATCCAGGTACCCCTACTGCTATCTTAAAGAGGTTGTAGAGAACTGGTATAATTTATTCCTTAAATGTTTGTTAGAATTTGCCAGTGAACTCCCATAGACCTGTGCTTTCTGTTATAAAAGGTTATTGATTATGAATTGAATTTTTAAAAAACATTTATTTATTTGACAGACAAGAGATCACAAGTAGACAGGCAGGCAGAGAGAGAGAGGAGGGGAAGAAGGCTCCCTGCTGAGCAGAGAGCCCGATGTGAGGCTTGATCGCAGGACCCTAGGGTCATGACCTGAGCTGAAGGCAGAGGCTTTAACCCACTGAGCCACCCAGGCGCCCCATGAACTGAATTTCTTTAATAAATAAAGACCTTTTCTGATCATCTGTATCTTGTGTGAGTCTTGGCAGATTTTATCTTTCAAGGAATTGATCCAATTCATCAAGGTTATCAAAATTTGTGGGTATAAAATTATTAATATTATTTATCCTTCTGTTATCTTTGGGATATATAGTAATATTTCTTCATTTGGGATATTAATAATTTGTATCTTTTTCTTAATTACGTTGTCTAGAGGTCTATCAATTTTACTGATCTTTCAAAGAAACACCTTTTGTTTTGTTAATTTTTCTCTATTGATTTATTATTTCAATTTCATTTATTCTGCTCTAATTTTTGTTTCTACCCACTTTAGATTTAATTTGTCCTTTATCTAGTTTCCTAAAATGGAATCCTATATTGTAAATTTTAGAACTTCTTTTTTAATAAATATATTTAATGCTATAAATTTCACTCTAAAGACTGCTTTCACTGCATCCCACACATTTTGATAACTTTGTTTTCATTTAGTTCAAAGTATTTAATTTGTTGATTTATTTGACTCATACATTATTTAGAACTCTGTTTAATCTCCATTTGGGGATTTTTTATAACTATCTTTGTTACTAATTGTTTTGTGGTCTGAGAACATACATTATATAACTTCAGTATTTAAAAATTTGTTAAGGAATCTCTAATGGTACACAATGTGTTCTATCTGGGTGAATGCTTCTTATGAGCTTGGAAGAATGAATATTCTGCTACTGTTGGGTGAAACAGTCTACACATATCAATTATGTCAATCCAATTGATTGATGGTGCTAGAGTTCAACTATGACCTTACTGATTTTCTGGCTACTGACTCTATCCATTTGTGATCAAGTAGTGTTGAAGTCTCTGACTATAATAGTGGATGTTTTGTTTTTTATGTTTATCAGTTTGATAAAACTGCAATTTATATATTCCTGTATTGAGCTTCTTGTTCCTGAGCTACCTGTATCTGTGGTTTTGTTTCTGTCATTAATTCTACAAAGTTTGAAGCCATTATTAGTACAAATATTTTTTCAGTTTCATTCTTTTTCTTCTGATATTTGTGATGCATATGTTACATCTTTTTAAATTGTCCCACGTTTTAGATTTCTTTACATTTTAGTATTTTTCTATTTCTCATTTCAGTTTGAGAAGGTTCTATTGTCCTGTCTTCAAACTCCGTTTTTTCCTCCTCTGCGTCCACTCTACTGATGGGTGCAGCAAAACTGTTTCATTTCTGTTTTGATTTATAGCATTAATTGTTATGCTTCCTTAGAGTTTCCATTTCTGTTTACATTATCTATCTATTCTTTCAGGTTTTCTTCTGTATCCACAGGAGCCCTTAACATATTGATCATAGTCATTTTAAATTCTGCATCTCATACTTTAGTATTCATGCGATATCAGAGTCTGCTTCTCATGCTTGCTTTGTTTCTTCAAATTGTGATTTTTCTTGCTGTTTTGCATACCTTGTGATTAGTTGTTGTTGAAGGCCAGACATATTTTATTGGGTATTGGGAACTGAAATAGACTCTTAATATGAGGGTTTATGTTCATGTGTTGTAGGTGTGAGGCTGTGTTTTATTTTGGCTATAGCGGTGGGTATTGGGGGCTTTAGATCCTCTAGCACCTTTGTATCTATTTCCTTTTGATTTGGGCTTTCTTAAATTCTCCTTCTCAGAGTATGCATCCTGCGGTTTGTTTAGCTATAACTGTAGACTGAAACCTTGTTGGTATAGTCGTAGGGTGTGGGAGTGGGAGCTTTCTATAATGTTATGTTTCAATCTCAGTCTTAAGGTGGGCCTTTGTGTCCTGGTTGATCTCCACAAGGTTCACAAGATTTCTACAGTAGCATTAGCATCCCCATCCCCAAGTTGAGGCCAGAAAGATTGGGGGTAGGGAGAGAATGGAAGGAATGTCCCATAGTTTGATTAAGGCTCCAATAAAGTCTTTCCTCATGAAAAGAAGACTACTACTATGGCAAATGCTCCTTATTTCACAATAATTTCTCTTCTTCCTGTCACAAGGGGATTGCACTTAGATCTTCACGGAGACAGCCAAATGGAGCTCCTGCAGATAAAGTCCCTGATTGTTGGCCCTCTCATGAGACTGCAACCCCCAGGAGTTCCTCACTGTCACACTAGTCTCCACTCAGCCTCCAGAAACTTGTCAATTACCATTGAAGTATTCCTACCAATTTATGCTAATGACCGCTGTTCAGATAAGTAGATTTTTCACTAAGGCCTTCTATTTGTGTCTCTTTCCACATTACTGAGTAGCAGTTGACCCCGAGTCTTTAGTTCTCAAGATCCAAGAAAAGTGGTCATCAGTCCAGTGTTTCTTGTTATTGGAATGGGAAACAAACCTTTAAGCTCCTTATACAGCAGAGCTAAAACTGGAAATTTCTTGTCCTTGATTTTTATTGCATAAGATAAACTCATAGAAGTTCAACAAGCAAAATAAAGCATTGTAGCTATAAGGTCATGTGGAAATGCATCATTTATGTTGGAATTGGTCAGACTTGGTTGGAGGACACATTATTTGAGGATGAGGCAAGAGATACAGCTAGGAAAAAGAGGAAGTTCAAGGCAAAAAAAAATTGGCTTTGAATGACAACAGTAAATATGTGACTAATTTTAAGTTGTAGGCATTCAGACATCTTTAGCATGGAAATGATATAATGGAATTCATATTCTGGAAAAATCTGAGTGCTCAATGGAGGACAGATTGGAGGGGGTCAAGTGTGTGCATATGGGGTTAGGACTAGATGCAAAGATACTAGTTGGACTACATGCTTGTTAAAACTACAGTCTTAACTTCATTCTCAGTTCTAAAGGCCCAAAGGTACCTGCATTTCCTTTTTTGTTAAAGACAAATGACTGCAAAAACCATTTTCTTTAGACTTTTTTTTTTTTTCCCAATTTATCTCTTGTGTTCTGGAACAGTGAGCTCATCAGAAAGCATTCATAACCAACAAGCTTACTTCCTATGTAGACTTTACTGAAGAGTCCCTCCTTCAGGCAGTTACAGTTGCTCTGTGTACTACTTTATTTAATATTTTGTAGCATAAAAATGAAATTTATAAAATTGTATTTCTTCCTAGGGGCAGGTGTATCCTGTTGAGCAGCTAGCCTTTGTTCCCTGAGTAGTATGGGATTTAGAGCGTGAGAAGCAGTGTCCATGGCTAAAAGCACAAAGTAGTTTCAGCTGTCTGCAACTGACAGTCCTGCTCTATGTCTGACTCTACCACCTATGTAGTTTGTGTCAACTTTTCTCACCTCTGTGCATTTCCTCAAGTATAAAGATGCAAATGACGGTAGTTAAACCTAACCCACTGGGTCTTTGCAAGGATTAAATTAGTCTATCTTGAGTCATCCCATGCTGGTGATGATATGCAGAATTGAGGGTATTGAAAAGAGACTTGAGTTGGGTTGGTTGAGTAGTGGGGGGAATCTAGGAGGGAAAAGAGAAAAGTTAATGAGGTTGAGCAGAAAAGAAATAACATTGTACTATAAAGAGTGAGTTATACAAAACAGACCCATCTGGTTAGAATTTTAAATAAATTTCTAATAATTGTGTTGTAACCTTTCTCTATGCCCATCTGCCATACGAGATCAGTAAATGCACTTGATGAAGAACGTGTTTGGTGCCACAGGATTCCTTCTGTGTTGCGAGAACAGATACAGAGATCTGTTTCAGTGTAGTATGGGGCACAGATACCACTTGTGGGGACAGCTGACTTCACATTGCAAGTATGTGTCTTTTAACAATTGGTGGAGGAAGGTAGTACCTGTATCTTATTTATTACTGTAAATAACTCTCCAGCTTTCACTGTCTAAGAATAATAACCAGGACAGGAAGGACGTTAGTATTTGTCTTTGAACTCCCCCAAGTGAAACCACTGGAATCTCAACACTTTCTTTTTATACTCCTCTCACAAAATTCCTTAACCATTACCTGTGAGCATTCCCGAGTGATTCCCTTAGCCAGCTCAGCTGGCTGATAGTCAACAGTGATAATGCATATTTCTTGTTTTCTTCTGTGACTAGTAACCCTGTTGACATCACCACTCCCAGTATTCCTGATGGGACAGCTGTGTTCCATCAGTTTCTTCTGTGCTTCAGCTCTTTCAAATTTATTTTCAGACGTTCTGGGATACTTCCTTGACACCGATCCCAGAACAATAAAACTAATGCTTCTCGTTATGCAATCCAAACATTCCATCCTCAACAATTAGGTACCTGGAATAAAACCCTGGAGGAATAATCCTCATTCATCTGGAAGGGTTCTCTCCGGGTGGTAAAGACAGCCTTTGTTTCCCACTTGTGTTTGAGAACTTAAGTTCTGAGGACAGCTATCCTTTTGAAAAAGTGTTATACGTATGTCTCCCAGGAGGGCTCTAAGAGTTCATGCAAGCCAGATCAATCTGTTCTGAGGAACTTGAACTCTATACTGGGTTCCCTCATATACTCTTTACTGGAATTGGACTCTGCTGGAAGCTTGATTTCAATTTATTCCAAGCTCAGGGCCAATGGACTATAACCATTCTCTGTTCTATTCCTTATCCATGTGTCAATAAGCATGAAAATTCATCAGCACATTTAACGTTTTAAGAATTACTTATTTACATGAATTTATTAAACCATTAACAGCCATGTGTGCCATCAAAGAAGCCTCATATGAAGGCAAGATATTTTAAATTCTGGATTTTCCTGCCTATGGAAGATAATCATATTCTAAGATGTGCCTTCTGAAATTTATATGACCTAATTTGAGAGCATTTTACAAAGCAGAAAATTAAGTAATCTGGTCTGAAATAATTGGTCAAAGAAGCCAGGTTCAATTTAATCTACTGATAATTTGAATCTTTATTTCCTTAAAATATTTAAAGTCAGATTAGATTAACATAAGTGATACAAAACAATTATAAGTAAATCGGAGAAGGAGACCGTCAAAGCAGGTGTCTGGGGTGAGTTAGTTACAACAAAAGTGTGGAGCATTCAGCTCTGAGGCTCCTGTCCACAGGGTCCCCTGCAGAAAAGATATGAATTGCCACTGACGTCTTTTGAATGCTTACTCTGCATCAGGCCCAATCCCAAGAGCCTTTTTATGTGTGAATTTCTTTTACTTAACACTACATACCTCAGGGTATTTATGTGATACCACATTTTATAGATGAGTAAACTGAGGCAAAGGAAGGTGAGCAACTTGCCCGAGGTCACGTGGCTAGTACAGGACACTTGGAATCCGAACTAGGCAATCTGACTTCAGAGTTTATGCTCTTAACCACAATGAGTCTTCTTACTCTTCAGTAAGGGAACACCAAGAGATAAGTTTTTCTTGCCCTGAGTTTCAGAAAAATGTAGTTAGTTTAGCCTTGGACTGGGTAATGTAATAGAAAAATGAAAATCAATAACTTGGTCCCAGTTTTACAAAAGAAACAACACATTTTCCACATGGCAACCTCTTGTGTCACTACCTCCAAAATTATGGGAACACCATTAACCTATGACTTAAAGGTGTACACACTTTGCTTTAAATGCCATAACTTAGCACAGGTGAGCCAAGGCTTAAAAATATATATTGTAGATTATGGAGTAAATTCCTATACCTAAAGAGGTCAGAATGCTGGTTTGTAGAGGAGTGTTATCTGGATGAGCACTGAGTAATGTTTAAGGATGGCTTGTTTTATCTCCACATAGAGATGGGGTTTGGTAGGGTGAGCTATGGAACTGGGAAAGGACCAATTTGGCCAGGCAAAAAAGAAAGGTTAAATATTCTTGTGTATAAAAGAAGGTATCTTACAAGATATGCATTTTTTTAATTTAAAAAAGTTTTTTAAAAAATTTTGTCAGAGAGGCAGCACAAGCAAGGGGAGCGGCAGGGAGAGGGGAAGCAGGTTCCCCTCTGTGCAAGGAGAGGACACGAGACTTGATCCCAGGACTCTGGGATCATGACTTGAGCCAAAGGCAGCCACTTAACCCACTGAGCCAGCCAGGTATCCCAAGATATCCATTTTTTAAATCAAGGATTATAACTATATACTATCAGATTATATGTGAAATTTATTAGATTAGTAAAGAGAGAAATGGAAATGTGTTAATACTAAATAAATATGAATATGTGCTGCCTTTTAATATTGTTTGATTTTTAGACGTTTAACTTCATCCTTACAACTACATTCCTTGAGGTAATGTCATATGGTGAGCTTGTGTAGAGCTAATTATCAAACTGCTCCCACTTTAAATAATTCTACAGAAATAAAAGCGTATCTTGTTTTCAAATCATGTCCTATATATTTTTGTCTATATTTCACTGGTGGCTATCTATTCCTTTTGCTTCACTGCTTATTTTGGAAATAGAAAGGAATAGAAGGGTAAAAAGCAATTGAACGTGTAGTTTATTTAAGCAAAGGGAAAAAATCTTGTTTCCAGATAGAAAAGCTTCGTGCCTTTTGGCTAGTTACTGTTTGTTGTTAGTCTCTCCCAGTAGGGGGCAGGATGTAGCAATCTGTAAACTAACTTCCTAGGGGTTAAATGACGAGCAGTCTCACCTTCCTTTGGAATTACTGTTCAATTAAAAAGCTGTTATTTTTTCCTCAGATATATATGTTCTGATTAATTAAGTCCTGCAAAGTGAGATTATGATCATTTGCAAACTACTGTAGTGTAACAAATTAACATGTAGCCCAGTTCTCTTCCAGGATACCTATATGCTTGCACAGATTTCAAGGAAGGATTTTCCATTGTAGATAAATAAGCAAATGGGAATTTACTATATACTTCAAGCTGTACTCGGATGTTGTATTTTAGGACAAGAAGACATTATAGATGATTACTACTAAGTAAGGGAGAGCCCATAGGAAGGGTTTTGCAGCAGTCCTTGAGCCTGGCCTTCCGGACCGTAGGATGCAGAAGTGAATGGTACAAAAGCTCTGAGCAAGCAGCTTGCCTTCCCCTGAAAGGACACAGAACATCCACATAGAAATTGCTGATAGAATAAAATGTTTGTAGGCACTCATGACTGTTAGAAAATGAAATAGGTTGGAGAGTGGTTAGGTGTTCAGGAAGGCCTCTCTAGACTAGGAGGCCATCCCCAAATTCTATATGGGCTGCTTTCTAATAGCTCATTTTTAGGTGCATGCTTTGTTACTGAGAACTGCTTTTCCCACTGAAAATATAACATGGTGATTATTTTCCTAAAATAGCTCGTAAAAGACTTAAGAAACAAAACAGTGTTTGAGTTCTGGTTGTGATACTAGTAGTCTGTTTTAGACACATCAGTTGACCCAAGATTCTTTCCTCACCTATAAGATCATGATCATAATAGAACTAGCAAGGCTATTGGGAGCATTAAAGATAAATGATGAAAGGGGCCTACTAGAGAGCTTGGCATATACAGTAGGAGATAGTTCTGGCCCATAATATAATCTTCTAGACCAATAGTTGACCAGAATTTCTATAAATAGATAGTAAATATTGGTGATTTTGTGGGGCATCCTGTCTCTGCTGCATTTGCTTGACTACTGTCGTGTGAAAACAGCCATAGATCCGATGTAAGTGAATGAACACGACTGTGTTCCAGTGAAACTTGATTTATAAAAACAATGAGCAGGCTGGATTTGGCCAGCTGGCCATAATTTATGACCCGTCCTGGAACAAATATGCATATCACTATATTGATAAAAGTACAGTAATTGGGATATATTATAACTGCTCAGTCACCAAACATAGCACTAATTCATTCATTCATTCATTCATTCTAGAGAACATGTGCAAGTGGGGGGAGGGGTAGAGGGAGTCAGAATCTCAAGCAGACTCCCCTGCTGACTGGGAACCCCACACACAGGGCTCGATCTCACAACCTGGAAATCATGACCGGAGTTGAAATCACCAATTGTATGCTTCACTGACTGAGCCACCCAGGTGCCCGCGTGTAGCACTTTTTCTGTGGTAAAAAGCATTCAGTTGTGTCCCTGTGCCGGAAACTTGCCTCTAGCCTGTTGGAGAGATAGGCACGGAAGGTAGGAAAGTGCCTATCTCTCCAACAGGCTAGAGGCAAGTTTTTTCCTACCTTCCCACACCCCCAGGCTTTTCTTGTTCGAAGTCAGAAGTAGTGCATGGTTCAGGGCTGTCCTTCTGTCAGAGCAGAGCTGCTCAGGGATAGAGTGGAATTTTGGGGATGAGAGAGCGATTTATTTGTGAGGAAAATAGTCATGGGGTTCAAAGCTTCTCAACTTCTTAGGAACACTATAACCCTGGGCTCTCAGGGTTTCACTTAATTTTCCTTCAAACATGCCCCCCTACTAGCCCACCTCCCCCCTTGCCCTGATCTGGCTAGTTTTGAAATGATAAAGCTGCCTCAGAATCACTTGTGGCCGATTGCTGTGCCCTAACTACACTGTCCGCCCACCTGCCCCTGCAGGGCTGCGTTCTGATTCAGATGCAGCTGTGGTGGTGCTCAGGCGCCCAGACTTGTAACCTATAAATTGCTAAAAATAAATTGAGGCCTAGGAAACATTTTGAGTTTATTGAACAAGACTTGATTTGATAGGGCAGCACCAAGCCAGAGGCAGTTAGGTGCCCTCCACCAACAGGAGTGAGGGGAAAGACTTCCGTGGAGAAAATATAGAAGCAAAGCAATTATTTGAGGATGGCTTAAAGCCTAGTTAGCTGCTGGTGACCGGTTGTCCTTAGAGTTTTGATTCTATAACCATGAGGCATTACAGGCTGAGATGTGGGGGTGCTTATGTAGACCGCTGAGGCAGCAGAGCCCCTAGGTCTGATGCGCGCCCTCCTCCTCCACCCCAGAATGAAGTGAACAGACCTTCCCTCAAACAGTTGTTCGCCATTGGAGAGCTAGGGACTGGCATAAAGCTTGGGCTCTTTCTGTGACATAGAAAGGGATCTTTCTTTCCTCCTCTTTCTCTTCTGGCCAGGCCATTCTGATACCACAGAACTACCTCTTATCGCCTTACCTAGTAAGTTTGACACCCAGGGAAGGGCACCGGGAAGGGCATGGGGAACTGAGGGTCAGGAGAAGGAGCTGCAAAGGAAGGGAAGTGGAAGTATGGGAGGCCTGGAGGAGGGGAGGAGTCACAGGGGAGGAAGTGTGCAGCTTGCTCTTCATTTGCCCCGGGGCTTGGCTCTGCCCACAGACACCTGTCCTGGGGGGGTTGGCCCTGCCCACAGACACCTGCCAGCTGTTAGATGCCACCTATTCTTTGTGACTGGAGAACAAGCGGGTGTCCTATACCAATCATGAGAGAAAGCCTAAGCATTTTCACAACTGAACATAGATCCCTTGTGTACTTCCCTCTGTCCTCGCCCCACAAAAAGATAAAAGATTAGTCAAAAATAATTTGAGAATTAGTTTTAGATTAGAATTAAAATTAGAACTGTTCTGAGAAATACTTCTCTAGGGTAAAGAATTGTCTGGAATCAGATGTGGAATGGCATAAAGATGGTGTTCATGGCAAAAAAAAAAAAAGATGGTATAATTGGGGGACTTAAAGAATTAAAGGGACTAGGAAGTTGACATGTGTTTGTATTTATAGAGAGCTCATTTAATTTTCTGATCATAGGGTTTTATACAAATCTTAAATTTTTCATTAATGGGAACTAAATTAAGAGAGGTGAGGTAGCGTAGTAGTTAAGATTCTGCCACTTTCTAGCCGAATGGCATCAGAAAAGCTTATTTTTCCTATCTACACTATAAGTTTCTCATCTGTAAAATGAGGCTAATGCTACCCTCTGTTATATGCGATAAAAGGGTAAGAAGTTACACCTGCTAGAACGAAGCTGACACAGTACTGTTCAAGGCACACTGGCTATTATGGACTAGGGCACCTGTTCTTGGTTTGATACCACAGACAATGTAGCCAATCCTGCACCAATTCTACTTTCTCATTTAAAAAAAAAAAAAGTGAACTGTGGGGTGCCTGGGTGGCTCAGTGGGTTAAGCCGCTGCCTTTGGCTCAGGTCATGATCTCGGAGTCCTGGGATCGAGCCCCGCATCGGGCTCTCTGCTCAGCGGGGAGCCTGCTTCCTCCTGTCTCTCTGCCTGCCTCTCTGCCTGCTTGTGATCTCTCTCTGTCAAATAAATAAATAAAATCTTTAAAAAAAAAAAAAAGTGAACTGAAGTTTTATTGTTGGATAGGGAGCTTCTTCTAGAAATATGGACTACTTGGCACTGGCATTTCAACAGAATGGCCAAAATCATGGGCTCTGGAGTGGGACAGTAGTGGCTCAAACCACATCTTCAACACTTACCAGTGTATTGCAATGACCATGTTGTTAAGCTGCTGGTGCCTCCTTTTCCCCAGGGACAAAATGGGGGTAATACATGCTTGACTGAGTTCACAGTGCGCTTGAGAACTAATGCATGGCAAACCCTTAGCTCCTGCCTCGTAGTAAGTGCTCTGAAAGTATTAGTGGCATTGTTTTAATGCTAAGGATGGAGGTGACTGACAGAGGAAGGTGTGGGGCATGGAGAGCATCCCCTAGCCCAGCAAGAAGAAAAGGGAGAGGAGGACTCATAACAAATGTGGTTCTAGGTTTAAAAAAAAAAAAAAAAAAAAAAAGTGGGTTTGGGGTCTGTCTGGATTATAGCGTTAAAGAATTAGAAAAGCAAACCTCATAGGATTTAAATATGAATTGAAACTCTGTATGATGCTGTTTTTCTTCAAGCGTTCAATTGCTAAATAACTTTCTAAAATAGAGCGAACACACAGATTGAAAATTAGGTCTGGCTAAAATATGCCTCATTTTTCTGACTCCTGCTGCTTTTTAATGCACGTGGAGACCCAGCAGAGCCCTGGTACAGGCTACCTCTGGAATGTTCAGGTCTATTACTCTCTGCCTTGGAGTGTCAGGGAGTGCTGAGAAGCACATTTCCTGTCAAACATGGGGACAAGCTCTTAGGTTTTCTTTTTCATTTGGTTGTACTGGTCTGGCAGGAGTTGTTCTACTCTTTTACAATTAACACTGCCAAGGGCTTCAAATGGAAATGCCAGAAGGCATAGTGCTCTGAGATTCTAAGTTTTATTTAGTTGTACCTCAAAACCTGCTCTATCTTCCTATTGACTGCCATGTTGATATTGTAAAAGAGCTTATTCTCATTTTACACATGGACAAACGGATCCAGCCCAGTGGCTGTCAGCACAGGGCCTGATGCTAAAATCCTCCTGCTGGCTTGTGGACTCTTCGTACACATATATTTCTTTTCCATCTAAATCTCTCCCCTCTGACGCCAGAAGAGCATGGGATTCTGTAGTTCCTATATTCTGCTTGAATGACTCTCCTAATGAATTTTCATTAAGAAAAAGACAAACCTACAGGCAAAGGAGAGAAAATCAAAAGGTATTCCGGTCTGAATGTCTCCGAGGTTAGGGACGTGTCAAAGGATGGGTATCGTAAATGAGCAGGAAAACCTAGAGAGTATATGTTTGTAACACATGAGAGCAACAACTTTAAAATGCAATGCGAAGTCCTGGGGTAGGGGCCAAGGAAAGCACGGGATGAATCAGAAGGCCTGGCTTCTCTTTCTGGCTGTAATAACGAGAAGTCTCACAACGCTCTGTGCTTCAGTTTCAGAAATTGATTTGAAAATCTTCTGTCTTCCCCATAATATGGATCAAATAAATCAATGTATATGAGGGTACTTTCTAAAAGCTCCCAAAACTGTCCATTAAAGTTACATTTTTAAACATTAAGTGCCAGTACTTGGGTAATATATTAAGAATATTGCACAGTTTATTCTGCTTAATATTCAGTGAGGTACTGAGGGGACTCCTTTCAAATGTCAGCTGAGCTGGACTTTTCGACCAACACACCAGCAGCAATGGTGAGATGAACGAGGAGACTATGCTGCTGGCCTGAAGCACTGGCCACTGAGCAAGGTGCCCGGGGTATATGCAGGCAGATCCACAATTCACAAAGGTTTTTTCCATTTCCGGCTGTTCCTCCTTATGCTCCAGGCTTCAGCCTCACCCAGTCTAGACATGAGGTTGCTGTGGCTAAGCCTTCTGCAGTCACTCACCCAGGTCCCAAGAGCAGGCTGCTGGGAGTCTGAGCACTGAGAACTAGCAAAAGCAAACCCATCCTTGTCTGCCCATAAGTGTAGAACAAGAGCGAAGATTCCCAGACCACAAGTGGCTTTGCAAAGGACCTACCGTTAAGTCCTGGGTGGGTGGGGGAGTTCCGAGACAGAAATCCTATGCAAATATGACCTCGAAGGCACTACTCAACAGTATGAGTTCCTATTTAATTGAAAGATCTTAGGTAGAAAACTGAATTTGATCTTTGGCATTGACAGTAGCTGCAGCCAAGCAACGTAATAATGTAGAGAAAGAGAGTAATTGATTTAGGAGTGGAACAAGCATGGCGTCCCATTCCTGCTGGTCTGAAGTCCAGCACTACTCCACTCTGGGCATGGGAACCCGTGTGATGCATGAACTGTCACATTGTCACACCTTCCAAAGAAAACACAACTCCTGAGTAATTTTCATTTCACCAATAAAACAAATCAAAACTCTACCATGTACATTATGTTACAAGGTTGCAATATCAGTGCCAAATCAGCCCTTCTCCAATGCCAAGCTCCCTAGAGCAACTTTGAGGCTCTCTTATCCAAACTCCAGAGACCCTACATGGTTCTCCTTCTACACCACAGAAGTCATCCCTCCTGTTTCTTAATAGAGCAACAATGTGCGCAGTAATAGACATTTCTGTACTTCGGTGCTATTGAGGAAAGATTCCTTACAATGAAAGGTCTGTCATAGGTGCCATTGTTATATCATTGTTATAATTGTCAAATCAGGTAAAAAATTGTTTTCCTGGTCTCATAATTTGTTGTAAGCATAGCATTTTTTCTTTTTTTTTGGTAGAAAAAAATGATATATTGGGAGATATTTTATTTTAAATGCATTTTTAACTTTTACGAACTCTTTTTTCCTGTCTGCCTGGCTGTCTTCCACTCATTGATATTGGCTGGATATCTAGATGTCATGCTGTTTCTTTACATTTTATTATTTATGGGATATGCTCATTGTTTCACTGTCTGTTCAGGAGGTGTCACCATTGAAATGTAAGCCTCAGTCTGTCATCATTTTCTTCTCCAATATCCTTGGTTTATAACTCTACTTGGAAAGGACTTTATGCAATCAAGATTTGAGAATGGAGAATTAGTCTAAAGATTTCTAAATTCCCCAAGTTCAGGATGGGTCTTTAAAACTTCACTTTTGACAGAGGCAGTGAGAACCTTTCATTCGTTTCTCCTGATGCCTTATCCTTTCCCTGACAGCTTTGCTTGTTTCCGTCTCAGAAAAAAATCCTGCAAGAAAAAATGGAGCTCATGAGTTTTGGCCACTGTGTTGTTAGTTAGTGGTAGGGAGGAGGTAAAGGAAAATAGAAGAAAGGACAGGAAGATAGGGTGTTGGTTGATATCTTGTTTTTATAGAAAATTTGCCCAGGTTATCAGCATTTCCCTGCCATTGCTCTTCAGCCTTTTCTCTGTCCATTGGAGGACACACAAGATGGCTAGTTCTATCAGTGCTTCTACTTTGGGAGACTGGTGCGGACAGGAGGGATTTGCATTCTTGAAGGGTTGTGTACATACTTCGCCTGAACAGTCCACCCACCCCTCGTTCTCACTTTTTCCAAATTAGGGAGTACATAGTGGAGGTTTTTTGTTTTTTGTTTTTTTTCAAAATTCCTATTTATCTTTTTTTCCTTGGCTCTGTCTCCTGAGGAAGAAGCCACATTAATTTGTGACATTTGCTGCATTTTCCTGGTTCCCACTTCTCTGTGGTTATAGGAAAAACCCATTCCTTCCTTGTTAGCATGATTATAGCATGCTATTTTTTTTTTATACTCTTTTTTAAACTAGTGGTGTTTTACTTAATTCTCTTGGGAAGGGAGTTCCCATGATCCAGCATTAGTCCATCTCCTTCCCCAGAATTTCAAACAATCAAAAGCAGAACCAGCACAGTCCTTACGACTCCTCTAATACACCAGTGCCTCTTCAGTCTCTGTAGGACACAGCCCAGAGCTTTGGCATGGCAGGCTACGCTCTGCAGGATAGGGCTCCTTTATTCTTACCTAGGAATCTGTCTCCATTCTTGAACCCTACCATCCAGAAACACCAAGCTGCTTGGGTTACTGTGCATAACATGTAACTCCCTATCTCCTCTCTCCTCTTCTGGTGTTGTCCCCTGTAGTTGAAATGCCCTTCTCTGACACCTCTTTCTTCTTCTTTCCTCCCCAAACACACCCAACAGTTTTGCCAGGTATTGCCATGAGCTTCAGTCTTGGTGACCAGCCAGACCCAGTCTACTTCTCTACTTCCACTACAGGGTCTGTGCTCTCCTCTGATCTGTCTCACATGTTTCTATCATTACATGTTATGCTGTTAATCTTTATCTCTTTGTATTGTAATTACCCGTACCTCTGTCCCTCTCCTCCACTAGATGGGACTCCTTAAAGCAGAAATAGTTTCTTTCTGGATGACAGCACAATGTCTAGCATATAGTAGGTCAAATAATATATATTCATTAAAATGAAAGACATTAAAATGAACTAAGAGGCATGCTACTCCAAAGAGAGTAGTTCATGGCAGACTTTAGAATCCTTCTCTCAGCAAAGGAACTAAGAAGAATCTGTTTGGAATCTCTGGTCACTTGTTCTGTTACGGTAACAGAGTACTTCAATAAGTAGAAGACCTTTATCATGGGCAGACTGATCTAATTCATTCTCCAATAAACAAAATAAGAAATCAGAACATTCAAGGGAAGAAAACCAGCACCAATCCCACACTGTTAGTAATAGCATTTGCTTTCTGTGGTCTATGCTTTTGTAATTTTTTTTCTCTCCTGGCATTAAAAATGGCCTTGAATTATCTGGATCTTCTTTCATTCAGTGGATAATCTTTAAAGGAAAAAAATAGTAAATAAGGGAAAATAAAAATTTTGACATGCAGATAAAAATAGTGTCCCTAGTAAATGTTTTCATTCCACTATCTTGAATTCAATATATTTAGTGCCAAACCCTCCTTTTTAAAATGTGTCACCTAATAACATTTAATGTCAAATATATCACTTGTTCAGGCAAATAAAACACCACTAGTAATTGGCACTAAAAGTTTTATAAATGCAGTTGGTTTACTTAAATAATTTAGTTAAGCTTTGGATTCTCATGTACCCCCTCCAGGCTAATGAGTTAGAGACCTCTCAAACATGTATCAGGGAATTTCTTGGGCAGAACCACCTACTAAGAAATCAGAGAAAAGTGTTCAGAGGTATTTTTGTTTAATTTCCCTTGGAAATTTTACCATATTTATTTGTTCTTTATATTTAATTTGAATGTGAGACATTTGAGGAAAATTCCATTAAAATTTCCAAGATGATATACTTTATACAGGGAAAAAAAGTGTGATATGGCAGCTGACAATTATTTGAAAAAAGTCTGTGCTGCTGACTTAGGATCTTTACTACAGGTTACTGGAAAATGCACCTGTAGTATCTGGGCACAAAGAGTTATTTTTAAAAAGAAATTAAGGTACTTTAGTTTTGTTACATGTCAAATTAAGGAATTATGTTTGGAGAGGATATAACAGTTTCTAATTAGCTGACCTTAATATAAAGAGGTGATCTAGTTTGATCTATGTGGTCCCAGGCTACTCACAATGGTCCTTAAATGTGGAAGGGGAGCAGAAGAAGTCAGTTGGACTTAAAGATGGAAGCAGGGGACACCAGTTGAGGAGTGTCTGAGAAGCAGAGCAAGCAAGGCAACATTCTCCCCAAGGGCCTCCAGAGAGGAACACTTTTACCAAAATCTAGATTTTAGTCCAGTGAGACTTCCGACCTGAGACTGTAATAAATTTCTGTGTCTGTTGTCCTTTGTTACAGCAGCAGTAGAACACTAATACATTCAATGTGATGCTAGGTAGTCATTAAAAATAATAACCCATAGTGTGGAAAATACGCTATATTGTTAGGTTAGAAAAGTAGCTGAGGAAACACTGTAGGACAGTGAAACCAAATAAATACGTATCTGTTTAGGGAAAATTTGAAAAATAGGCTATAAAATAATATTCATGGTTCTCAACTGGTGCTGGGATGATTATTTTTCTGTTATCTTTCTGTACTTCTCAAGTTTATTTTTATTTTTATTTTTTATTATTTTTTTTAAAGATTTTATTTATTTGTCAGAGAGCAAGAGCGAGCACAGGCAGACAGAATGGCAGGCAGAGGGAGAAGCAGGCTCCCCACCAAGCAAGGAGCCCGATGTGGGACTCGATCCCAGGACGCTGGGATCATGACCTGAGCCGAAGGCAGCTGCTTAACCAACTGAGCCACCCAGGCGTCCCTCAAGTTTATTTTTAAATCAGAAAATAAAATTAAATGTTGAACATGATTGACCTTATCTCCCTCTCAATCTTGGAGGAGATGAGCTCCATTGAATATAGTAAGCTCCTATAGGTTATCTTGTGCTCAATCCTTTGCCACATTTCTGCATCTCAAACACATTGAAATTATGTTAATGTCTACCTGCTCTATTATTTTTTATGAAGTTTGAAACTTGAGCCGTACAAAATTAGAAAATATTTTTGGCACACAAAGGTTAATTTCTGAATATTTGTATTAATGGTGTAAAGATTACAATAGCAGCATAGCTAAGTACATAGGTATAATATCTGAGACTAAAATCTAAAGTGAATGGACTTAACTTTTCTGGGTTCAGCTGGATACTGACTTTCACCTTTCCTTACCAGATACACTACTGGCCCCCATCATTGTTAAAAAGTCACTGCCTTCTCTTCCTGCCTTATGTGTTTGATTTTCATCAGTGGTAGGTTTTATTGTTGCTCTAGATATTTGTAGAGAATGTAATTTAAAGGAAATTAAACCTCGAGAAGTAGGATAAAATTGGGCACGTTAAGTCCAATGCTTTGATGTTAAGAGCATTTTCAATAGCTATTATCTACCATGCAAAACTGCTCAACTTTACTATAAAGATCTGGTTCTGAGTCACAGGGTAGAAGACCATTATTCAGTATCTGGGAGGCAGCAGACTGCAGTGACCAGGAGGGGAGCTCAGGCTTCATATTTGCCTGGGTTCAAAGGGTGGCTGTAGCCTTTGTCCCGGGCTCCTGGCAAGTGACTTTAGCTTCTTGATTTCCTTTGTAAAAGGGACTGTGACTGTCCTCATTGCCCACAGTTATTGTGAAAAGGAAATAAAATGGCTCTCCCTGTATCAATAATCAGTAATTCGTGGCTATCATTGTAGCTGAATGTCCTTTCTACTGAGTATTGTTACTTGACCTACACAATTTAAGAAAATTTAGTAACTGCTTGTGTTTGTATTCTCTGTGGTCATTTGTTACTTGACCTACACAATTTAAGAAAATTCAGTAACTGCTTGTGTTTGTATTCTCTGTGGTCATTTAAGTCCTGTTATCTCATTAGGTGTGATAAAGTAACACATCTGACAAGACAGTGCTGTTGTATGGGAAGTCAACTGGCAGAAGTAGCAGGAACTTGTTTGATCTCTGTGTTTATGACTGTTTCCTATCACCGCAGTAGAATGAGAATACGAACCTGCACCTAGTTTCTCCGAAATGCTTTATAAAGGGGCATGGATTCTTCCAGTGTAAAAGAACCCTGGTGTTTTAAGGCACAAGTCCTACAGCAAAAAGAGAAACAAAAGCGTATGTGGCTTCGGCCTCTGAGCTCTCCCAGGGAAACAGTGGGAGTCCTAGTACCCTTTCTCTGCGATAAATGTTCAAATATCAGAAACTTTGAGGGAATTTTGTTCTTGGTAGGAGGGCCTGGGAGTTGTATTTGAAGGTAGGAATGTAATGAAAACAGAAGCACTTTGCTGGAACGTACTTTTCTACTCTGTTTGCTTCATTATCACTCTTAAGGATTTTTTATGTATATGCTGAGCTCAAACCGGTTACTTTTTGAAATAGCAACAATGTCCAAGTCTTCAAAGATTACTGCAGCAAAACTCAAAGCAGGAAAGAGGCACTTCAAACAGAGAAATGCTTCTCCTAAGATGTTAAATCAGGAGAGACTAAAAGACCCAAATTACTTATATAAAAATGAGGAGTAAAAGAAATTCTTAGGATTATTTGTTCCATTTCTTTGAAAAAAATGGATTGTATTTTGATAGGAATTGCATTAAATGTGTAGATTGCTTTAGGTAGCATAGACATTTTCACAATATTTATTCTTCCAATCCAGGAGCATGGAACATTTTTCCATTTCTTTGTGTCTTCCTCAATTTCTTTCATGAGTACTTTACAGTTTTCTGTGTATAGATTTTTAGTCTTTTTGGTTAGGTTTATTCCTAGGTATCTTATAGTTTTGGGTGCAATTGTAAATGGGATGGACTCCTTAATTTCTTTCTTCTGTCTTGTTGTTGGTGTAGAGAAATGCAACTGATTTCTGTGCATTGATTTTATATCCTGACACTTTACTGAATTCCTGTACAAGTTCTAGCAGTTTTGGAGTGGAGTCTTTTGGGTTTTCCACATATAGTATGCTATCAAAAAGAAAGCCAAGGTTGGTGGCATCACAATTCCGGACTTCAAGCTCTATTACAAAGCTGTCATCATCAAGACAGCATGGTAGTGGCACAAAAACAGACACATAGATCAATGGAACAGAATAGAGAGCCCAGAAATAGACCCTCAACTCTATGGTCAACTCATCTTCGACAAAGCAGGAAAGAATGTCCAATGGAAAAAAGACAGCCTCTTCAATAAATGGTGTTGGGGAAAATTGGACAGCCACATGCAGAAAAATGAAACTGGATCATTTCCTTACACCACACACGAAAATAGACTCAAAATGGATGAAGGACCTCAATATGAGAAAGGAATCCATCAAAATCCTTGAGGAGAACACAGGCAGCAACCTCTTCGACCTCAGCCGCAGCAACATCTTCCTAGGAATATCGGCAAAGGCAAGGGAAGCAAGGGCAAAAATGAACTATTGGGATTTCATCAAGATCAAAAGCTTTTGCACAGCAAAGGAAACCGTGAACAAAACCAAAAGACAAATGACAGAATGGGAGAAGATATTTGCAAATAACATATCAGATAAAGGGCTAGTGTCCAAAATCTATAAAGAACTTAGCAAACTCAACACCCAAAGAACAAATAATCCCATCAAGAAATGGGCAGAAGACATGAACAGACATTTCTGCAAAGAAGACATCCAGATGGCCAACAGACACATGAAAAAGTGCTCCATATCACTCGGCATCAGGGAAATACAAATCAAAACCACAATGAGATATCCCCTCACCAGTCAGAATGGCTAAAATTAACAAGTCAGGAAATGACAGATGCTGGCGAGGATGCGGAGAAAGGGGAACCCTCCTACACTGTTGGTGGGAATGCAAGCTGGTGCAGCCACTCTGGAAAACAGCATGGAGGTTCCTCAAAATGTTGAAAATAGAACTACCCTATGACCCTGCAATTGCACTGCTGGGTATTTATCCTAAAGATACAAACGTAGTGATCCGAAGGGGCATGTGCACCCAAATGTTTATAGCAGCAATGTCTACAATAGCCAAACTATGGAAAGAACCTAGATGTCCATCAACAGATGAATGGATAAAGAAGATGTGGTATATATACACAATGGAATACTATGCAGCCATCAAAAGAAATGAAATCTTGCCATTTGAGACGACATGGATGCAACTAGAGGGTATCATGCTTAGCGAAGTAAGTCAATCGGGGAAAGACAACTATCATATGATCTCCCTGATATGAGGGAGAGGAGATGCAACATGGGGGGTTAAGGGGGTAGGAGAAGAGTAAATGAAACAAGATGGGATTGGGAGGGAGACAAACCATAAGTGACTCTTAATCTCACAAAACAAACTGAGGGTTGCTGGGGGGAAGGGGGTTGGGGTTATGGACACTGGGGAGGGTATGTGCTATGGTGAGTGCTGTGAAGTGTGTAAACCTGGCAATTCACAGACCTGAACCCCTGGGGATAAAAATATGTTTATAAAAAATTAAAAATTAAAAAAAAATTCTTAAATCAGATTTAAATAATCAAACGAAATATCTTTGGTTTGCTAATTTCCCTTACCCTGTCTTGGAAAAATTCTTTATTAGACAATGTTGAGACTCTAGGGGATCTTGGGATAATCCTCAGATAAAAGGTTAACCGTCCTTCTCATACTAAATGCTGGGTACAAAATGGCATTGCATATTTTCAAAGCCAACTGCTAAAAGCATTGTATCCTTCAGAAAGTTTGGAAGTTTTCACAATCATTATTTTTACACAGAAATCTGTTTATTAAACCAAACAAAACAGATAAAATTATACCAGCCCTCGATTTTTTTGAATTTTCATTTAAATAAGCAAACTCTAAATCCACACCTTAAAAGATGTTTGTGCATCTATGTATTTCCAAAATACTCATATTTCAATAAGTTTTTCACATTATATTCACCAACAGTATCACAAAAGTTCTTTTTATGTGTTTTTTTGTTTGTTTTACGTAACTGTCAGGAACAGTAATTCTAGAAACACTAGAAGAAAAAGCATAGCAATGTCCACAGTTACAAGAAAAAGTGCACATTACTTGGTCACAATCACAGTCATTACTTGAAAAACTATATGTAACAAGTACATAAGAAATCTCACTGATGCCTTAAACTCATTATCAAAAACTGAATGACATAAGTTATACATAAAATAAGGCAAATTCAGGAATGCACAAAGAATTTGTAATCCAACCAAAGCTGAACAGAAAGATAATTGTACAAGAAGCATAAACTGATGTACTTCTCCCTAAATATTTAAAAAATAGGCTTGCCTCAGTGCACAAAGAAAACACCATTCATGTGTATCCAACACTATAAAATAAGAAAGGGCAAACAGTCAGGGGAGAGGAAGGGAAAGTTCATGGAAAAGCTGCAGCTGCGTCCACTGAGAGTTCTTTACATCACTGTTACCTAGAACTGCAAATTATACAAATCCTATCAGGAGAGGTAATGGTCTTTTTGGAAACTATTTCTGAAAGAGAGAAAGAAAAACTACACACGAGTGCAAATTTTCAGATTGTCACTTGCAACCTCTTAACATTCAGCCATCTACATCCAACTGCTGCTGGAGGCGTGCCCGAAACACAGCAGCGTCAATCCACGGTGAGCAGCTGTAAGGAACCAAGGTGTGATTTTTTTTTTCAATGATATGTCTTTAATATTAAAACATTCTGTGATGAAAACCTCTATTGCGAAACTGCGATGTTGAGAGGCATGACGAGCGCGAGTGCAGAAACGCAGGCTTCTTGTGGAAGTAGTTCCTGATGTGACGATTTAAAGAACGTAGCAAGGGTTTGTTTTCCAGCATTGTTATTTTTTGTAGAAAGAATTTGGAAAGAGGAGAAGGCAAAGGGATTGTGGAAAAGGTACTTACAGTAGTTTCTCAAAACAGTTTTCTTTTAGGACCTATGAAAAAGTTACCAAAGTAAAAATGACAATTTTGAATGAAAAACAAGTTTTTGTCTTTTTATAAAAATTACATATATATATTTTTTAAAATACAAGATCCTTCTCAATGTTGTTATATCCTGTAGCAACAAGAAATTTGTTTTTTTTTGTTTTTTTTTGTTTTTTTTGCCAGATACTGTAGCTTTCTGTCCAGTAAGTCAGTAGCAAATTCCACTAATATTTCAGTTGGATCTTGAACTATTTTTTATACCACAAACTTCTTCTGTTTTATCCTTGAATTAAGAATATACAGCGTTTTGTTTTTTTTTTTTTTTTGTTTTGGGGTTTTTTTTTTTTTTTTTTGCCCCAGATATTTATGCTGAGAAACTAAAACATAAAGCAGTAGGCCCGACACATTACAGTATCTCAAGTACTTCAGAGGTCAGAGTTCCTTTGAAACACCTTAACACATCACTTTATGGATCAAGGACAATGTGGCATAATGGAAGTATTTCTCTTAAGACTGTGCAGTAAGACCAGAAGCGTCTCTGCTGGGAAATCAAAATGTCATTAGTGGAAACTGCAAATTTAGACCTCAGTGAATAGGATCGTCATTTGACTCAGTTCTGTTGTAAAATAAGATTTTCCAGTTCATCTGCAGAACGCAATAAAAATGCAGCTGATTCTCGGTATCCTGCAACGAGCTGTCTCACAGCATTGATTTCAGTTGGACTCAGCTGGGGTCTGGAGCTTGAACTGCTGGAGGATCCTGAGCTAGTTGCCAACTGCCTCTTCATGCTGAGATCCGTCGGTCCTAGAAAAAATAATCACAAAATTAACATGAACAATCTTTGTTCCGGTACTTTGAATATGACCATTAAATTGTTGACTTAATTCACTTACTCTTTTGTGAGAAGCTACTGATACCTTTAATCAAATACATCAGCTCTCTGAAATACCAAAGAGCAACATGATATGAAATGAGTGGCTGAGTATTCTCAGACTCCTTGTCCAGACGATCACCTCTTACTGTGGAAAGACCCTGAAGAAGACCTACTCCTAACATGTGCTTTTTGGCAAACTCGATTTTAAGTCTACTCTACAGATACTGCAGCAGTGTAAAATGCTGGGACTTACAAATGTTTTGTGTTTGCACCCTTGGTTAACAAATAATTTTAGGTCCCACCTACTCAGAGGTGGAAACCTCCTAGATTGTGATGCTAATGACTCCAGATTACAAACTCTTCCATTTAGAACAAAGGAAATTTGGGACAGAAGAGTTCAATGACAGGGTTACAATTCAACAGCTTTGAAGTGGCACAGTAAGGATGTGAATTGCATTTTTTTTTTTTTTTTTTTATTTCAGGGGAATGCTTTTCTTCTATCATGTTGGTTAGGATTTTAAAATATGTGTTAAGTTAGTAAAAATTAGTATTTAAAAATATTAGATAGCAGTTAGTTTTAGGCGGGCGCAGTAAGTAAATGATCAGTATGAACAATTCCGCAGAGAAGCCAGACCTGGGGCAGTGCTTTAGGTATTGTTAAAGCTGCTTCTGTATTTATTTGCCTAAAACATTCAGGTGTCCAAACGTTTATTACACATAATTAAACCAAATCAGATAGGTCTGCTTTTTGACAACCTATTGTAAGTTTTTATTTCTTTGTACATTTTTACTTTAAAACAATTTAGTTAACAGAAATGTCTTAATTAAAGATTTTAAAAATACTTTGCATCGATTCTTGGATTATTAAGCCTTTTTTTAGGTGTTATAAAGGTTTTAAGTGTTCATTGTTATAGCAATTGCTTAATGAAAGGTAAGAACCATAACTATAAAATTTGCATTGAGTAATACATTTAAAATCCTTAATAAATATGACTGGGGACATTAACCGAAGGCATGCGCAAGAATTGTAGTAATTCTCTAACTTGAAATGATTTAAACAGATTTTTCTTAGAGAACTTTTCATATAATAGTATTCAATTCCTGAACTGAAACAGGGGATGTTATTTTATCCTGTGTCTCCTCCTTGAGGCCTGATGGAAACAGGTCAAGACCCAACCCCTTTCACCCTGTATCCGAAGGGAGAAGAGGACTCCTGTCAGCGAGGAGGCACATTTCTCATGAAATGGGAACAGCTTCACTTGTAATCTAATTAGGACAGAGACCTGACTAGCACACAAGAACTCGGACATTTGAGAAGGACTTATTTCCACCTCTGCCACAGCCTTAAAGCCTTGATTTCCTAGCAGGAGTTAGTTTCCATTTGTTCTGCTGTTTACAAAATCCCGAGGCTGATATAGCAAGCTGAAAGCGAGAGATATGGGGCAGTTGCACGTGCAGACAGGAATCGATGAACAAGCATGGAAGCAAAACAAGAGCAACTAGTGCATTTGGAAAGTTCTGAATGGATTAAGAAAATATCATGACATAATGGGTTCTGGTTTATGGATGAACCAACTTTAAATTTGGATTTTCTACCCTTTATATTCAAGTATCCCAGGACCAGTACAAATCTTTATAAAACAAAGTAGAAAGGACTTTCCTCAATTATGTAGATATGTCATGTCTAGTTGATCATTATTTTATTAAAAGTTGTAACATTTTATGTTTTTGCTGACAAGCCAAGTGGCTGGTTAATGTCTTTAGGTGGAATTAAGAAAGGGTGAGGCTAGGGCTCAAGTTCTTTTTGGGATAAAAAGACTGATTTTGTTCTAACACCATGGTTCGCAGATCATTCTCTACCTCTGGCTCAGAGGTAAAGGCTTCCAAACTAATATATACTTTTCACTTTCTTTCTAATTATTAACACAGGCAAATTCTAGATAGCTCAGTAACACAGAAGCCATTCACACCTTTGTTATTTTTCTGGAAGAAAGTTGACTTCCATTATCTTGGAGTCTTTTGCATCTACAGGATCAGGATTAAGTATAATTAAAAGTATAAGGAATTTTTTTTTGCTGAATATTACTCAAATCTTCCAAGAGGTTAAGTAGGGAAGCAAAAAAATTAAAAGTCACAAATGAACAAAATTAGTGACTACTCAAACAGCCCTTTTCCTTGTTACTAGTATTTTTTTTTTTTTTTAAGATTTTATTTATCTATTTGAGAGTGTGTGTGCAAGAGCAAGGATGAGGGTCAGGGAGGAGGAAAGGAAGAGGGAGAGGGAGAAGCAGACTTCCTGCTAAGCAGGAAGACTCACATAGGGCTCAATCCCAGGACCCCAGGATCATGAGCTGAGCTGAAAGCAGACTCTTAGCTGATTGAGCTACCCAGACACCTCTGTTACTAGGATTCTTATCTGCCTCATTCAGAAAATGTCATACTTGACTGGCTTAGCTTAACACAAACAATCAATGTAAAGTAAAATGTCAAATTTCATGAAGATGTTAAATTTAATGAAGTCAAGGAAAATATTCTTGGAGATTTGTTCAAATAACAAAGCCATTAAAAAGTGTGCATTCTGGAGGAGGGGCCAGTTAATAAAACAAGCAAAAAGAATGACACAATAGATGTTTCAAGAGAAAATGATTTGAATATCAAGTGTTAAAGCAAATCAGAAAACTTGACTAGTTTTAAAACCATAATTATGCAGACTTTATAGTCATTCTGAAAATTTGAGTAAGAAGTATTTCATGGTAACAGAAAATGTTAGAAAAATTAAGCTCCACCAAAATCAATCTTTGATTTTTAAGGTTTGGGGGCAGGTTTATGTTATTTATTTATAAGTTATAAGTAAATTCTAATTATATGAAGATGTATACCCATAATTCACTTTATTTTTTGATGGATTTCTTAAAATATAGTTGACATACAATGTTTGTTTCAGGTGTACAACACTGTGATTCAACAACTCCTATGCTAGCTTACTTTTGTTTCAAGTTTTTACTAAAATTCTACTTAACATTTGGTGTAATATTAGTTTCAGAAGAATTTGATTCATTATATACATGTAACACCCAGTGCTCATCACAAGTGCCCTCCTTAAAGCCCATGACCCATTTAGTCCATCCCCTCCCACTTCCCCTATAGCAACCCCTCATTTGTCCTCTATAGTTAAGAGTCTATTTTATGGTTTGCCTTTTTTTTCTTTCCCCTATGTTTATCTGTCTTGTTCCTTAAATTGCACAAATGAGTGAAACTGTATGGTATTTCTTTGACTTATTTTGCTTATTAGCATAATACCCTCTAGCTCTACCCACATCAATCAAATGGCAAGATTTCATTGTTTTTGATGGTGAAGTAATATTCCATTGTATATATATACCACCTCTTCTTTATCCATTCATCAGCCAATGGACATTTGGACTCTTTCCATAATTTGACTATTGTTGATAATGCTGCTATAAACATTGGGGTACATGTATCCCTATGAATCAGTATTCTTGTATTCTTTGATAAATATTTAGCAGTGTTGGACCATAGAGTGGTGCTATTTTTAAGTTTCTGAGGAACCTCCATACTGTTTTCTAGAGCACCTGCACCAGTTTCCATTCCCACCAACAGAGTAAGAGGGTTCCCCTTTCTTGGCATACTTGCCAACATCTGTTGTTTCCTATGGTATAAATTTTAACAATTCTGACAGGTGTGAGGTAGTAGCTCATCATGATTTTGTGTTTCCCTCACAATGGGTGAGGTTAAGCACCTTTTCATGCATCTGTTAGCCATCTGTATGTAAACTTTGGGAAAAAGTCTACTCATGTCTTCCCATTTGTTAACTGGATTATTGGGGGGGGATGTTGAGTTTATTAAATTCTTTAGATTCCAGATACAGTTTATCAGCTAGGGCCTTTGCAATTATCTTCTCCTATTCTGAAGGTTGCCATTTCACTAAAGTATAGCTATCACCTGCCACCATACAAACCTATTTTAAATTCATGAACTGTATTCTGTAAGCTATACCTTTCATTCCTGTGACAGTCACTCCATAACTGGAAGCCTGTATCTTCTCTTTTCCTTCAACCATTTTGCCATCCCTTATCCCCCTAGCTACCATTAGTTTGTTCTCTGTATTCATGGGTCTATTTCTGCTTTTGTTTCATTTTTTAGGTTCCACAAATAAGTGAAATCATATGGTGTTTGACTTTCTGACTTATTTCACTTAGCATAATACTCTTTAGATCCATCCATATGGTATCAAATCTCATTTTTTTAATGTTTTTTTTTAATGGTTGAGTAATAGTCCATTACACACACACACACACAGCCCATGCATCTACTGATGGACACTTGGTTGCTTCTGTATCTTGGCTATTGTTAAAAATGCTGCAATAAACATAGAGGTACATATATCTTTTCAAAGGAGTGTTTGTTTTCTTTGGGTAGTTAGCCAGTAGTGAAGTGCTAGATCATATGGGATTTCTATTTTTTATTTTTTGGGGAACCTGCATACCATATTCCATAGTGGCTACATAAAATTACATTCCCACCAGCAGTGCACGAGGGTTTCTTTTTCTACATATCTTCACCAACACTTGTTATTTCTTGTCATTTTGAGTCTAGACATTGACAGGTGTGAAGTGATAACCTCCTTGTGGTTTTTTTTTGCATTTCCCTAATGATTCCTACCATCGAGCATCTTCCTATGCATTGTGGGCCATCTGTATGTCATTTTTGGAGAAATGTCTATTCGGGTCCTCTGCCCATTATTTAATGGGATTGTTTGGGGGGCTTTTTGGTGTTGAGTTCTTTACATATTTTGGAGATTAACTGCTTATTGGATATATTATTTGCAAATATCTTCTCCCAATCAGTAGGCTGCCTTTTCAATTTGTCTGATAGTTTCCTTTGCTGCACAAAAGCCTTTTATTTTGGTGTATTCCCAATTGTTTTTTTGCTTTTGTTTTCCTTGCCTGAGGAGACCTGTCCAAAAAAAATGTTGCTGAGGCCAATGTCAAAGAGATTATTGCCTATGTTTTCTTCTAGGAGTTTGATGGTTTCAGGCCTCACATTTAGGTCTTGAACCTATTTTGAGTTTATTTTTGTGTATGGTATGAGAAAGTGAGGTTTTTTGTTTGCTTGGTTTTTGGTTTTGGTACAAAATGGAGCTATCCAGAAGGGACTGTCTTTCCCCCACTGTATATTTTTGTGTCCTTTATCATGGATTAATTGACCATATAAGTATGGATTTATTCCTGGCCTCTCTATCCTGGTCCATTGATTTACATGTGTTTTTGTGCCAGTAGCATTCTGTTTTGATTACTACAGCTTTGTAGTATATCTTGAAATCTGGGACTGTGATACCTCTGGCTTTGTTCTTCTTTCTCGAGATGGCTTTGGGTATTTGAGGTCTTTTGTGGTTTCCTATAGATCTTAGTATACATTTGTTCTAGTTTTGTGGAAAATGCTATCAGTCTTTTGATAGGGATTGCATTAAGTCTATGGATTGCTTTGGATAGTGCAGATGCTTTAACACTAATTCTTCCACTCCATGAGCATGGGATACCTTACCATTTGTGTTGTCTTCAATTTCTTTCATCAGTATTTAATGTTTTCAGAGTACAGTTCTTTAACATCCTGGTTAAATTTATTCCTAGATTCTTTTTACTTTGCTCTGATCTTAATTATTTCCTTCTCTCTACTATCCTTGAGCTTCGTTGTTCTTTTTCTAATTCATTTAGGCACTGTATGATTATAACATTGTCTTTTAGCACTGTTTTTGCTTCATTCAGAAAATTTCTACTTTTATTGTCTCAAGGTATTTTTCAGTTTCCTCTATTTGTTGAGCCATTGGTTGTTCAGTAGCATATAGTTTAGCTTCCATATTTTTTTTTCCACATTTTTTTTTTCTACTTGATTTCCAGTTTCATACTGTTGTCAGAAAAGATGGTTGGTACAATCTTAAACTTATTGAGACTACTTCATGGCCTAATATGATCTATTCTGGAAAATGTCCCATGTACTTGAAAAACAATGTGAATCTGTTTTTAGACAGAATATTCTATATATCTGTCAAGCCCATCTGGTCTAACATCTGGTCTAACATTTAAAGCCACTTTAAAAAATGATTATCTGTCTGGATCATGTATTGTTGATATAAGTAGGATGTTAAAATTCCCTACTATTTTCATATTACTGTTAATTTTTCCCTTTATGTCTGTTAATATTTGCTTTTAATATTTAGGTGCGTCTATGTTAGATACATAGGTATTTACAATTATTACATCTTATTGGATCAATCCCTTTATCACTGTGTAATGCCCTTCTTTGTTATTAGAGTCTTTGTTTTAAGGCCTATTTTGCCTAAGTATTGCTACCCAGCTTTGTTTTTGCTTCCATTTATTAGCATGGAATATATTTTTCCATCCCCTCTTTTTCAGGTTGTATGTATCTTTAGGTCTGATAGCTAGTCTCTTGTAGGGAGTATCAAGATGGGTCTATTTTTTATTCCTTCAGTCCCTCTGTGTCTCTTGATTGGATAATTTAGGCATTTGTATTTAAAGTTAATTGTCCACAGGCATGTACTTATTGCCATTTTTGTCAAGTTGTTTTCTGGCTTTTTGCAAATCCTCTGTTCCTTTCTTCTTGCTGTTTTATGTTTTGATTTTCTGTAGTTAGAGAAGGATACAATAAGAAAAGATAATTAAAAGCTAGTATCCCTAATGTATATATAGACAAAAATCCTTAACAAAACATAGCAAGCCAAATTCAATAATATATTGATAGGATCACACAGCATGATCAGGTGGGTTTATTCCAAGGATTCAAGAATGGTTCAATATCTGCAAATCAATCAGAACAAAAACAGATACAAAGCATACAGTCTTCTCCATAGATGCATTCCAAACTGGGAAGGAAGACCTAAAACTGTCAATCCTAAAATTTATATGGAACCACACAGGACCTCAAATAGAGAAAGTAATCTTGAAATAGGACCAAAGCTGAAGGCAACGTCCTCCCTGATTTCAAAAAATGCTACCAAAGCTTTAGTAATCAAAATAGTGTGGTATTGGCATAAACACAAACACAAACCAATTGGCAGAGATAGCCAAGTACTATACTTACATGTATGTGGTTAATTAATTTAGGACAAAAGAGTCAGGAATACACAATGGGGAAAGAACAGTCTCTTTTATAAACGGTGCTGGGAAAACCAGATAGCCATAGGCAAAAAAATGAAACTGAACCTCTAAAGCTATACACAAAAATTAACCCAAAGTTGATCAAATACTTTAAGACCTGAAACTATAAACTCCTAGAAGATAAAATAGATGGTAAATTCCAAGACATCAATCTGGCTTTGATATTTTGGATTTGACATTAAAGCAAAGGCAACAAAGGCAAAAATAAACATCTGGGACTATATCAAATTAAAAAACACTGCACAGCAGGGACGCCTGGGTGGCTCAGTTGGTTGGACGACTGTCTTCGGCTCAGGTCATGATCCCGGGGTTCCAGGATCGAGTCCCACATCGGGCTCCCAGCTCCATGGGGAGTCTGCTTCTCCCTCTGACCTTCTCCTCGCTCATGCTCTCTTTCACTGTCTCTCTCTCAAATAAATAAATAAATAATCAAAAAAAAAAAAAAAACCCCACTGCACAGCAAAGGAAACCACTGATAAAATGAAAGAAGCCTACCAAATGGGAGAAAATATTTGAAAATCATATATCTGATAAGGGGTTAACATCCAAAACATATACAGGCATAACACAATTTAATAGCAAAAAAAAAAAGTCTGATTAATAAATGGGCAGATGATCTAAATGGATAGTTTTCCAAAGACAATATACTGGTGGCCTGAAATACCTGAAAAGGTATTTCATAATCATCAGGGAAATGCAAGTCAAAGCCACAATGATGTATCACTTCACCTAAGTTAAAATTGCTGTTACAAGATGTCATAAAACTTCTGTGGACAAAACTCAAAATTCAGCAATTGATAAATATGTTACAAAATATGTATTACAGTTCTACTACTAAGAATGAAATTCCTTAGAGGGGGATAACATTTTTCTTAACTGGGGTTTCAGGTTCATGTTCCCTGTTATCAAAATCAACTGTAAATGTCCATCTGTTAATGTGGATCTGTATAGAGATTTTATGAATTTTATATAGATAGTTGTTTTCAAATTGAGTATATTCATCATTTGTAAAACATTTATAGCCTTCTTCTGGATTTTCTAGAAACTTACCTAATAACTTGTCAATGGATTGCAGGTTAATTACTTCCAATTGAAGATTAAACTGGCAGTTCTTTAATTGAACAGTAAAAACTATTTTGAGATATGGGAATTTATTTTCTACGTGTATAAAGTCCAAAAAACATTGCTGAACCTGTAGTATGTGCTCAGCAAATTTAGCCACAGGAAATGTGTGTGGAAATGTAGATTTAACTTCTTGTTTTAACTTGGACAGTATGAATTTATAAAGCAGCTTAGCCACTACATGTAAGTCAAACAATGTTATCAGCAAAATGGCTTTATCACAGCATAAACTTCACATATAAGAACTGTTTCATCTTGTAATTTCAGATTGAATTCATCAAGAATCATTGTTCATTCTGTAGCATAAGCTAATTTCCAAAGCCATTTAGTGTTCAGAAAAATTTCAATCTTGGCTCTGACCTGAAAATGTTTCCCGCAAGGCCATCAAGCTGCTGTGTCTTAGGACAAGTAAGGGTATTTGGATTTTATTTTTGACAAAATCTCACAGAACTTAGGATAATTAAATTAATGAAAACAAAGTTTAATGCTGGCACTGCTGTACAGTATCACAGGATCAATTCAAAGGTTTTCCACAATGCACCTAATTCAAAAAATAGTTCAGGAAGTAACCATATGACTTATATTTTAATAAACTTTGTAAATTTGCCCAAATTAGCCTTTCTGCTTCATACATCTGAGCCGATTCCACTTTAGGTTTTACTGAATTATTTTGTTCTTTACAATGAAAATATTCTTAGTGAAAGGTGTTTCACTTTATCCTATTCATAAACACGAAGTCTTTTATCACTTCAAACTCATCACTGATTATTAAAAAACAAAACAAAACCTAGCAGTATTAGTAACATCTCCACTTACAAAGAGATAAAGAAAACCACTTTTAATTAGTTGCCTTGTTTTTAATTGATTATCCCCAATATCTTAATTTCAGCCCTTCAAGCAGTGTTTTTGCCATAATGCTACTAGTCAAGCAAGTTTCTTTAGAAACAGTTCTTCAGGGGTGCCTGGGTGGCTCAGTGGGTTAAAGCCTCTGCCTTCGGCTCAGGTCATGATCTCAGGGTCCTGGGATCAAGCCCCGCATCGGGCTCTCTGCTCTGCGAGGAGTCTGCTTCCCTCTCTTTCTGCCTGCCTCTCTGCCTACTTGTGATCTCTCTCTGTCAGATAAATAAATAAAATCTTAAAAAAAAAAAAAAAAACAGTTCTTCAATTGCTGCAACCGAACACCATTTAATAAACTCCTTATCTTACAGTAAGTGAAGTCACTTTCCCTGCTTGACTAATACATGAGCCACTTAGAAACTTACTTTGGTTGCACACTTTCATTTTATGTTTTGATCATATGTTTAACAGAAGGATATTATTGATAATAATGTCATACTTTTCTGACAAAGGGTGAACAAAATTAACTCTTATTCTTTAGCAGCTTGGCTAAATTAGCTAATACATACAAAGCATCCAGGGCAGTGCTTGGCTAATAGCAGATACACACGACTAAATTCAACATACAGTTGCAGTTACAAGTGATCATAATAGAACTTGCCCTTTTAATACTGCTTTTGATGATAGGATTATAATGGTACCACAAAATGTGCTGGGCTGCTTTCCATTTCTTTTCCCGTCTTTTCAATCTGTTTGTCTAAAATGAGTATTTCATCCTTAAGGTTTTGGTAAAACTCAACTGTTAAACTATCTGGTTATATTTTTAATTCCTAGGTTTTTACAATACTGATTCAATGTATTAATCATTGTAAATTCATAGGGAATATCTTTGAGTCAATATTTGTCAATTAACTAAATTTTCAAATACACTAACATAAAGGTATTATTTTAATATTTAAAATCTTTTTTTCTTTCATTCTTATGATTTTAAACTTACTTTCTTGGCTAGTCTTGCTTTAAGTCCTTTCAAAGATTTTGCTTTTATTGGTCGTCTCTATTGCTTCTTTATTTTCTGTTTAATTTCTCCATTTATTTTCTCTGTTCTGTTTCTAACTTCTTGGGTTAAATGAATAGCTCATTAACTTTCTTTGTCTAATGTGTGTGCCAAGATGCTACTTTAGTTCCATCCCAAAAATTTAATGTGTAGTGCTTTCATCTTCATTAATTATGAATATTTCTAAATACAATGCTATCAGTATATTAATAATCCTTTGTCACCATTTGCTTAGTCAATATGAAAGAATGTGTGTTGGGCAAGTTCTAGATATAGCCAGATTAAATTTTTGTTGTATTTTCAATTCTAAGTGATTTTCATTTCTATCAGTCTCTGAAAGAAGTGTTTTAAAAGTGTATGGATATGCCCATTTCTTCTTGCAATTTTGTTAACTTTTTATTAATTTTAAGGTTATGTTGTTGGGGCACATAGTTTCTAGACAACTGTGACTATGAACTGTTCCCTGCATTATTAGGTAAGAAATTTAAAGCTTTTGCCTTAAAGCCAATTTCTTACTTATTACATGTGTGAATGTGTGTGTACACACACACACACACACACACACACACACATTTCCTCTAAATACTTCTGCAAGATTATGTTTTGTATGGGTCTTTTCTATCAAAATGAAACCACTTTTAATTTATGCATCTACCTAAGAATCTGTCCTTTAACAAATACTGGATTACAACACAAGATATGTGTTAATATAAGTTCTGGATCACTCCATCTTCAGGGGGCTTACCACTTTGATTAGGAGAGAATGTCAGATGCCACAGTTCAGTGAAAACTGTTTGACTCTTCTAAAGTCTTTGTCAAACACAAGCCATTGTCAAACTCAAGCCATTTTCAACCCATTCAGGTCTAATATAAGCCTAACAGATTGTGCTGTCAAGTACTTAACTCCTCTTGACCTCATCAAATTTATCCCTTTCTACTTAATAAACACGGATTAATCAACATTAGGTTACCAAGGAACAGGGTATTTATCCATAAAGTATGTACCAAATTGCTGAGATACATATTCTACAGAAAACTAAGAACACAAAAAGCAAGATATTTATCACTGTCAAGTAGCTGTTTAAGGCATTATGCAAGGGAGAAGAGAGGAGTATATGAATCACCCCTACTCTCCCCCTAAATTATAAGTCTACTTTCTACTAAAACTACAGATCAAGCACTGACAAGGAATTACAGGTTGAATTAGATCTTCCATAATATACTTCCATGTTGATTTGAAAGCAATTTTTATTATTTACGCTGTAATTGTTGATATCTCATACAATACAAAAAAGCATACATGACTGTCCTGAAACCAATCTAGCTGACTTTTTATTTCAAAATGCATTTTTGATCTGCTTTTAAAAATTCATTTATTAAATTTTTCTTTTAGTGAGTTTTTCCTGTACTTAATCTTTTCATTGTCTTAATCCATTTATTTCATTTTTCTCACTTAATGTGTCTTGTTAAACAAAAGTAAAATTGCAGTTGAAGAGCTTTTCTACACGATTTGAAAAGACTCCATTGTTTCCCCCACTAAGAAGGCCAATCTTTCCTCTAGGTTAGATTTGCTAACTGAGGGCACTCCGCTCTGTAAACAGCCTTAGTTTTTTCATTGTGTGGCCCTTCCAGTTGAGCTTCAAATTCAACATTTTCTAGAGACCTAACTCTGATAACACTGCAAGACCTGGCAGTGTCAGTCACTCTCCAGCAGAGTCTTAGAAATTTATGAGGGAAACAACTCAGCATGCCTGTTTTGTGCCTAGTTTGGGCTTGTGGGAAAGGACACAAACACTGTAGTAGAGAGAAGAGCTGTTTTCTTAACCTAGATGAATCAAACATACTACATGAGGGTAAGATGAATTACATTTGAGTTTTTGCATTTTCATAGATGTTTACTTTTTTTCAAGTAACAGGAAATACTGTCCCCCCCCTCAAATAATAAGCCCAGAACATCTATTATTTTTCAGAGCTGAGGCCAAAAATATATAAATTGCTTAGTTTATTGGGGTTCTGCCTCCACCATAACCTCATGATTAAAATTTTACCTTATTTTATTTTTTATTTTTTTTTGTTACCTTTCCTTATTTTAAAAGTGTGTGTGTTATGTATGTATGTATATATGTATTTCCCATTTAGTTAGAGCATAAGGGGGGGGGCTTGGGTGGGAGGAGAGACAACGGAAGAGGGGGAGAAAGAATCTCCAGCAGGGTCCACGCTGAGCAGGGAGTCCCACATAGGGCTCTATCCCACAACCCTGAAATCATGACCTGAGTGGAAATTGAGAGTGGGATACTTAACTAGCACAGCTGGGGCCCCTTAACTTTCATCTTTTTCCAAGAATTAATTGGAAGTTTAGTAAACAAGGGGAAAGATGAGAAAAAGATCCAGAATGTCCTCAGGAAAAACTAGATATGTTTTATTCTTTTGTATACTTTTTATCTTATTTTATTTTAAAATTAACAGGAAACCCCAATAAGCTAAAATTTTAAAACATCAGCTGTAAAACTTAGCTGTTTATGTGTATTCAATCTATTTTCAGAAATATTTGAAGACATTTTAAGGAGGTAAATTGAATGGAAACTGTACCTGTGATAAAGTACTAGTTAGTAACCCAAGTAAATAGTAAAACTCTACTAAAGAATTTGGACTTGGACACAGGTTTCATCTTCAAATGATGAAATCTCATTTTATACATATAAATATATAGTTACAATAAAACTAGTATGTGAAAAATCTGGGTTCAAGTCTTAATACGGAAACTCTCTAGATATGTGAACTGTAAATCTGGACAAATCATGTATCCTCTGAGATTCACAAGTAAAATGTGAATACTGCTACTACTTTTGTCCATTTGCCAGGTTATTGGAGCAGGGGAAATGAAATTATGCATGTTAAATGGTTCGATGAATGTGAGAGCTGATTTTTTTTTTTAAGATTTTATTTATTTGACAGAGAGAGAGAGATGACAAGTAGGCAGAGGGGGAGGGGGAAGCAGGCTCCCTGGTGAGCAGAGAGCTCAATACAGGGCTCAATGCCAGGACCTTGGTATCATGACCTGAGCCGAAGGCAGAGGCTTAACCCACTGAGTCATCCAGGCACCCTGTGAGAGCTGATTCTTAACTGGAATCCTACCCTTGCCTGAACTACTCAGTAAAAATAGAGGATTCATGGATTATTTAGGTTAAAGACTAAGGATTTATTCAAATTGATGTAACTCATTGTTATTAGTCAAGGTTCTCCAAAGAAACCAAACCAACAGCGGATACATGTGTATAATATATGTAACAAGGAATTAGCTCACATGATTATGGAGGCTGGGAAGTCCCAAGATCTGCACTTGACAGGCTAGATATTAAGGAAGCTGTGGGGTAGTTTCAAAGTCCCAAGGCCCGAGAACTAGGATAAGTGACTGTGTAAATTCTATTCTGAAAGTTTGTAGGCTCAAGACCCCCAAATTGCTGATTTTTCAGTTCAAGTCCAAAAGCAAGAGTTGACTGTTATCTAGCTCAAACAAGCAGATGGATTTCTCTCTGACTTAGCTTTTTTTTGCTCCGGTCAGGTCTTAATTTCATTGGAGGACACCCACCCATATTAGAACCTCCTCCTTTACTTAGTCATTCAGACAAACCCAGAATAATGCTAGGCTGAATGTCTGGGTACCCTATGACCAATGAAGCTGATACCTAAAATTAGCCATCATATTCCTGTATTTTTTTAAAATTAGGTTCTCTAGATCTTTTTTTAAATTTATTTTATTTGACAGAGATCACAAGTAGGCAGAGAGGCAGACAGAGAGAGAGGGGGAAGCAGGCTCCTCACTGAGCAGAGAGCCCGATGTGGGGCTCGATCCCAGGACCCTGGGTTCATGACCTGATCCGAAGGCAGAGGCTTTAATCCACTGAGCCACCCAGGTGCCCCTAGGTTCTCTAGATCTTAATTCCTGTGGAGTTAACATACAGTGTTATATTAATTTCAGGGGTACAATAAAATGATTCAGTTTTCTACACATCACTCAGGCTCATCAAGATAAATGTATTCTTGAATCCCCCTAGCCTACTTTACCCAACCCTCCACCCACCTCTCCTCTGGTAACCATCAGTTTGTTCCTGGTTTGTCTTTCTTTCCCTTGGCTCAGGAGACTTATCTAGAAAAACATCGTTATGGCCAATGTCAGAGAAATTACTGCCTGTGCTCTCTTCTAGACTTTTCCGGTTTCAGGTCTCACATTTATGTCTTTAATCCATTTGAGTTTATTTTTGTATATAGTGTAAGCCTGTGGTCCAGTTTCATTCTTTTTCATGTTGCCATCCAGTTTTCCCAATACCCTTTGTAGAAGAGAATTTTCCCACTGTATATTCTTGCCTCCTTTGTTGAAGAGTAACTGACCATATAACTGCAAGTTTACTTCTGGGTTTTCTACCCGGTTCCATTGATTTACGTGTCTATTTCTGTACCAGTACCTATTATTTTACTATAGCTTTGTAATATAACTTGAAGTCTGGAACTGTGATGCCTCCAATTGTTTTTCTTTTTTAAGATTGCTTTGGCTTTTGGGATCTTGTGTTTCCAAATAAATGTTAGTTATTTCTGTACAGTTAGGTCTGTGAAAAAGGCTGTAGGTTTTTTGATAAGGATTGTATTGACTCTGCAATTGTTTTGGGTAGCACAGACATTTAACGATATTTGTTTTTGTTTTTTTAAAGATTTTATTTGGCAGACAGAGATCACAAGTAGGCAAAAGACAGGCAGAGAGAGAGGAGAAGCAGGCTCCCCAATGAGCAGAGAGCCCGACGCGGGGCTCGATCCCAGGACCCTGAGATCATGACCTGAGCCGAAGGCAGAGGCTTTAACCCACTGAGCCACCCAGGTGCCCCAACAATATTTGTTTTTCTAATCCATGAGCATGGAATGTCTTTCCATTTGTGTTGTCTTCAATTTCTTTCATCAATGTTTTATAGTTTTAATTTTGGTGCAATTGTAAATGCATTGTTCTCTTAATTTCTCTTTCCACTGCTTTATTATAGAAAGGCAACGTATTTCCTTCCGTACATTGATTTTGTATCCTATGAATTTACTGAATTCAGTTATCACTTCTAGCAGATTTTTTGTAGAACCTTTAGCATTTTCTATGTACTATATTGTGACATCTGTTAACAGTGAAAGTTTTACTTTTCTCACCAGGTTAAATGCCTTTTCTTTTTGATTGCCATGGCTAGGATTCAGTTTTTCAGCATTAAGTATAATGTTAACTGAGGATTTTTCATTTAGAGCCTTTATGATTGAGGTGTGGTCCCTCTAAACCTACCTTGTTAAGTTTTTTTATCCTAAATGGATGTTGTACTTTGTCAAATACTTTTTCTGCATCTATGGAAATGAACATAGGTTTTTATCCTTTTTCTTATTGATATGTCATGTTGATTGAATCGCAAATATTGAAATAGCTTTGTATCTGAGGAATAAATCTTACTTGATGGTGGTGAGTGATTTTTTAATATATTGTTGGATTTCAGTTGCTAATGTGGTTGAAGATTTTTGCCTCTATATTCATCAGATATTGGCTTGGTGGTCTCTTTTTGTAATGTCTTTATCTGGTTTTGGTATCCTAATAATGCTACCTTTGTTGAATGAATTTGGAAGGTTTTTTTCTTTTTTCTCTTTTGGTAATAGCCTGAGACGACTAGGCATTAAAGTGTCTTTAAATGATTGGTACAATTTACCTGTGAAGCCAGTTGGTCCTGGACTTTCATTGGCTGGGAGTTTTTTGACTACTGATTCAATTCTATTTCTAATAATTGCCCTGTTTAAATTTTCCATTTCTTCCTGCATAAGTTTATATGTTTCTAGAAATGTATCCATTTCTTCTAGGTTGTCTAAATTATTGGCATATCACTTTTCATAATTTTCACATACAATTGTCTGTGTTTCTATGGCGTTGGTTGTTATTTCTCCTCTTTGATTTGTGATTTTGAGACCACTTTTTAATTTATGAGGCTGCCTAGAGGCTTATCAATTTTGTTGATATTTTCAAAGAACCAGCTCGGGTTTTTTGGTTGTTTTTTTGTTTTGTTTTGTTTTTTGATCAGCTGTAGTGTATTTCTAGTTTCATATCACTTATCTTTATTATTTCCATCCTTCTGCTGGTATTGAGTTTGGTCTTTTTCTAGTTACTTTTGGTGTAAGGTTAGGTTGTCTGAGATTATTCTTCCTTCGTAAGGTAGGCCTGTATTGCTAGAAATGTCCCCCTGTCAGAAATACTTTCCTGCAATTATTAAAATTTTTGAGATGTATTTTCTTTGTCTCCATGTAATTATTTCTTCTTTCATTTCTTGGTTAACCCATTCATTTTTAAGTAGCATGTTATTCAACCTCCATGGTGGTCTTCCTAGATTTTTTTCTGGTGATTGTCTAGTTTCACAACCTTGTGGTCAAAAAAGATGCACAGTACGACTTCAATCTTTATTTTATTGACACTTCTTTTGTGGCCTAATATGTGATCTACTCTGGAGAACTGAAAAGCATATGTGTTCTGCAGTTCTAGGATAAAGTGTTCTGAATATACTCTTAAATCCATCTTAAATCCATTGAATAACACATTAAATCCAATGTGTTATTCAAAGCCACTATTTCCTATGCAAATCAAAATTACAATGAGATAGCACCTGACACCTGTCAGAATGGCTAAAATCAACACAAGATACAACAGCTGTTGGCAAGGATATGGAAAAAAGGAAGCTACTTGCACTGTTAGTGGGAAGGCACACTGTACAGCCACTGTGGAAAACAGTATGGAGGATCCTTAAAAAGTTAAAAATACAACTTACGATCTAGCAATCATACTACTAGGTGTTTACCCAAAGAATACAAGAACACTGTTTCAAAGGGATACATACACAGTATGTTTATAGTAGTATTTATAACTACCAAGGTATGGAAGCAGCCCAAGTGCCCATTACTGATTAATGGATAAAGAAGATATACAATAGAATATTATTCATCCATAAAAAGAATGAAATCTTGCCATTTCCAACTTCATTGGGTTGATTTTGTTGGGGGATCTGTTTCCTTCCCCATATTAGGGAAGTTCTAGCTATTATTTCTTCAAATACATTTTCTGTCCCCTTTTCTCATTCTACTTCTGGGAAACCTGTAATATGAAGGTTACTATGCTTGATGGAGTCACTGAGTTCTCTAAGTCTATTCTCATTTTGCATAACCTTTTTTTCTCTCACTTGCTGAGCTTGATGACTCTCCATTATTGTCTCCAAGGTATTAATTTATTCTTGTTTCCTCTAGCTGCTATTTATTCAATTATGTATATTAATTTTATTTATTGTGTTCTCACTGATGTTATCTACTCTCTTCTCAAGTACAGAGAGTATCTTTTTGATCACTACCCTAATCAGGTATATTAATTTTCTCATATTCACTTAGGTCTCTTGGTGTGATTCTGTCCTGTTCATTTGAGGCATATTCCTTTGTCTTTTTTCCTAACTCTGTGTCTATTCCCATGTGTTAGGAAAGTCAGCTATGTCTCTTGTTCTTGAAAGTAATGGGAGAGGCACACACTTTTAACAACGTGGCACCTGTCTTCTCCCATAGGGGACACAGAACCACTGCTGAGACTGGGCTGGCCGTGGCTGTTCTGCAAAACATGGGCAGGGGGTACAGTTTTAACAAGGTGCCTGTGACCTTTGCAGGAGGTTGGGAGAGGCAATGTTGGCCAAGTTTGCTGTGGTCTTCTTGCGGAGAGGCCTGCTAGGTCAGGATTGAGTCAGGAACAGCTGGAGAGGATGGGGCACAGTGTAAGCAATTTAGGTAGTGAATGTCTGTGCATCACTGGTGCCTGAGGGTGACTGTGATTATGCTGGAGAGCAAGGGAGCATTATGGTGCCTGCCAGCTCCCTTGTTCCTAGAAATGTCCCTCAGGGACCTGTGAGATTAACTACCTCTCCTTCTGGTGTGCCCCAGATTTTTTTTTTTTTTTTTCAAACTGCGCTTCTAAGCTGTATCTCCTCAGTCTCTTTGTTGTGCCAGCTCTTAAAGAGCAAGGACTCAGCTTCCTTTTACCCTCTAAGCTCTCTGAGCCAAGCCCACTGATTTTTAGAGCACCAGGCTTCACATCCTGCCAGCTGTAAGAACTCATGAAATTTGGTCCTTCTACTTTTTAAAAGCAAAATGCTATTGGAATTTGTCTTCTCTGTGCAGGCTTCCCAGTATGATGATCTGTTTCTCACCCTTCTCAACACTTGCCCCCCTCTGTTGGCCACACCTAGGGGGTTTTGCTCTCCACCACATCTCTACCTTTTCTAATGTCTTCAATGTGGCCTTTTCTCTACATCTAGTTGTGCAGTTTGTTATATCAGTCATGGGGTCATTTTTTAGGTTATTTACATTGATGTGAGTGTTATCTAGTTGCATTGGTGGGACAATGAGTTTAGCGTCCTCCTAATTTCCACCATCTTCCCTATAACACTCACGTAAAGATAATTTCAACTTTGATATTCCAAACGGAAAGTATTCTAAATCATTTTAATATTTTGAGATAATTATATAAGACATGTTTACTACAAAGTAAATGCCCACTATACAAATAAAGATTTAATAAGAATAGCTTTTTGTTCTATATGCTCAATGGTAAAATCATTTCTGTCAAGGGAAATGAAATTCAGCCTGGGATTTTATTCACTTGGATTCTCTTCTATGTTTGTTTTGTTTTCAATTATTTTTAAAATTTGAGTATTGTGACAGATGGTAGCTGCAATTATGGTGAACACAACAGTTACTGAATCACTATGTTGTACACCTGAAACTAATTAATATCATGTGTCAAATTACTCTGAACTTAGGATATTAAACACACACCCACACAAAATGTTAATACCACAGTGAACAAAAAATTTAGGATAGCAACAACCATAGCAGAAATTCTGATGGCTCATGAGGAAAGACATATGTGAAATAATGACCCCTCTAGAGTTAGGATTACCAATAATTAATAACATTTATAGCTAATAAATGCAATATTACAACAAAAATATACCACTGACTCAGCTTGGTCACTAATTCTTCAATGTATGGTAGAATAGTTAAGTTTTTCTGTTTTAAAAAAACAATTATTTTTCTTTAGAAATTTTCCAATATTCTCATCACTATCAATAATCAAAAAGTGCAATGTCTATGACATCATTTCTATTCATATATTTTAAATACCTCAAAATTCACTATAAACATAATTTTAGAAATAGCTGTATATGGAAACCTACAAGTGTTACCTATGGTTATATAGTTATGAGACAAAGTATAAGTGAGATGCTTTAGTCTGATCCATTTGTTTGTAAAATTTGAGTTTCTTATATTTGATTATTTGCCCAAATCTCAACAAATTTAATACATATATTTTAAGATGTTTAAATTGTATATATATTTTTTTTTCTTGGAAGTGTGGGTGAAATGGGATGGGAAGATCCTGCTACCTCCTGAGTATTCATTTTACCCAGTCTAGTAAATAAAGGTTAAGAAGAGAAAAAAATTAACTTTGTAAAAGAATTAATGCTAGAAGTCTAGCAAATAGTAAAACTATAAAGTAACTTTATTGAATCATTAAATTGAAGCTATTCTGTATATCTAAAAACAATGTCTAGAACTGACATCAACATTATGGCAGTGTAAGAAGTTCCTCCATTTTATTCCTTCTTTTGAACAATGAATTGGATATATATACAAGAAGTGAAGCTCCTTTGTGAGAAGTATCTAGAATATATTCTATACTATATAGACTATACTATATAGACTATATACTATATAGAATATAGTATACTAGAATATAGTAGTATCTAGAATATATATCTGAAGACCCAGAAGGAATCTCACCCACCTGTGCATCCAGTGATACGCAAACAGACCTTGGTCTGGGCTGTGGAAACAGCAAAGCCAGCAGAACTGAACCAATTCCTCTTATTGAGGTTATGAAAAAACTTGCAGAGAGCATAGACCTGGACAAATACCCACAGAGATGGCTGCATTGCAAGGAGAGATTCCAGCATGTCACTGGAACAAAAAATTTTGGTTGCAGTGGAGACCGTAAGAGGAATTTACGCTAGGTACTCCACTCCCCCCTACACAACAAAGGACTGAATTATCCAGCAGCAGTAACTGCTCTAGCAGAAAAACTGGAGAGAGTTGAGAAAATGTATGGCTATCCTAGTTGTGTGGGATGTTGCTTGAAATACCCATTTCTGTCCAGCAGCTGTAACTGGAGAGGAAGACTGGGGAAGAGGCAGATAAGAATATCAAATGACATGCTAATTAAACTATAGACTTCAGCAAGAAATCTGCCCATGGTGCCTGGGAGAAGCTCACCCAAGAATCTCCCTCCCTGGGTCCATGGACACCCTCAATGCCTCCAGTGCTGAACCCACACCTCCCCGCACTGCAGTTGACTCCTTGTGCACATTCCTGAGTGGAGCTCTGAGAGCAGTTCTGGTAACTGCTATGGAGTGCTATCAGAAAAGCAGATCAGGGGCTATGGGCAAGGAAGAAATGACAAAAGTGAACTATATAGCACTACCTTCTGTTAAACCCCAAAAGCAGAGAAAACCCTAAATATAAAAGCACCAATGAATGGTATACCCCACATGAAGGCAACTCATATAGATTTAAGGAGGTATCAGCTACTTCAACTGTGAAGTATGGGAAGTTTATAATGATATGTGCATATTATAAAAATAGATCACAAACCACCAAAATTTACACATCAAGGAAGTAGAAAAAGAAAAACTAAGCCAAAGTTAGAAGGGGGAAAAAAAAAAAAAAGCTATGAATTTTTTTTTTGGGGGGGAGGGACATTACAAAAATGACAAACCTTTGGCTAGACTCCAGAAAAAATAAATCAAAATCAGAAATGGAAGAGAAAATTAAAACTTATATGCAGAAAAACAAGAATAAGAGACTGCTATAAACAACTATATGCCAAAAAACTGGACAGCCCATAAGAAATGAATAAATTCCTGAAAACATAAAACCTACTAAGACTGAAACAGGCAAACTAGAAAACTTAAATAAACTAATGAGTAAGGAGATTGTATCAGTAATCAAAAACCTACAAGACATAAAACCGCAGAACCAGATGGCCTCACAGACAAGTTCAACCACACATTTGAAAAAGAATTAATGCACCTCTTTCCCAAATAGGAGGGAACATCTCCAAACTCATTTTATAAGGCAAGAATTACCCTGATACCACAGCCAGATTAGGACACTTCCAGAAAACTAGAGAACAAAAGTATTAATGAAAATTCAAAATTCTCTGGCAACCCATTAAAAAGATTATATACCATGCCCACATGAGATTTATCCTGGGGATGCAAAGATGGTTCAACATAGACAAATCAATAAATATGATACATCACATTCATAGAATAAAAGACAAAAAATCACATTATCACAAGATGCAGAAAAAGCATTTGAGAAAATACAACATCCTTCCATGTTAAAGTTTCCTCCAATTGGGTATAGAAGGAATAACATTATAAAGTCCTTGTTGGAAAAAACCCCCAGGTAACATCATACTCAATGACAGGAGGTAGATTTTTCACTAAGTTCAAGTACAAGACAAGGTTGCCCACTCTATTCTTATCTAACATATTGTTGGAAGTCCTAGTCAGAGCCATTAGGCAAGGCAAAAAAATAAAATGTATACAAATGAGAAAGGAAGATATAAAACTATCATCACTTGCAGATGATACGACCTTATATATAGAAAATCTTGAAGACTCAAAGAGCTGTTGAACTAATCAACAAATTCAGTAAAGCTGCAAGAAATAAAATTAAGAAATCAGTTGTTTCCATATACTAACAATGAAACATCTGACAATAAATAAAACTATCCCATTCATAATAGCATAAAATATCTATACAATGAAAACCAGACTTTGATGAAAAAATTGAAGATGCAAACATGTAAATATCCATGTGCACAGATCAGAAGAATTAACACTATTACTATCCATGTTATCCAAAGCCATCTATAGATTCATTGCAATTTCCATCCAAATTCCAATGGCATTTTTACAGAACTAGTAAGCAATATTAAAACTTGCGTAGAACCACAAAAAGACTCCCAATAAAGTAATCTTGAGAAAGAAGAATAAAGCTGTAGACATTGCATGTCTTCATTTGAAACTATACTACAAAGCTACAGTAAGTAAAATTGTATGGTACTGAGGACAGCCAGGTGGCTTAGTTGGTTAAGCAACTGATTCTTGATTTCAGCTCAGGTCATGATCTCAGGGTTGGGATACTGAACCCCACATCAGGCTCCACGCTGGGCATGAAGCCTGCTTAAGATTTACACTCTCTCTCCCTCTGCCACTCCCTACCCACTTGTGTACATGTGCATTCTCTCTCTCTCTCTCAAAAAAAAAAAAAGTATGGTACTGGCATTAAAACAGATACATATACAAATAAAACAAAATTGAGAATCCAGAACTAAACTCTTCCCTATAGAGTTAAATAATATTTAACAACAGAGTCAAGAACATTCAATAGGAAAATGATAAGCTCCCCAACAAATAGTCTGGGAAAACTGGATACCCACATGCAGAAGAATCAGATTGAACCCCTACATTATTCCACTCACAAAAATTAACTTGAAATAGATTAAAAACTTAAACATAAGACCTGATTTCCTAGAAAAAGACACAGGGAAGAAGTTTTTGACATTGCTCTATGTAATGATTTTTTGGGATATGACACAAAAAGCATAAGCAACAACAGTAAAAATGAATATGTGGGACCACAGCAAATTAGAAAACCTCTGCACAGAAAAAGAAACAATCAGAAAAATAAAAAGACAAAGTATGGAATGACAGAAAATATTTGCAGAACACATTTGATAATGGATTAATATCCAAAACATATAAGGAAATAATGCAACTTAAAACAATCCAATTACAAAATGGCAAAACCAAATAGACGTTTTCCAAAGAAGATTTCCAAATGGCCAACAGGTACGTGAAAAGATATTCAACATCACCATTAGGGAAATGGGAATCAAAACCACAATGAGCTATCAACTCACAGCTGTAAGAATGGTTATCATCAAGAAGAAAAGAAAGAAAAAGTGTTGGCGAGGATGTGGAATATAAATTAGTGTAGCCATAATGGAGAACAGTATGGAGATTTCTCAAGAATTTAAAACTACCAAGTGATCCAGCAACCCACTTCTGAGTATATAGCCAAAGGAAATAAAATAGGATGTTGAAGAGATATACGCACTTCCATGTTTACCGAAGGAATATACATGATAGCCAAAATATAGAAACAATGTTAAGTGTCTCTTAAATGGATGAGTGGATAAAGAAGTTGTGATATATTTATATATATTTATATATTTATATCACAACTTCTTTATCCACTCATAGATACACAAAAGGGAATATTTAGCCATGTAAAAGATATCTATATTAAAAATGTATACATACATAAATACATATATGTATATAATATGTATATAACATATACATACAAGAGAATATTTAGCCATTAAAGAAGGAGATCATGCCGTTTCCAATTAAACAGATGGACCTTAAAAATATTACGCTAAGTGACATGTCAGAAAAAGACAAATACTCTAGGATATCCCTTATCTGTATGGAATCTACAAAAACCAAACTTAAACATATTGTATAATGGTGGTTATCAGCAGTAAGGGGTGGGGGGTGAAGAGATCAGGGATATGTTAAGAGTACAAACTTAGAACAAGTAAATAAGTAAGTCCTTGAGACTGAAAGCATATTATATATAAGATTATTATACATAAGCATGTCATATTGAAACTTCAAAGTTGCTGAGACTAGATCTTAAATATTGCCACCACCACAAAAAAAATTATCTGACATGATAGAAGTGGTAACTAACACTACAGTGGTAATCATATTGCAATATATAAATAAACACATAGTATACCTTAAAGTTAAACAGTGTTATGTCAATTATAGCTCATAAAATATTTTTTTAAATGCTCACATTTAGTGTACAATTATTCAGAACCATAAAGGAAAAAAAAAAACATTAAGGAAACAGTGATACATCTGAAATGATAAAAACTTCTCCTTAGGGAGTCAAGATGGCGGAGAAGTAGGGGCTGAGACTACTTCAGGTAGCGGGAGATCAGCTAAATAGCTTATCTAAAGATTGCAAACACCTACAAATCCAATGGGAGATTGAAGAGAAGAAGAACAGCAATTCTAGAAACAGAAAATCAACCACTATCTGAAAGGTAGGACTGGCGGAGAAGTGAATCCAAAGCAATGGGAAGATAGACTGTGGGGGGAGGGGCCGGCTCCCGGCAAGCAGCGGAGCAACGGAGCACAAAATCGGGACTTTTAAAAGTCTTTTCCGCTGAGGGACATCGCTCCAGAGGCTTAACCAGGGTGAAGCCCACGCAGGGTCTGCGTGACTTCAGGTCCCACAGGGTCACAGAAGGATCGGGGGTGTCTGAGTGTCGCAGAGCTTACCGGTATTAGAACGGGGAAGCCGGCTACAGAGACAGAGCCGAGGAGTGAGCTCTAAACGCGGGGTTACCTTGAACCGGTCACAGGCGCGGTCAGCTCGGAGCGTGGCCAGAGGCCAGGGTGACAGGAGTAATTGGGCGCTTTTCTCTGAGGGCGCACTGAAGAGTGGGGCTCCGGGCTTTCGCCTCCTCCGGGCCGGAGACCGGGAGGCCGCCATCTTCATTCCCATCTTCCAGTCTTCCAGAACTCTACGGAAAGCGCTCAGGGAACAAAAGCTCCCGAAAGCAAACCCAGCAAACCCGAGCGGATTACTCAGCCCTGCCCCAGGTAAGGGCGATGCAACTCCACCTGGGGCAAAGACGCTTGGAATCACTACAACAGGCCCCTCCCCCAGAAGATCAACGGGAAACCCAGCCAGGACCAAGTTCACCTACCAAGGAGTGCAGGTTCAATACCAAGGAGAGCGGCAGAATTCCAGAGGAGAAGAAAGCAAAGCATGGGACTCATGGCTGTCTCCCCATGATTCTTTAGCCTTGCAGTTAATTTAATTTTTTTTTCTTTTTCAATTTTTTTTTTCTCTTCTTCTAAATTTTTTTAACTTTTACCGTTTTCTTTTTTAACGTTTTTTAAATAGTTTATCTAATATATATATGCATATATATATATTTTTTCCTTTTTATATTTTTTTTTGCTTTCTTTTTTTAATAGTTTTTTTTTTTTTCCTTTCTGAACCCCTTTTTATCCCCTTTCTCCCCCCTCACGATTTGGGATCTCTTCTGATTTGGCTAAAGCATATTGTCCTGGGGTTGGTGCCACCCTTTTAGTATTTTACTTGCTCCTTCATATACTCTTACCTGGACAAAATGACAAGGCAGAAAAATTCACAACAAAAAAAAAGAACAAGAAGCAGTACCAAAGGCTAGGGACCTAATCAATACAGACATTGGTAATATGTCAGATATAGAGTTCAGAATGATGATTCTCAAGGTTCTAGCCGGGCTTGAAAAAGGCATGGAAGATATTAAAGCAACCCTCTCGGGAGACATAAAAGCCCTTTCTGGAGAAATAAAAGAACTAAAATCTAACCAAGTTGAAATCAAAAAAGCTATTAATGAGGTGCAATCAAAAATGGAGGCTCTCACTGCTAGGATAAATGAGGCAGAAGAAAGAATTAGCGATATAGAAGACCAAATGACAGAGAATAAAGAAGCTGAGCAAAAGAGGGACAAACAGCTACTGGACCACGAGGGGAGAATTCGAGAGATAAGTGACACCATAAGACGAAACAACATTAGAATAATTGGGATTCCAGAAGAAGAGGAAACAGAGAGGGGAGCAGAAGGTATATTGGAGAGAATTATTGGAGAGAATTTCCCCAATATGGCAAAGGGAACAAGCATCAAAATCCAGGAGGTTCAGAGAACCCCCCTCAAAATCAATAAGAATAGGTCTACACCCCGTCACCTAATAGTAAAATTGACAAGTCTTAGTGACAAAGAAAAGATCCTGAAAGCAGCCCGGGAAAAGAAGTCTGTAACGTACAATGGTAAAAATATTAGATTGGCAGCAGACTTATCCACAGAGACCTGGCAGGCCAGAAAGAGCTGGCATGATATGTTCAGAGTACTAAATGAGAAAAACATGCAGCCAAGAATACTATATCCAGCTAGGCTATCATTGAAAATAGAAGGAGAGATTAAAAGCTTCCAGGACAAACAAAAACGGAAAGAATTTGCAAATACCAAACCAGCTCTACAGGAAATAATGAAAGGGGTCCTCTAAGCAAAGAGAGACCCTCAAAGTAGTAGATCAGAAAGAAACCGAGACAATATACAATAACAGTCACCTTACAGGCAATACAATGGCACTAAATTCATATCTCTCAATACTTACCCTGAATGGTAATGGGCTAAATGCCCCAATCAAAAGACACAGGGTATCAGAATGGATCAAAAAACAAAACCCATCTATATGTTGCCTACAAGAAACTCATCTTAAACCCGAAGACACCTCCAGGTTTAAAGTGAGGGGGTGGAAAAGAATTTACCATGCTAATGGACATCAGAAGAAAGCAGGAGTGGCAATCCTTATATCAGATCAATTAGATTTTAAGCCAAAGACTATAATAAGAGAGGAGGAAGGACACTATATCATACTCAAAGGAACTGTCCAACAAGAAGATCTAACAATTTTAAATATCTATGCCCCTAATGTGGGAGCAGCCAACTATATAAACCAATTAATAACAAAATCAAAGAAACACATCGACAAGAATACAATAATAGTAGGGGATTTTAACACTTCCCTCACTGAAATGGACAGATCATCCAAGCAAAAGATCAACAAGGAAATCAAGGCCTTAAATGACACACTGGACCAGATGGACATCACAGATATATTCAGAACATTTCATCCCAAAGCAACAGAATACACATTCTTCTTTCTCCAGAATAGATCACATTCTTGGTCCTAAATCAAGTCTCAACCGGTATCAAAAGACTGGGATCATTCCCTGCATATTTTCAGACCACAATGCTCTGAAGCTAGAACTCAATAACAAGAGGAAATTTGGAAAGAACCCAAATACATGGAGACTAAACAGCATCCTTCTAAAGAATGAATGGGTCAACCAGGAAATCAAAGAAGAATTGAAAAAATTTATGGAAACAAATGATAATGAAAACACAATGTTTCAAAATCTGTGGGACACAACAAAGGCAGTCCTGAGAGGAAACTATATAGCGGTACAAGCCTTTCTCAAGAAACAAGAAAGGTCTCAGGTACACAACCTAACCCTACACCTAAAGGAGCTGGAGAAAGAACAAGAAAGAAACCCTAAACCCAGCAGGAGAAGAGAAATCATAAAGATCAGAGCAGAAATCAATGACATAGAAACCAAAAAAACAATAGAACAAATCAACGAAACTAGGAGCTGGTTCTTTGAAAGAATTAATAAGATTGATAAACCCCTGGCCAGACTTATCAAAAAGAAAAGAGAGAGGACCCAAATAAATAAAATCATGAATGAAAGAGGAGAGATCACAACGAACACCAAAGAAATACAGACAATTATAAGAACATACTATGAGCAACTCTACGCCAACAAATTTGACAATCTGGAAGAAATGGATGCATTCCTAGAGACATATAAACTACCACAACTGAACCAGGAAGAAATAGAAAGCCTCAACAGACCCATAACCAGTAAGGAGATTGAAACAGTCATCAAAAATCTCCAAACAAACAAAAGCCCAGGGCCAGACGGCTTCCCGGGGGAATTCTACCAAACATTTAAAGAAGAACTAATTCCTATTCTCCTGAAACTGTTCCAAAAAATAGCAATAGAAGGAAAACTTCCAAACTCATTTTATGAGGCCAGCATCACCTTGATCCCAAAACCAGACAAGGATCCCAACAAAAAAGAGAACTACAGACCAATATCCTTGATGAACACAGATGCAAAAATTCTCGCCAAAATACTAGCCAATAGGATTCAACAGTACGTTAAAAGGATTATTCACCACGACCAAGTGGGATTTATTCCAGGGCTGCAAGGTTGGTTCAACATCCGGAAATCAATCAATGTGATACAACACATTAATCAAAGAAAGAACAAGAACCATATGATACTCTCCATAGATGCTGAAAAAGCATTTGACAAAGTACAGCATCCCTTCCTGATCAAAACTCTTCAAAGTGTAGGGATAGACGGCACATACCTCAATATTATCAAAGCCATCTATGAAAAACCCACCGCAAATATCATTCTCAATGGAGAAAAACTGAAAGCTTTTCCGCTAAGGTCAGGAACACGGCAGGGATGTCCGTTATCACCACTGCTATTCAACATAGTACTAGAAGTCCTAGCCTCAGCAATCAGACAACAAAAGGAAATTAAAGGCATCCAAATCGGCAAAGAAGAAGTCAAACTATCACTCTTCGCAGATGATATGATTCTCTATGTGGAAAACCCAAAAGACTCCACTCCAAAACTGCTAGAACTTGTACAGGAATTCAGTAAAGTGTCAGGATATAAAATCAATGCACAGAAATCAGTTGCATTTCTCTACACCAACAACAAGACAGAAGAAAGAGAAATTAAGGAGTCCATCCCATTTACAATTGCACCCAAAACTATAAGATACCTAGGAATAAACCTAACCAAAGAGACTAAGAATCTATACTCAGAAAACTATAAAGTACTCATGAAAGAAATTGAGGAAGACACAAAGAAATGGAAAAATGTTCCATGCTCCTGGATTGGAAGAATAAATATTGTGACAATGTCTATGCTACCTAAAGCAATCTACACATTTAATGCAATTCCTATCAAAGTACCATCCATTTTTTTCAAAGAAATGGAACAAATAATCCTAAAATTTATATGGAACCAGAAAAGACCTCGAATAGCCAAAGGAATATTGAAAAAGAAAGCCAAAGTTGGTGGCATCACAATTCCGGACTTCAAGCTCTACTACAAAGCTGTCATCATCAAGACAGCATGGTACTGGCACAAAAACAGACACATAGATCAATGGAACAGAATAGAGAGCCCAGAAATGGACCCTCAACTCTATGGTCAACTCATCTTCGACAAAGCAGGAAAGAATGTCCAATGGAACAAAGACAGCCTCTTCAATAAATGGTGTTGGGAAAATTGGACAGCCACATGCAGAAAAATGAAATTGGATCATTTCCTTACACCACACACGAAAATAGACTCAAAATGGATGAAGGATCTCAATGTGAGAAAGGAATCCATCAAAATCCTCGAGAACACAGGCAGCAACCTCTTCGACGTCAGTCGCAGCAACATCTTCCTAGGAACATCACCAAAGGCAAGGGAAGCAAGGGCAAAAATGAACTATTGGGATTTTATCAAGATCAAAAGCTTTTGCACAGCAAAGGAAACAGTTAAAAAAACCAAAAGACAACTGACAGAATGGGAGAAGATATTTGCAAATGACATATCAGATAAAGGGCTAGTGTCCAAAATCTATAAAGAACTTAGCAAACTCAACACCCAAAGAACAAATAATCCAATCAAGAAATGGGCAGAGGACATGAACAGACATTTCTGCAAAGAAGACATCCAGATGGCCAACAGACACATGAAAAAGTGCTCCATATCACTCGGCATCAGGGAAATACAAATCAAAACCACAATGAGATATCACCTCACACCAGTCAGAATGGCTAAAATTAACAAGTCAGGAAATGACAGATGCTGGCGAGGATGCGGAGAAAGGGGAACCCTCCTACACTGTTGGTGGGAATGCAAGCTGGTGCAACCACTCTGGAAAACAGCATGGAGGTTCCTCAAAATGTTGAAAATAGAACTACCCTATGACCCTGCAATTGCACTGCTGGGTATTTACCCTAAAGATACAAACATAGTGATCCGAAGGGGCACATGCACCCAAATGTTTATAGCAGCAATGTCTACAATAGCCAAACTATGGAAAGAACCTAGATGTCCATCTACAGACGAATGGATAAAGAAGATGTGGTATATATACACAATGGAATACTATGCAGCCATCAAAAGAAATGAAATCTTGCCATTTGCGACGACGTGGATGGAACTAGAGGGTATCATGCTTAGCGAAATAAGTCAATCGGAGAAAGACAACTATCATATGATCTCCCTGATATGAGGGAGAGGAGATGCAACATGGGGGGTCGAGGGGGTAGGAGAAGAGTAAATGAAACAAGATGGGATTGGGAGGGAGACAAACCATAAGTGACTCTTAATCTCACAAAACAAACTGAGGGTTGATGGGGGGAGGGGGTTGGGAGAGGGGGTGGGGTTATGGATATCGGGGAGGGTATGTGCTATGGTGAGTGTTGTGAAGTGTGTAAACCTGGCGATTCGCAGACCTGTACCCCTGGGGATAAAAATATATGTTTATAAAGCTGTAAAAAAAAAAAAGAAAGAAAGAAAGGATGAATCCCCAAGTTTTGTAGCAACATGGACGGGACTGGAAGAGATTATGCTGAGTGAAATAAGTCAAGCAGAGAGAGTCAATTATCATATGGTTTCACTTATTTGTGGAGCATAACAAATAGCATGGAGGACAAGGGGAGATGGAGAGGAGAAGGGAGTTGAGGGAAATTGGAAGGGGAGGTGAACCATGAGAGACTATGGACTCTGAAAAACGATCTGGGAATTTTGAAGGGGTGGGGGGTGGGAGGTTGGGGGCACCAGGTGGTGGGTATTGTAGAGGGCACGGATTGCATGGAGCACTGGGTGTGGTGCAAAAATAATGAATACTGTTATGCTGAAAAAAAATAAAAAAATTAAAATAAAATTAAAAAAAAATGTCAAATAAAACTGTAAAACCCCAGCATCAGGGGAAAACAACATATTAACCTCCCAGTATCACCCCACAGCCTGTATATTCTTAGATACAACTTTCCTCTCTCTCAAAATTTGTTCTCATGAATCCTGTTCTTTTTAAAAAATTTTTTTTTACCTACTTACCATTTCAACTAGATATTTAGTACATTTGATAGTAACTTTTTAACTTGAACTTTTTTCATACATATATTTTTGTTTTTCTTTATACACACACATACACACACAGATTTAAGTAGTCGTCTTTCCCTATTCAGTACTACCTCTACATATATACCCATTTTAATTTCCCTGTATCTCTGGAAAGTTGAGTCCTCTTCCAGGATAATACCCATGAAGAACTGAAATACCCTTCCTCACCCACATTGAGGGATTATAACCACCTTCCCATCACTACCCCCCTCTTTATTTTGTGTTTTTATTATTTTTCTTATTCTTATGTCAGTGTTTCTGTGTGTGTGTGTGTGTGTGTTTGTACTTTATAAATCTTATTTTGGGGGTTCATCCTGGCTGGGTTTTTCTTTTTTTTCTCTTGTTGGTCTTTTTATTTGATCGTTTTTGTTTTGTACTTTATAAATCTTATTTATAAAGTACTTAATTTTTATTTATAAAAATTTATTTATAAAGTACTTAATTTTGTACTTTATAAATCTTACTCTTTGTATTTATAAATCAGCTCATTTTGGCTGGGTTTTTTTTTTTTCCTTTTTCCTCTCTCTTTGGTGGTGACTCCCAATTACTCCGAAACTTTCCAGGGTGCACCTTGTCTGAATTGTGGTTAATATTTTCAACTATACATCCCCTCAACCACGTCTCACCAGAAATACTAGGAGAAGGGACCCCCAACAGAGGAAAAAATTCAGAGAATGTGACCTCTGCCACAGAACTATTGGATATGGGCATAAGCAAGATGTTGGAAATAGAATTCGGAGTAACAGTTATCAAGACAGTGGCTAGGTTGGAGAAAACCATTAGTGGCAACATAGAATCTCTATGGGAAGAAGTGAGAGCTGATTTGGCAGAACTTAAAAATGCTGTCAATGAGATCCAATCTAATCTAAATACTCTAACAGCCAGAGTAAATGAGACAGAAGACTGAATTATTGATCTAGAAAACAAACTGACAGAAAAGAAGGATCAGGAGGAGGCATGGAACAAACAGCTTAGAAGTCATGAAAACAGAATTAGAGAAAATAAATGATGCCATGAAACATTCCAATGTCAGAATTATTGGGTTCCCCGAGGGGGTGGAGAGAGAGAAAGGACTAGAAGATACAGTTGAGCAAGTCCTAGATGAGAATTTCCCTAATCTGGGGAATGGAACAAGTGTTCACATCCTAGAGGCAGAGAGGACACCCCCAAAGATTGAAGGTAGAAAAACCTCCAGAGATGTAATTGTGCACAAATCTTAAATTCAGAGAAAATATCTTAAGGGAAGCAAGAGGGAAGAGATTCCTTATGTACCCACGGAGGAACATCACAATAATGTCAAACCTGTCCACAGAAACCTGGCAAGCCAGAAAGGGCTGGCAAGACATATTCAGGGCACTAAATGAGAAGAACATGCAGCCAAGAAAACTGTATCTGGCAAGGCTGACATTCAGAATGGATGGAGAGATAAAGAGCTTCCAAGACTGGAAAAGACTAAAAGATTATATGACCACCAAGCCGGCAATACAAGAAATATTAAGGGGGCATTCTATAAAAGAAAATAGACCCCAAGAGTGGATATAGAACAGGAATTTACAGAGACAATCTATAGAAACAAGGACTTCACAGGCAACATGATGGAAATAAAAACATATCTTTTAATAATCACGCTCAACGTGAATGGTCTAAATGCTCCCATTCAATGGCACAGGCTTGCAGATTGGATAAAAAGACAGGACCCATCCATATGCTTCCTAGAAGACATGCATTTTGAACCTAAAGATACACTCAGACTGAAAGTGAAGGGATAGAGAACCATCTTTCATGACAACGGGCCTCTAAAGAAAGCTGGGGTAGCAATTCTCCTATCAGACAAATTAGATTTTAAGCTAAAGACTGTAGTCAGAGATACAGAAGAACTCGACATCATTTTTAAAGGGTATATCCAACAAGGAGATCTAACAATTGTAAATATTTATGTTCCCAACATGGGAGCAGCCAATTACATAAGACAATTTATATAAGAAATAAACATATTGATAAGAATATGCTAATTGTAGGGGATCTTGACATGCCACTTTCAGCAATAGAAAGATCATCTAAGCAGAACATCAACAAAGAAGAGTTGTGAATGACAATTGGACCAGATGGACCTCATATAAAGAACATTACACCCTAAAACAACAGACTACTCATTCTTCTCGAGTGCACATGGAACTTCCTCCAGAATAGACCACATACTAGTTCACAAATAAGGTCTCAACTGATACCAAAAGACTGAGATTATTCCCTGCATATTCTCAGGCCACAATGCTTTGAAATTAGAACTCAACCACAAGAAAAAGTTTGGAAGGAGTTCAAACATTTGGAAGCTAAAGACAATCCTGCTCAATAATGTTTGGATCAACCAGGAAATAAAAGAAAAACTTAAACAATTCATGGGAACCAATGAGAATGAAGACACATAGGTCCAAAACCTATGGGATACAGCAAAGGCAGTCTTAAGGGGGAAATACATAGCCATCCAAGCCTCCCTCAAAAAACCTGAAAAGTCCAGAATACACCAGCTATCTTTACACTTTAAAAGAACTGGAGAATCAACAACAAATTAAGCCAACCCCATGCACGAGCAGAGATACTGAGTTAGAAACCAGAGATACAGTAGAACACATCAACAAAACTAGAAGCTGGTTCTTAGAATTAATAAGATCAATAAACCACAGGCCAGACTAATCCAAGAGAAAAGAGAAAGGACCCAAATTAACAAAACTATGATGAAAGGGAAGAGATCACGACTAATACCAAGGAAATAGAAACAATCATCAGAAATTATTATCAACAGCTAGATGCTAATAAGTTAAGCAAACTAGAAGAAATGGATGCATGCCTGGAAACCTATAAACTTCCCAGACTAAAACAGGAAGAAATTGAGAACCTGAATAGACAAATATCTAGTAACGAGATTGAAGCAGTGATAAAAAACCTCCCAAAAAACAAGAGTCCAGGACCTGATAGATACCCTGAGGAATTCTACCAAACATTCAAAGAAGAAATATTACCTATTCTCCTAGAGCGGTTTCAAAAATAGAAACAGAAGGAAAGCTTCCAGACTTTTTCTATGAAGCCAGCATTACCTTGATCTCCAAACCAGGCAAAGACCCCATCAAAAAGGAGAATTTGGGATAAATATGGATGTCAAGATTCTCAACACAATCCTAGCTAATAGGATCCAACAATACATTAAAAAGATTTTCCACCATGACCAAGTGGAATTTATCCCTGGGATGCAAGGCTGGTTCAACATTTGCAAATCAATCAATGTGTTAGAACAAATCAATAAGAGAAGAGAGAAGAACCACATGGTCCTCTCAATTGATGCAAAAAAAGCATTTGACAAAATACAGCATCCTTTTCTGATTAAAACTCTTCAGAGTATAGGGACAGAGGCAACATTCCTCAACTTTATAAACTCCACCTATGAAAAATAAACAGTGAATACCATTCTCAATGAGAAAAGCTGAGAGCTTTCCCATGGAAATCAGGGACATGAGAAGGATGCCCACTCTTGCCACTATTGTTCAACATAGCACTAAAAGTCCTAGCAACAGCAATCAGACAACAAAAAGAAATAAAAGGTATTCAAATTGGCAAAGAAGAAGTCAAACTCTCTCTCTTTGCAGATGACATGGTACTTTATGTGGAAAACCAAAAGACTCCACCCCCAAATTACTAGAACTTATACAGCAATTCAGTAATGTGGCAGGATACAAAATCAATGCACGGAAATCAGTTACTTTCTTATACACTAACAATGAAACTGTAGAAAGGAATATTAGAGAATCAATTCCATTTATAATAGCACCCAAAACCATGGGATACCTTGGAATAAACCTAACCACAGTAAAGGATCTATACTTGAGGAACTACAGAACACTCATGAAAGAAATTGAAGAAGACACAAAAAGACAGAAAAACATTCCATGCTCATGGGTCAGAAGAATAAACATTGTTAAAATGTCTATACTGCCCAGAGCAATCTATACTTTCAACACCATCCTGATCAAAATATCATCGACATTTTTCAAAGTGCTAAACAAACAATCCCAAAATTTGTAAGGAACCAGAGAAGACCCCGAATTGCCAAGGAAATGTTGAAAAAGAAAAAGCTGGGGCATCACGTTGCCTGATTTCAAGCTTTATTACAAAGCTGTTAATACCAAGACAGCATGATACTGGCACAAAAACAGACACACAGAACAATGGAACAGAGGGGAGAGCCCAGAGATGGACCCTCAACTCTATGGTCAAATAATCGACAAAGCAGCAAAAAATATCCACTGGAAAAAAGACAGTCTCTTCAATAAATGGTGCTGGGAAAATTGGACAGCTATATACAGAAGAATGAAACTTGACCATCCTCTTACACCAATACACAAAGATAAACTCAAAATGGATGAGAGACCTCAATGTGAGACAGGAATCCATCAAAACCCTAGAGGAGAACAGAGGCAGTAAGCTCTTTGACATCAGCCACAGCAACTTCTTTCAAGACACCTCTCCAAAGGCAAGGGAAACAAAAGTGAAAATGAACTTTTGGGACTTCGTCAAGATAAAAAGCTTCTGTACAGCAAAGGAAATGGTCAACAACACAAAGAGGCAACCCACAGAATGGGAGAAGAAATTTGCAAATAACAATACAGCCAAAGACTGATATCCAGGATGTATACGGAACTTTGCAAACTCAACACCCAAAATAAAAACAGATAATCAAGTCAAAAAACAGGCAGAAGGTGTAAACAGACATGTCTCCAATGAAGATAAACAAATGGCTAGCAGACACATGAAAAAATGTTTACCATCATTAGCCATCAGGGAAATTAAAATCAAAAGCACATTGAGATACCACCAGAATGGCAAAAATTAACAAGACAGGAAACAACAAATGTTGGAGAGGATGTGGAGAAAGGGAAACCCTCTTACACTGTTGGTGGGAATACAAGGTGGTGCAGCCACTTTGGATAACAGTGTGGAGATTCCTCAGGAAATTAAAAATAGAGCTACTCTATGACCCAGCAATTGTACTACCAGGTATTTACCCCAAAGACACAGATGTAGTGAAAAGAAGGGCCATATGTATCCCAATGTTCATAGCAGCAATGTCCACAATAGCCAAACTGTGGAAAGAGCTGAGATGCCCTTCAACAGACAAATGGATAAAGATGATGTGGTCCATATATACAATGGAATATTACGCAGCCATCAGGAAAGATGAATACCCAACTTCTGCATCAATATGGATGGAACTGGAGGAGATTATGCTGAGTGAAATAAGTCAAGCAGAGACAACTATCATATGGTTTCACTTACTTATGGAACATAAGGAATAGCATGAAGGACATTAGGAGACGGTAAGAAAAGTGAAGGGGAGCAAATCAGAGTGGGAGATGAACAATGAGACACTGTGGACTCCAAGAGACAGACTGAGGGTTTTAGAGGGGAGGGGGGTTGGAGGGATGGGTGAGCCTGGTGGTGGGTCTTAAGGAGGGCATGTATTGCATGGAGCACTGGGTGTTATATGTAAACAATGAATCTTGGAACACTATATCAAAAACTAATGATGTATGGTGAGTAACACAACACAATAAAAATTTTTTAAAAAGTGAAGGGATGGAAAAGCATTTATCATGCAAGTGGAAGTGAAAAGAAAGCTGGGGTAGGAAAACTTATATCATAGAAAATAGAAACAAAGATTATAAAAACATACAAAAAAGGATGTTATATAGTCATAAAGGGAATATCTAGGAAGCTACAAGTGTAAATATTTATGGACCAAATGTAGGAGCGTCCAAATATATAAAGCAGCTAATAACAAACATAAAGAAAGTGATCAATCGTAACACAAAACTAGTAAGGGGTCTTTAACACCCTCCTTACATCAATGGTTAGATCATCTAAAAAGAAAATCAACAAGGCAAGAGTGACTTTAAGTGACACACTGGACCAAATGGATCTGACAAATATAAATAAGACACTCCATCCTAAAACAGCACACACAGAACATTCTCAGAATAGATCACATTGTAGGCTACAAAACAAGTCTCAACAAATTCAGAAGGACCAAAGTTATATCATGTAGGTTTTCTAACCACAATGCCATGAAACCAGAAATCAACTACAAGAAAAAATCTGGAAAGAACACAAATACATGGAGATTAAATAATATGCTACTAAACAATGAATCAATCAACTAAGAACTCAAAGAAGAAATTCAAAAGTACAACAAGATAATGAAAATGAACACACAACAGTCCAAAATCACTGAGATGCAGCAAAAGCTGTTTGGGGGGAGGTTTATAGCAACACAGGCCTACCTCATGAAGCAAGAAACATCACAAACAAAAATCTAAACTTACACCTAAAGGAGCTAGAAAAAGATGAACAAAACCCATACCACTAGAAGGAAGAAAATAATAAATTATAGAACAGAAATAAACAAAATAGAAACTGAAAAAACAATAGGATAAAGTAATGAAAACAGGAGCTGGTTATTTGAAAGGATCAACAAAACTAATAAACTTTAGGCAGATTCATCAAAACAGAGGACTCAAAATCAGAAGTGAAACAGGAGAAATAACTGACACCACAGAAGACAAAGAATAGTAAGAGGATATTATGAAAAATGACATGCCAACAAATTTGACAACCTAGAAAGAATGAATAAATTCTTAAACTCAACCAGGAAGAAACAGAAATTTGAACACACCAATTACCAACAATGAAATTGAATCAGTAATCAAAAAACTTCCCATAAACCAAAGTCTAGGACCATACAGCTTCATAAGTAAATTCTGCCAAATATTTAAAGAAGAGTTAATACCTATTCTTCTCAAACTATTTCAAAAAATGTGAGAAAGGAAACCCTCCAAGCTAGCATTACTCTGACACCAAAACCAGATAAAGAAACTACAAGCCAGTATTTCTGATGAACACAGATGTAAAACTCCTCCACAAAATATTAGCAAGATGAATTCAACAATACATTAAAAAAATCGTTCACCACAATCAGGTGGGACTTATTGCAGGGTTGTGAAGGTGGTTCAATATTCACAAATCCATCGTGACACATCACATCAAGAAGAGTAAGGATAAAAACCATATGATCATTTTAACAGGTGTGGAAAGCATTTGACAAAGTACAACACCCATTTATGATAAAAACCCTCAAAAAAGTAGTCTAAGGGGAACATACCTCAAAATAATAAAGACCATATATGAAAAACCCACAGCTAACATTATACTCAATGGTGAAAAAATGAGAGGTTTGGGCGCCTGGGTGGCTCAGTGGGTTAAGCCGCTGCCTTCGGCTCAGGTCATGATCTCAGGGTCCTGGGATCGAGTCCCGCATCGGGCTCTCTGCTCAGCAGGGAGCCTGCTTCCCTCTCTCTGCCTGCCTCTCCATCTACTTGTGATCTCTCTCTGTCAAATAAATAAATAAAATCTTTAAAAAAAAAAAATGAGAGGTTTTTCTCCCCCTCTAAGGTCAGGAACAAGACAAGGGTGTCCACTTTCAATACTTTTATTCAACATAGTAATGGGTGTCCTGGCTGCAGAAACCAAATAAGGAAAGTAAATTAAAAACAACCAATTTGGTAAGGAAGGAACTATCACTACTTGCAGATGACCTAACAGTGTACACAGGAAACCCTAGAGACTCCATCAAAAAATGCTAGAAGTGACAAATGAATTCAGTAAGGTCACAGGATACAAAATCAATATATAGGAATTTGCTGCATTTTAGACACTAATAATGAAGTAGCTTAATAATGAATTAAGAAAACAGTCCCAGTTACAACTGCACCAAAAAAGTGAAATACTTAGGAATAAACTTAACCAAGGAGGTGAAAGACTCGTACTTTGAAATCTTTTAAAACACTGATGAAAGAAATTGAAGATGACACAAACAAATGGAAAGATATTCTATGCTCATGAATTGAGAGAAAAAATATTGTTAGACTGTCCATACTACTCAAAGCAATCTACAGTTTTAATGCAATCCTTATCAAAATACCAATAGCATTTTTCACAGACTAGAACAACTATTCCTAAAATTTGTATGGAACCACAAAAAGGCATGAATTGTCAAAGCAATCTTGAAAAGCACAAAACTGGAGGTACCAAAATACTAGTTATCAAGATATACTACAGAACCATAGTAATCAAAATAGTATGGTACTGGCACAAAAAAAGACAAATCAATGGGACAGATAGAGAGCCCAGACAAACCCATGATTATATGGTCAGTTAATCTTTGACAAAAGAGGTAAGAATATACCATGGGAAAATTCTCTTTAACAAATGGTGTTGGGAAAAATGGACCACCTTCTTACAACATATAAAAAAATAAACTCAAAATAGATTAAACACATAAATGTGAGTCCTGAAACCATAAAAATCCTAGAAGAGAGCATAGGCAGTAATTTCTCTGACATTAGCCATAGCAATGTTTTTCTAGATAGGTCTCCTGAGGAAACAAAAACAAAAATAAACTCTTGGGAATACATCAAAACAAAAAACTTCCATACAGTGAAGGAAATAGTCAACAAAACTAAAAGACAAGCTACTGAATGGGAGAAGATATTTGCAATATCTTCTTTACATATCCAATAAAAGTGTTAGTATCCATAATACATGAAGAACTTATACAACTCAACAACAACAAAAAATCTAAAAAATGGGCTGAAGACATGAAGAGAAATTCCTCCAAAGAAAACAAACAGATAGCCAACAGACACATGAAAAGATGCTCAACATCACTCATCATCAGGGAAATGAAAATCTAAATTAAAATGAGAGATCACCTCACACCTGTCAGAATAGCTAAAATAAAAACACAAGCAATGAATATTGGTGAGGATGTAGAGAAAATGGAATCCTCTTGCACTGTTAGTGGGAAGGCCAACTGGTACGGCCACTGTGGAAAACAGTATGGAGGTTCCTCTAAAACTTAAAAATAGAATTGCCCTCTGATCCAGGAATCTCACTACTGGGTATTTACTAAAAAAATACAAAAACACTAATTGAAAGGGATACATGTACCCCTGCTAAAGTTTACTGCCACATTATTTACAATAGCCAAAATATGGAAGCATCCCAGGTGTCCAGCAATAGATGAATCCATAAAGAAGTGGTATATCTATACAATGGAATATACCCAGCCATAGAAAAGAATGAAATCTCGGCATTTGCAATTATAAGGATGGATCCAGAGGGTATAATAAGTCTAATGAAAATAAGTCTGTGAAATACAATACCATATGATTTCACTCATATGTGAATTTAAGAAACAAAACAAAGAAAAGAGACAAACAAACAAAAGACTCTCAAATATAGAGAACTAATGGTTACCAGAGGGGTGGTGGGTAGAAGGGTGGGTGAAATAGGTGGAGGGCTTGTCTTGATGAGCACAGAGTATAGCATTATTGACTCACTATACTGCACACCTGAAACTAACATAATACTGTATGTCATACCAGAATTAAAATAAAACAAATGTTTATTCTTACAATATTGCCCCAAGGAACAGTGGAGTAAGTTATATTTCTAGAAATAGGAACCAGAAAAAAATTTCTAAATTTAGTGTAAAAATTACTTTTGGCTACATTTAGAGTACAACAGTCCTTCCTTATCCCTTTCCAGGGTTTCAGTTACTTCCGGTCAACTTCATCCAGAAGTAGATGATCCTCCATTTGAAGTACTACCTGAAGGTCAACAGCAACTTAATGCTAATGTGACAGTGCCTATATCACTCACATCACTCATGTCATCGCATAGGCATTTTATCATCTCACAACATCACAAGAAAGATGAGTATGGTATGGTGAGATATCTTGAGATATCGAGAGAGAGCGACCACATTCATTCATATAACATTTATTACAGTATATTGTATAACTGTTCTATTTTATTATTGTTAGCTTCTTACTATACCTAATTTATAAATTACTAAATTTATAAATATGTGAATTCAAAAATATAACTTATAAATTAAACTTTATCATTGGTATGTAATATAGGAGAAAACATAGTGTATATATTGTTCAGTACTACCCACAGTTTCAGCCATCTACCGGGGGTCTTGGAAATGTCCCCTGTGGATAAGGGGGGACTATTGTACTCAAGAAGATTATACTCCCTTGTGAGTTTACTCACCAAGAGATAATTTATTTTTCCCTGAGACCACTGAGATATTGGCCAGAATGTTAGTCACCACACATGAATCATTTGTGAGTTCTGAATTTGCCTGAGTGGACCAAAAGCAAACCCAGGAGGCAGTTCGCACCCTGTGGACTCACTTCCACTAGTTCCAGCAATGGGATGTGGATGGAAGAAGGACTCTCAGAAAAAGCATCTGTATGTTAGTCAAGGGCCAATGTCATTTAAAAATGACTGGGTGCCTTGAAACACCACAAAAGGAAATATTAGCACTGTTACTATAATCATATTTGGCATTTGAAAAGTGTTAACATGAAAGAGAAAAAAATAAGGCAACTCTGGCCTTCCTACCCTCTTGGAGTGATTCAGGCAGACAGACCCAAGATCTCTAGTGAGGCCGGGGAGCAGCCTGGTGCCTATTTCAGGAAGGTGCATCAGTACCTGAACCCAGGAAAGAGGAATGTAGAAAATGGCTAATTCAATTTTCATACAGAGAGTATGACTTCCTAGAAAAGTAGAACATTCTGAACTCCCCAAAGAGCTCCTTCCTGAGCAGCAGTGGGCTGGTGAGGCCAGTCAAATTTAACTTGTTTGTTCAGACAGATTCCCAGAGGACATGCCAAAGTTCAAAGGAGGTTGTATGAGGAAAACAAGCCCAGCCTCTTCCCACGTGGAGAGGCCCTGAAGTGGATCCTAGCAGCCTCAAAAACAAAGGTCCCAGAATACTAATGGAGTCATCTTTTCATTCCTTCCCTTCAGTAAGTAAGCACAAACACAAAAAATACAAAACAAAAAGAGGATCTTAATAGTCAAGAAAGATCCATTTTACTGTAGAGAAGGGCTGTTAGGAAGCTGCTACCAACAAGCCTGATCCATACAGAGGTGCAAAACCAGTTACTTGTGCTCGGCTGTCCATGGAAAACACCAGGCCACTCCTTTTATTCAGAGCCCTTTCTCTGAGGCTCCCTGACTGAACAAAAACCTGCTGAAAGATTTGGGGGCTCCATCAGATAAACGTAAAGATGCTTCAGTTTATTCTGCAGGTATTTTGTGTCGTTTTCCTTTCAATTTTCCAGCAACTGATTAACATAATTTCCAATCATGAAAATTTACCAATAAGCATCTCCCTGAAACTCTACATATCTCAAGACATAGGTGTATAACATCATTCAGTCTCACCCAGTTCTAGGTTATCATCATGGTACATGTGGGAAAACCTGGAAAAACAGAATGAATTCAGTGGCAAAACTGTGGTTACATTTCAAACATTTTCAGTTTGGGCTTGCTTTCTCTACATGTCACATAATTTGAACTTCTGTCACAATGAAACTCTTGCAGAATTTGTTTTGTTTTGGGGTGCCTAGGTGGCTCCGTCAGTTAAGTGTCTGCCTTGGGCTCAGGTCATGATCTCTCAAATAAATAAAGAAAATCTTTTTAAAAATTTGTCTTGTTTCTAATTTTAAAGTCATGCCAGCTTCTGCCAAAGAGGTTTTCAATGCCTCTGTTACAAATTGTTAGCTTTTCTCAGAATCCTAAAAGACTGCAAGTTATTTAAAAGCTGGGCAGTTTGAACTAAAAGCATTGTTATTTAAAAATCACCATTTAAGTTTCCATAAGGTTATTCATTGACCACACTTATTTTATGGAGGAGTGTGGAGGAGTGAAAAATACATATATAATTAAATGCATGGAGCTTGATGGAATAAATGTAGAAAAAGTTTTCTGCAATAACAGAACCCTCCAGAAGCCAATATAATAGTGTAAGGTGAGAAGAGTAGTGTCTGGAATCAACACTGTCCAACAGAAATTTCTGTGGTGATGGAAATGTTCTTCTGTGTTAGTGAATTCTGTACTAGCCACTCACCACTTTGGCAAATAAGACCTTGAAATGTGTCCAAGTGTGACTGAGAAACTGAATTATAAATTTAGTTAATTCCAATTTCAATAGCCACATGTACTTAGTGGCTATTGTACTGGATAGTACAGATGTTGAGAAACTTATACTTAAAATAAGGATACAAATGAGTAGGGTTTAAAGTAAGGAAATATGCTAATTAAGATAGGTCATCAAAGGGATTCATTCACATGGAAGAAATGGGCTTTCTAAGAATAGTTACAAGTTGGACACCATGATGGCACAAAGAAGTCTCTACTTTGTGCCACAGAATGTGCTTTGAAAACTCACTCAGGTTTATTGGAACTCTACCGAGATATAATAACTACATAATCCCAATTACGCTGACTTCAGTTACATCACATGGTCATCTTTTTTCACATACATTATCATCATGTAGATCTTTCCATTGTGTAAATGACATAGAAATTATCCATAGGGGATTGCTTAACTTCCATGTATCACTTTTAGACTCTACTTTGTAAAATCATTATTCTCTCAATTTTATGTAATAGAGTGTATGTATTTTTCACACCACAGAAACCCCCAGCTGCTCTTCTGGAGCAGGATGATGCTGAATCCCTCCCCCATGCCTCTGCACTACTTTGCACATGGCTAGTGAACCAGAACAAGTTACTAAGAGGATAAGGTAAAGGTAAAAAGAGCACCTTGCCAGGTACCTAACGATGTAAACATTTATCTCTTGAATCAGGAAACTTAAAGTGGAACACATTTTAAGATGGAACTTGTGTATTTCAAAACATTTGTCTGAAATGTTTGATATGAAACACTTCTCCTGTTCCAGTATTGTGCTCTTCAGGGTATTAAGAGAAAAGGGGAAGAAACTTTAAGAAGACATCCCCAACTGATGATTACTACGCTCAATTGGATTTAGTTAAGTTCTCTAAACAGGTACAATATTTTACTGGAACAATTTCTTTCTGAGACATTTATTTATCCACTTAATATTCATTGAGCATGAATATAAGTTGGTTATTTATTGACCCTGGTGTTATGATAGTTAAAAAAAAAAAAATCACCTTGCCTGTCCTCAAACTGAGCACAGTCCAGTATAGAGAAGTCCATGTAACAGCTTAAGTAAGAGGTATCCCTAGGGTATCAGGATAGAGAAAACTTAATGAGGGAGGCATCCAGAAAATTATCATAGAGAACGTAATAGCTGATATAAGTCAGGTGCTGGGGAGGGCATTCCTGCATGAAAGGCAGGCAATAGGAGGGGTCAAGATGAAGAATTTGTTGTTATATAATTGAATGTGAATTTTCTTGGGATGTCTAGATCAAGCTATTTGGTAGACAACTGGATATAAAATCTGAAGCTCGGGGTAAAGCCGGGGTGAGGTATGCCATTTTTGGCGTATTTTGGGCTCACCACTGAGCAGTGTGCAGAACAAGAGGATTAAAGGGACAATGGCAGGATACGCTAGGAAAACCCCAGTATGGAGGGCACGAGTAGAGAAAAGAAAGCCCAGGAATGCAGAAAGAGAAGAATTATCGGAGGTGCAAAGTGAAAGGGGAGTGTATTATGGAAGCCAGGAGAGCGGATGTTTCAAGGGTCTAATAATCAACAGATATGAATATACTCAAGAAGTCTGGTATGGTAAAGAGCAAAAATCATCTGTAGTTTGACAATAAGTGGACTCATGGGTAAATTTGTCCTGACCAGTTTCAGCAAAATAATGGGAGAGAAGCCAGCTATAGTGGATTGAAGAGTGAAGGGCAGATGAGAAGTGAAGACAGTGCATGAATAGAAGCACTCCTCTGAAAATTTCAGGGGACAAGTGATGCTTCAGAATGTTGATGCTGAGGGCAGCACTATCCACACACAAAGCCAGTCACATCACTATCAATGAGCTCTAGAATGGTAGTGAAACTTATGGCCAAGCTTTCTTAGACTCCTAATTATAGTTTCTGATCCAAAGCATCTTTATGGCCAACAACCCTGAATATGAGTGAGGAGCAAAGAAGATAATAGATGTAAAGATTCGGGCAAACTAGAAATTGCCATACAAATGTTAGTTATTATGGTCATTATTACTACAATTTGGTCTTGTTAAATTTCGATCTGTAAATCAGCCCAGTTTATATCAGAGTTGAAAAACAAATTGAAAAGTCTGCCCAATGGAGTTTGTGGAGAGGAAACATCAGTAGTTAATTTATGCATTATGCATATAATTTAGACTCAAGAGATCCAATGGATAACTGCAGCAAACCATAATTGCCCTCTTTAGACAGCTCAGTGTGAACTTCCTGATAGAAAGAAAGCATTCCAAAGTCCTGTGTAATTGGATGTGATAATAACGGGAGGATTGGCTGCTTGCTTGCCTCTCATTTCAGTTTGATAATTTGAATAAATTCTTTATACAAATTGTAACTGCTGTCATTTTGATAACACTCCAACTTGAGAATTTGGATTGTTGGGTGCAGACCCTTGCCAGTGCTAAACAAATGGAGGCTGGCTAACAAAGGATCTGAAGGGCACCCTTTCCTTGCTATCAAGTCTGCAACAGCGGCAAGCTTTTCCTACTGCTACTGTATTCAAAATTAAGCAGAGTGTAAAGCTTCTTAGACTCTTCCTCTTTCACCCACAGAATCTTCAAATTGTTTAGTCTTTCTTCTTCTGATTCCTTTACTTTATTTAAAATCAATCCTTACCCCTGCCATCCAATATACGTAAGTAATTCTCTTTGCACCTTTTCCTCTTTTGGCACCAAGTGTTCTATTTTTTAAAACATTTATTATTCATTAAGCCAATATGGTTGAGTACTTCTATTTATACGGGAGATATAATAGTGCGCAAGACAGAGATTCTGCTTTCAAGGAGTATATATCTATTTAGGGAAAATACCTGAAAACCTATCTCATGATTCAATGGGACAAGTATTAGAATAGAGACATAAGCAGGAGAGAATAATTACTCTTCTAAAGGATGGAAGGGTGGTGAGGTACAGTAAGGTTTCCCTGAGGATGTATTATTTAATCAAAATCTTAAAGGATTCTGATATTTAGACAAGAAGAGGGAGAATATTTTATCTCATTTTGATCTGTAAATTCCTTGAAGTCAGTGATTCTGCCTTACTCAACTTTGTTTCTCTCAAGGTGACTGCTATGGACTGAATGTCTGCCTTCCTCTCAAAATTCATATATCGAAATCTAATCTCCAGCATGATTTTATGTGGAGGTAGGACCCTTGGAAGGTAGTTAGTTGTCAGGGAGGAACTGTCAGAAATGGGAGGAGTGCCTTTATCAGAGAGACCCCATTCCTTTCCCTGTGTGGGGACCCAGGGAAAAGGTGGCCAGGAAGCAGGTTCTCACCAGATACCAAATCTGCCAGCTCCATGATCTTGGACTCCAGAATGCTGAGTAATAAAGGTTTGTTGTTTAAGCTCCCCACTATATGGTATTTTTGTTATGACAGCCCAAATAAATTATGAAAGAAATTAAAGTGATTTGAAAATGAGATCCCAAACTCCTAAGTCTTCGGACTCTTTAAGTCCAAGTGCCATTAAGGTATCCTTTCTCATTCTTTTGCCCTCCTGTTCTTTTTGGAACATAGCACAATCTACAGGGTTCATGTTCTTGTAAAAGGTTTTACAAACATTGTATCTCCTTCAATCTTTGCCTCCCTATTTAGGCAGCTAATCCACATCATGCTTCCCATTTAATGATTTAAATTCTTATTGTCTTTATCTGCTTTATAAGTTCACATGTGTAGCTAACTCACCTTGTTCTCTTGAAAGTTGCTGCTCTGTTATGCACTTTTCAGAAGATCTCTATAAATCCTAAAATCAAGAATTCTCAAATTGAGAGGAACTGGAGTTGTCAGCCATCAGAGAAAATGGCATCTCATATAATGCTAAATCTTCTGCTATGTCCTTTTTAGCTCTCAAGATTTATGTATATATATACAGTTTCTTTCCCCACAACTCCAAATCTGTTACAGGGAATGACTATTCTGAGGTCTTCAAAGTGAAGAAATAAGCTAAAGATAATGCCATTTTTAAAAGTCAGAATGTTTGGGGTTTCCAGAATTTATGAAGAAAAGTCCCCAAATAAAGGAAATCGTGGGCCTGATCCAATCAAGCTGCCTTTCTGTGATTAAAACAAGCAAAGACTAGACACTATCAAAATAGCAGTAGCCATTACCAGTATTACAGGTAGGATGTGTTTTTGAGGGAAAAAAATGTTATTTAGAGCTCCTTCACAACCTGAAATTAACCATTTGCCTTGCTACCATTGCTATAGCCAAAGTTATTTTTCTAACGTGAGGTAGAGAAATTCTTTGGTTTAAGCCTGAAGCTGTTATTTGCCAAGACTCATCTTTTGCTTCTTCCTCCTTTTTTTTTTTTCCCCTTAAACACCATTACACACATCCCAAAGCCAATGCTCAAAGAAAGCCACCCATTTTAAATTTGTTGCATGTCAACTGGTTATTCTGCTACTCTTGTTTCTTTGCTTCGGAACACAGGCTGAATTGTTCAAAGTTGTTCTTTACTGTGTTCTTAAGAAATCACTGTACAGGGCGCCTGGGTGGCTCAGTGGGTTGAGCCACTGCCTTTGGCTCAGGTCATGATCTCAGGGTCCTGGGATCGAGTCCCGCATCGGGCTCTCTGCTCAGGGGAGCCTGCTTCCCTTCCTCTCTCTCTGCCTGCCTCTCTGCCTACTTGTGATCTCTGTCTGTCAAATAAATAAATAAAATCTTAAAAAAAAAAAAAAAGAAATCACTGTACAAAAACCAAAAGACGTATTAATCCAATAACCAGAAAGTCAGCCTGCATGACCTTGAGCAAGTCACTTTACTTTCCTGGTCTGTTTCTTTAGTCATAGGCTTTTGAAAATAAAGAGATTGCTATCAAATTATTTTCTCAAGTCCCTTTAGGCCCATCATCCTATGTTAGGTTTACTAGGGGTTAACTTCCAGACAGATAAATCTCATGATAGTACCATAGTACCTTCATTAAACTGCCAATTTATAAAACCTGCTTTCTAATCATGTATATGGCTGCATACTTAGAACCTATACCAGATTTCCTATGTGGCTTCTGAGTAGAAATGAGCAATAAAATTGAAGAATGGATACCAATGTATTGTGATTACATATGTATGTAAATGTGTGGAGGGGTGTGTAGTATGTGTGTGTCCACACATTGTGGTACCAGTTTCAAAGGACAAACTTACAATGCTATGAAAATTATGACTATATTTTATCTAGACTTGGAAGTGTGGATTTAAAAGATGAGCGATAAATGAGGGACATGTGGTGAAAAGGGCACATTAAAGAAAAGTTCAGGTGGGTTTAGCCATAGAAGTGTTTTAGATAATGAAGTGATGCAATCAGATTTTTCTTTTCTTAAAAATTATGTTAATGACACAAGATGGGATCAAGAGGGAGACAAACCATAAGACACTCTTAATCTCACAAAATAAACGGAGGGTTGCTGCAGGGGGTGGGGGTGTTGTGGAGAGGGTGGTTGGGTTATGGACATTGGGGATGGTATGTGATATGGTGAGTGCTATGAAGTGTGTAAGCCTGACGATTCACAAACCTGTACCCCTGGGGCAAATAATACATTATATATTAATAAGAATAATTAATAAAAAAATATTTTGGTTCCTATGTGGAGAATGGGTTGAAGGGCAAGAAAAATTTTGGTGCCCTGCTCATTAATAATTCACAGCAAAATTTTCCTTTAAATTTAAATTTCCTAAAATTTCTTAAATGATTGGCAGTTGCCCAAAGTTCTCTCCTCTCTCCTCAAAAAACTCAAAATATTCTCATTTGTGTCTTCAGTCTTGTCCTTCTTTGTATATATTATCTTTCTTCCCACCATAACTCTGCATTTTTTATAGAAACACAGTGCTTCTTCCAATTTGTTCAATAAGTCAAAAGAGCAAAGTAGAGCATAAAACATGTGTAGCCTGTGGGATCCTGAGCTCAGAAGAGTCCCCTGCTTTGTGTAATGCTCTGTTATCACCATCTTGATATTCTTACCTTTTAAATAAGAAACCCTACATTTTCACTTAGGTTCCCAAATTACACAGCCATTTATGGAGCAAAGATAAATTATTTTGGTTGTACTTGAGTAGAGGTGAGCAATATTCGGTTTGCCCAATATTCTTTTATACATCTCTTCCATGTCTAAAGTTTTGCTCATTTCTCTTCATTTTTAGTAACACCATGACATCACAGAAATAACCAGTATTGGGCAAAATAGATGTAGGACATTACTAGAGATAAAGAGGTATTTTACAATAATTAGTCAATCCATCAATAAAATATAACAATATAAACAGTAAATATGACTACTGGCAATGTCCCAAAAGAAATGAATCAAAATCAAAACTATTAGAAACAAAGGCAAAGTAAACATTCAATAATAGTAGTTGGAGATTTCAATAACCTTCTTTTAATAATGGATAAAATAACTAGGCAGATGATCAACAAGAACATAGAAAACATGGACAACACTATAAACCAACTAGACCTAATACAGATTTACATATACCCAACCATCAACTGCAGAATACACATCCTTTTTAGGATGGGACACATGGGACATTCTCTAGGGTAGATCACAATCGAGGTCATAAAAGAAGCTTCAATTAATTTGAAAGGATTGAAATATATAAAGTATGTTTTCCAATCACAATGGAATAAAATTAGAAATTAAATAAATTAGAGAAATTCACAAATATTCACAATTAAACAACATAATCCTAAATAATCTGTGGGTCAGATAAGAAGTGACAAAGGAAATTAGAAAACACACTTTAAGGTGAAGGAAAACAAAAACAATATACCAAAACCTATGTGATGTAGATAAAACAATGCTTAGAAGGGAATTTGTAGCTGTAAATAACTACATATGAAGAAAAATAGGCTTCAAACAATTGTCTTAACAGCTTAAGACTGGAAAATAAGGACCAACTGAACTTAATGTAAGCAAAATGAAGGGAATAATAAATGTGGGAGTAAAAATTAATGAAATAAGAGAATAGAAAAATACAGAAAACAAAAGAAGCCAAAGGTTTTCCTTTGAAATGATGAAGCAAAATGACAAGTCTTTAGCGAGAGTCACCAAGAACGGGGAGAACCATAACTAGAATCCGAAATTACAAATAAAAGGTATTCAAATTGGCAAAGAAGTCAAACTCTCTTCCTTCATGATAACTTCATACTTTATGTGGAAAACCCAAGAGACTCCACCTCTAAATTACTAGAACTCATACAGCAATTCAGTAATGTGACAGGATACAAAATCAATGCACAGAAATCAATTGCTTTCTTATACACTAACAATGAAACTGTAGAAAGGGAAATTAGAGAATCAATTCCCAAAACCATAGGATACCTTGGAATAAACCTAACCAAAGAGGTAAAGGATCCATACTCGAGGAATTATAGAACACTCACGAAAGAAACTGAAGACACAAAAAGATGGAAAAACATTCCATGCTTATGGCTCAGAAGAATAAACATAGTTAAAATGTCTATGCTGCCCAGAGCAATCTATACTTTCAATGCCAACTCAGTCAAAATATCATCATCATTTTTCATAGTGCTGGAACAAACAATCCCAAAATTTGTATGGAACAAGAGAAGACCCGAATCACCAAGGAAATGTTGAAAAAGAAAAACAAAGCTGCTGGGACGCCTGGGTGGCTCAGTTGGTTAAGCAGCTGCCTTCGGCTCAGGTCATGATCTCAGCGTGCTGGGATCAAGTCCCGCATCGGGCTTCTTGTTCGTCAGGGAACCTGCTTCTCCCTCTGCCTCTGCCTGCCATTCTGTCTGCCTGTGCTCACTCTCTCTCCCTCTCTCTCTCTGACAAATAAATAAATAAAATCTTTAAAAAAAAAAAAAAAGAATATTAAATCTTTAGAAAAACAAAGCTGGGGGCATCACACTGTATTACAAAGCTGTGATCACCAAGACAGCATAGTACCGGCACAAAAACAGACACATAGACCAATGGAATAGAGGGGAGAGCCCAAAGATGGACCCTCAACTCTATGGTCAAATAATCTTCAACAAAGCAGGAAAAAATATCCTGTAGAAAAAAGACAGTCTCTTCAATAAATGGTGCTGGGAAAATTGGACAGCTATATACAGAAGAATGAAACTCGACCATTCTCTTACACCATACACAAAGATAAACTCCAAATGGATGAAAGATCTCAATGTGAGACAGCAATCCATCAAAATCCTAGAGGAGAAGAGAGGCAGTAACCTCTTCGACATCGGCCACAGCAACTTCTTTTAAGACATGTCTCCAAAGGCAAGGGAAACAAAAGTGAAAATGAACTTTTGGGACTTCATCAAGATAAAAAGCTTCTGTACAGCAAAGGAAATGGTCAACAAAACAAAGAGGCAACCCATGAAATGGGAGAAGATAGTCGCAAATGACACTACAGACAAAGGGCTGATATCCAAGATCTATAAAGAACTTCTCAAACTCAATGCCCCCAAAATATAATCAAGTCAAAAAACAGAAGACAGGGACAGACACTTCTCCAATGAAGACATACAAATGGCTAACAGACACATGAAAAAATGTTCATTGCCATTATCCATCAAGGAAATTAAAATCAAACCTCATTAAGGTACCACCTTACACCAGTTAGAATGGCAAAAATTGACAAAGCAAGAAACAACAAATGTTGGAGAGGATGCTGATGGGAATATAAGGTGGTGCAGCCACTTTGGCAAACAGTGTGGAGATTCCTCAAAAATTAAAAATAGAGCTACCCTATGACCTGGCAATTGTACCACTGGGTATTTACCCCAAAGATACAGATGTAGAGAAAAGCAGGTCCATATGTACCCTAATGTTCATAGCAGCAATGTCCACAATAACCAAACTGTGGAAAGAGCCGAGATGCCCTTCAACAGATAAATGGATAAAGAAGATGTGGTCCATAAATACAATGGAATATTACTCAGCCATCAGAAAGGATGAATACCCAACTTCTGCATCAACATGGACGGGACTGGAAGGGATTATGCTCTGTGAAATTCAAGAAGAGACAGTCAGCTATCATATGGTTTCACTTACTTGTGGAATGTAAGGAATAACAGGGAGGACATTAGGAGAAGGTAAGGAAAAGTGAATTGGAGGAAACCAGAGTGGGAGACGAATCATGAGGGACTATGGACATTGTGGTGGGGGGATGCATGAGCCTGGTTGTGGGTCTTAAGGAGGGCACGTATTGCAGGGAGCACTGGGTGTTATACTTAAACAATAAATCATGGAACACCACATCAAAAACTAATGATGTACTGAATGGTAACATAACAAAAAGAAATAAATAAACAAAAACAAAACAAAACAAAAATAGAGAACAAACTGATGGTTACTAAAGGGGAGGTGGATGGAGGGATCAGTGAAATAGATGAAGGGGATTAAGAATATGATTTTCTGAATATGAGCACTGAGTAATACATAAAATTACTGAATCACTCTATTATACATCTGAAAGTAACATGCCACTATATGTTAAGTCAACTGGAATTAAAATAAAAAAAAAAAAGAAATTACAAAGGGAGCATCACTACCAACCTTATGAAAACAGAAAGGATTATAAAGGAATCCTAAGAACTGTGTCAATAAATTAGATGACTAAGTTGAAATGGACACATTTCTGGATATACACAACTACCTAAACTGACTCAAGAAGAAACTGACAATATAAGTAGACCTATAACAAGAGACTGGGTTAGTGATCAAAAACCCCTCAGAAAAACCCAGATACAGATATCACCACTCCTGAATTCTACCAAACATTTAAAGAATTAATAGCACTACTTTACAACTCCTCCAAACATAGAAAAATATAGAATACTATTTTAAGGAAAACATTCTATCTACAATAGCATCACAAAAGGAAATAGCCATAAAAGAAATACAAAGCTTATATTATAAATATTACAAGTCATAGTTAAGAAAAATGTTTAAAGACTGATAACAAATGAAAAGATATCTCATATTCAGTCTATTTCCTCAAAATGTTAATCATGGAGTTACCATATGAATGAACCAATGAACCAGCAATTCCACTTCTAGGTATATACCCAAAAGAATCATAACATATGTAACATAAACTTGTACATAAATGTTTATAGCATTATTCATAGTAACCCCAAAGTGAGAAAAATCCAAGTTCCCATCAATTGAATGGCTAAACAAAACATGGCATAGCCACAGAATGGAACATTATTTGACAATAAAAAAGAATGAAGTATTGATTCATACTGTAATATAGATGAACCTTTAAAAGAGCTTGCTAGGGGCACCTGGGTGGCTCAGTTGGTTAAAGCCTCTGCCTTCGGCTCAGGTAATGATCCCAGGGCCCTGGGATCGAGCCCCGCATCGGGCTCTCTGCTCAGCGGGGAACCTGCTTCCTCCTCTCTCTGCCTGCCTCTCTGCCTACTTGTGATCTCTGTCTGTCAAATAAATAAATAAAATCTTAAAAAAATAAAATAAAAGAGCTTGCTAAATGAAAAATATCCAACATAAAAACCATATATTATATGATTCACCCATTAAATAAAATGTCCAGAATAGGAGTGTCTCTGGAGAGAAATTGATTAGTTCTTACCAGGGGCTCTTGCATAGTTCAGCATTTGCTCCCTTGCACAGTTTGTTAGCTCAGTGGTTCACAGTGTGTCAGAAGGCCTGTGCTCAGATCCTGGCTCCTCCCTCTATTAAGGAGGGACCTTGGGAAAGTTACTCACTGAGCCTCACAAAATGGGTTTCAATCATGTTAGGAAAAAAAGAAAGTAGTGGCTAAGTTGGTTTTTTTTTTTTTTTTTTTTTTTTTTTTTTTGTAGTTGGGGCAAGTTCAATTTTATAAAATTTTTCCACAAAATTGCAAACAGATCTCAGAAGACTGTGTAAGGAATAAATGGAAATTACATGAAGCACCAAAAGGACTCAGTAAAGTGATCAGTATTACTATTACTTGATGTTAAATAAGTTACCTTAATAAATAAACAAATGACTATTTAAGTCTAAAAAACAGTTTCTGTCAATAAAATCTACAGTCAATACACTTTTCCCCAAATGTTTTGATTTGGTAGTTGACTTCTGAACTACTTATCATTTCTTATTCCCCTTGTCAAATATTTTAAAAGAATTGTTAGTTTACAGCTTTATTGGCTAAAGGAATGCTCAGCTTTTATGTTGTCCCTTTCTGGCATTGAACTTTCTCATTCCTGCTGATTTGCTGTCTAAATACAAATAACACTTGAAAACAACTGAGAAGGCTCATTAGCTTTGGAAAAACTGAATATACACTTGAAACTTCGTTTCTTCTCAAAATAAGAGACTTTCTTTTTTTCTCCCTTCTACTTGAGGCTCCCCTCTTTTGATTTGGAGGCAATTAATTCAGACTAAAGCCAGTGATCCTGTCGTTAGGGCACCTTTAATTTCAAAGCAGACCAAAGAGCCAGCCCCAGCTTTCCAGAGTCACCGCTGAACACACTCAGAGCATATTTCCAGTATTATACAGGTAAGTGATTTTCTAGAGTATATACTCCTTTGACATTAATAAAGCAATTCCTTCCCCAATATATTCAAAGCCCACGAAGGCTATTTCAAATATACAAATTAAAATTCATCTTTATTTCTAGGCATTTTTAAGTAGAAAATATCTCACTGATACTACCAATTCAAATACGAGATTATAGTCCTTGTTAGAATGCATTGCTTTTACATCTAGATCTGCTTTGCCTCCTGCTAAAAATTCCAACTTTCACTGACATCAACATAATTATAAATTTGCTTTAAACCACAATGCACAAACAGTCCCAAAATAATAATATGATTACTGGAAATAGTTTAAGGTTTTATGACAGACTTACATGCTGTGGAGTCAAATTACGGTTTCTGAGATCACTTGGAAAATTTCCTCTGTGTGGGGGCTATGCCAATCACTCATTAAAAAGATAAAGTTCATTTGCATCCTTTTTCTGTCACTATCAGGAATCCGTAAAGTCAGTTTCTTTTATAATTATGTATTTAAATTGTTCAGTTAAATTTATAAAACAAAATATAAAAACCAAGTATACTTACAATTCCAGCTTATATTGCTTTCCCCACACGTTCTCCCCCATTCCTGCCTCTATGTAAACTTTAATTATATAAATCCTTCTTTAATGAATATTAGCATACTACAGGTACTTTTCAGCATTTGGAGTGCATAAAGAGATTTTTTAAATCACTTTTTATATCAGCATGTTACTATCTTGTTTGGATGCACTTGAAACGAATCAACTAACCTTCAGTTGATAAGACATTTTTATTGGGAACATTTTTATTGGTAATCCTTTTTCTTGCATTTATAAATAATACTACAATAAATAGCCCTGTGCATATATGTCTTTTTGTATGTTTGTCCATATGTCTTTAAGATAAATTCCTAACAAGAGATTCCTCAAGAGATTGCTGGACTGAGTGATAAATATCTAATTAATTTTTCTAGATACTGCCAAATTCCACCCCAACTTTTTGCATTTCTACAAGCTATGCATGAGACTCATTTCCCCTACAGCCTTGTCAAAAGAGTATTGTGTTAATATTTCAATTTTTGCTTATCTGTATTTCTCTTATTAGGAGTGGGGTTAAGTAACTTTAACCATATTTAAGGGATATTTGCATTGTTTTCTTTGAGAGCTATGTATTCATTTACTAGCCTTACTTTTTAATATATAGTTTGGGAATTTCTTTCTTCTTAGAAGAACTTTAGGCACTGGCTTATTAACCTTCTGTAGCGTAGGTGGCTAATAATTTTCCCAGTTTATCATTTACTTTTTTGCTTTGTGTATACTTTATTTTTTTTTTTTGTCATGCGAAAGTATGTGTGTGAAGTGGAGCTTATTTTTTCCCCTGGATTTTAAGTAGATTTTAGAAAAACTTTCCTACAACCCAGTTGTATGAAATTCACCCACATATTTTATTGTTTTTATATGACCCATTTGGAAATCACTTTGGAATATACGCTCAAGAAATTCCTAAAAGTTTACCAAGCGTGAGCCAGTATAAGCTGGCTTCAGAACCCCACTCATGGCAGATGGAGGGTGGAGAGCCGCGGTTGTTTCTTTGTGTCGTTTCCATTCGTATGTTCTTAGGTATAATGACTAGTTGCGTTTTATCAAGTCAGTAAGTTTCATGGTGCCTCTGATTTTCCAAATTAAAAACCTCTTTGAACGTTGAGAAAATGGGTCATTATTCTTGAGGAATAGTGCATTATATTCTCCCCCGGGGGTGGGGGAGAATGTCTAACTATCTGGTTAGAAAAAAATCAGCTATTTCTCTAGCTGAGCTTTCTTGAGTGTAAAACATCCATTATTCAGCTGCATAATCCCGCCCCTCCTTTCGGACACCCCCAACAGAACACGGAGCTATCCTTGCGGGGAGACCAGGGTGACACATGAAACGGCCACGGGTTTAGCCGATGGGCACTTACTCATCCCACTAAGTTCATATTTTCCTCTCGGATTTAGAGAATCTGCTATCCCCAAATGGACAGAAAAAGCACGGTAAATAGTAAAGACTCACCACTACTGGACGCGTCATTGAGATTGAGCAGGCCCCCGCCGAGCCCTCGGTAGCTATGGTAACTGTAGGTTCCGTTTCCGTTGATGTACAGCACCTCCTGGGAGCCGGACACCGCCGAGGAGGAGTACGTGGCCTGGGCCGCCTCTGGCTTACACTGCTTGTCGGCAGCCGCGGATTCGTCCTGCAATGACATCAGCATTTACGTGACGTCTTACGTCACAGCGCTAGTCCACCTGGACCAGGGCGCTCTCAGCGTTATCTACAAGTCTGCACCAACAGGGAAGAAACATCGATGGTCAACATTATTAAGTCAGCACATAGGCACATTTTCCACAACTTGGCTAAACAAACAAACAAAGGAAAGCAAAGTAACAATGGGAGACAGACTGGAGGTGGAACAATTTGCCCTTTCCAACTGAATTGAAAATCACATGGAGAGAGCTGGTGGAGAGAGCAACCTAGATGTCCACAGACAGATGAACAAAGAAAGAAAATACGGTATAGAACGACAGCGGAATATTATTCAGCCGTAACAGAAGAAGGAAATCCTGACATTCTTTTTTTTCTTTTCCCCAAAAGTTTTATTTATTTATTTGACACAGAGAGAAAGAGAAATCACAAACAGGCAGAGAGAGATGGGGAGGTAGGCTCCCTGCTAAGCCGAGAGCCCGATGTGGGGCTTGATCCCAGGACCCCGAGATCATGACCTGAGCCAAAGGCAAAGGCTTAACCCACTGAGCCACCCAGGTGCCCCAAATCGTGACATTCTACAGCGTGGATGAACCTTGAGGACATAATGCTAAGCGAAATGAGTCTGTCACAAAAAAAGACAAATTTTGCACGATTGTACTGAAGCAGTCAAACACACAGAACAGAAAGTTGGAGGGTGGTGGCAAGGGGCCGGGGGAGGGTGCAGTGGGAGCCAGGGAATCTTTCAATGGGTATAGTTTCCGTCTTGCAGGAATGGCGGAAGGTGGGCGGGGAGGTGGTGCTTCTGGGGAGTCTGTGCACAGCAACATGCATATGGTTGACAATATTGTACTGTACACTTGGAAATCATTGGGAGGGTGAATTTTATGTTAAAAAATAGAAAAAAACCTAGCTGGGCTTAAAAAACACATGAAGAGAAATCACAATTTGTAGAAAAACCTTTGCAAAGCTGACTTTCTTAAAATCTTTTTTTTTTTTTAGCCTGTGCCTGCCTGCCCTCCACCCTTGCTCCCCTTCCCTCCCTCCCTCTTTATTTCGTGATTGTAGCAAAACTGATTGTAGCAAAACTGATTGCATGCTGACTCCACACTAGACCCATTTCATACATTATAACAGCCTAAAAAAAAACTGAATAAACCAGAGCCTTTCCACTTGTTTTTCCTTTCTTAAGCTACACTGGTGTCTGCAAACTGTGAATCAAAACTTCTTACCATATCAAGTCGTAAAAGACAATGAAATTAAAATCTGTAATAAATTGTATTTTCACTAGTAAAACAGGTTGACTTGCTCTTCAGCTGTGAGTTTATAAAGTCTAAAATATATACAGTATATATGACTTTACTTGCCCACTGCATTCTTCATATTTTCTTTTTTTTTTTTTAAATAAGAATTATAAACAGATCCCTAGTGAATGCCTAGGAGTGTTTTTGTCATAATCAGAAGTATTTCACAACTTTTAAATTTAGAGTACATGTTTAGAAAAATAGAGTACCTTTCAAATACATTTTTTTTAAGATTTTATTTATTTGAGAGAGAATGAGTGAGAGAGAGCATGAGAGAGGAGAAGGTCAGAAGGAGAAGCAGACTCCCCAAGGAGCTGGGAGCCCAATGCGGGACTCGATCCTGGAAGTCCGGGATCATGACCTGAGCCGAAGGCAGTTGCTCAACCAACTGAGCCACCCAGGTGCCCCAAATACATTTTTTAAAGGCACCAAGTACTAGAAAAAGAGGACACATGGAATAAATAAAAATAAAATAAATAAATAAAAATAATAAAAAATAAAAATAAAATAAAAAAGCATCACAGCTATCAGAATTATGAAATTATGATTTTGTTCTCATTTTTTTTATCTTTTCATCTCTGATTTATTTAACTCTGACCATTACACTTAGACACATTTAGAGCATTTCAACCTTTCATTTCTAGGTAAGAAAAATTTAATAATAAATGGAAAAAAATCCTCTGTGTAAACTGGACTAAAAATAAGAATTTGCCCAGCATTACCTTTAAAAACAAAAAACAAATGCAAACTGACTGAAATTGGTATATGAACTGGAATATCTGATTGTAATTCTCTCTTGCCATTTAAACCCTGGTAATCCCTGGGAGGGCGAATTACTTCAGAACAACACTTTCCTGGAGAAACTTCACTAAAGAAGAGACCAAGATAGAATCCAATTTTTTTTTTTTTTTTTTTTTTTTTTGTATCACTCTACTATTTAGACTAGGAAGTCAGAAAGTTCCAGGCTTTTTTTTTTTTTTTTTTTTAATTAGAAAGTTACTCTTTGCTAGTTGAAAGTACCCAAAGACAGTGGGTTTTAGAATGGAGATATTGGACTTTCACCAAATTTAGCCCTCAAAGTAGGGACTTATGCTAGAAACATGCCAATAAAGGTAGGTTTTTTTTCCTGGTACTACGATATAATATAATATTACAGATAGTAAGAGAGTTTATTTTTTTCAAAGATTTTATTTATTTACTTGAGAAAGAGAGTGAGCAAGCACGAGCTAGGGTGCAGGGGGAGGTGGGGAATAGAGGGAGAGAGAGAAGCAGACTCCCCACTGAGCAGGGAGCCTGAACTCTGGGATCATGACCTGAACTGAAGGCAAATGGTTAACTGACTAAGCCACCCAGGCACCTCAGATAGTATGAGCCTAAATAATCTAAGATATTGAAGAGGATATTTCCAGGAATCTTTTGTTACTGCAAGTATGTGCCGTAATAAGTAGGTCTGAGGTAAATAATTATATTAATTATAGTGCTACTGTGAACAAGAATTGTTAATAAAGCAATATTAATGGTACAGGAATATAGCAACTATTACAATCTTAGAAACTGTAACCAACAGCCTTTTAAATGGCATGTTACAATGACAGAGTAAGTGGAAAATGGTCAAATCAATGATGACAGCACCTCATGCAGTGTCCAAAAGTCTTTTATAAAAGTGCAGTGAAATGTTCTCCCATCTAGGAGTGCCAATCTCCTCCCTTCCTGGAGACAGAGATTATCATTTATACACACACACACACACACACACATACATATACACATATATACATACATATACATATATGTACACACATACACATACATATATACTATATATATACATATATGTGAATTATATATTTATACACACACACACGCATACAATCCTCCATAGCAGAACAAAGACATGTCTTACATAATCATTCAATTTAAACTTATTAAATTAGGAAGGCTTATCAGAAAATTGATAGGTGAATCCATGATATTTACCATGGGTTTTTTTTTATGTCAATGACTTCTATTTTCTCTAAAGAAATAGATTTCAAACTACATTCATGGAACTATAAAGCTTCTAGGGGAAATGTCTTAGAGTCTTCCTGAGATTATGGGACAAGGACATATGGATACCCTGTCCTGCCACGTTCTACCTCTTTACGCAGACTAGTGGACCTTCTTTGCCTTAGTCTAATTCATAAAATCACCCCATCTAAAGTGCATTTTTATAATAAAACCACTGGGCTATGAAGTATTCTTTCTGTAAGGACATGTAGCCACTGAAACTCTGAAAGAAGGCAGAATATTCAATACTTCAAAGCAAATTTAAGGACCTCGGGAAGGGGCTGGCCTCAAACAATTCCACTGCGAGCATAACTTCTCAGATTCCTTGATTGAAAATAATTTAGGCAACGGGATAAAATGTGAATTTCTAGTTTGGCAAAATGGGTGGCTCTTCTGAACATCCCAGTCTATTTTTCTGTGTTTGGAAAATGAAAATAAGAAACACTCACAGGAGAGGAGTTTCTTAATGATGAATAAAAAGAGAGAAGGCTTTATCTCCACAATACTTGCTTACTGATTCTTTGTATGCTAGAATTAATTGGTATTACTAAACATGCTATTTTTAAAATTTGCCTTAGTCTTTCATTATTAACTGTTATTCCAAGCCACAGTAACTGCATGGAACAGGCAGATAATTAATTTCATTAATAATCAAAACAGGCCTTGTAGGGAGTCATTTGTGTTCAAACACAGATTTGCATTATTAATGTTCTTGGCAGTCCACTATATATTGAGAAAGAAAACATATGAAAGTCCCAATAAAATCTGGTCTGTAGTATTTTGGGGGCAAAACTTTAAGTTAATACACGTTTTTCTTTTGAATGATCACTGTTATTGGTTTCGAAGAGGCATAGATTTTAATGATATAAAAAATAAATATTCCCTAGAGTCATTTTATGTCTGTAAGCAACTTTTAATAATCATTATTTCCCAAACTTCTCAAGGCTGACAGCTTGCTCCCTGGGTTGCTATCAAGCTTATTTTTAAAAGAAGATAATATTCATAGGTTACAAGACTGTATAGCTAGGCAATGAAATAAATTTTACTTATCAACAATCATACAAAATCCTATCCTGGCTTTTATGAGACATAGTTCAAATTTTAAAAAATTCCATAAAAATAAGATCACATCGGCAATTTAATGACCACCAGCTGTGCACTAGATAATGCACTGTTGTTTTGATTCAGATTTCTTTGATTAAAAATATACAACAAATTAAAGAAAAACAGTTACTTCTGTAGGTAGGCTCTGGCCTTATCAATAAATATAGCCTTGATGTATATAAATATGCATTTAATATTTAGCTTATAATATATACTACAGAATACTCTAGTAATATTTAGGCTTGTAATAGGCTGTGTGATTACTTATGGATGGAGGGCAAGATTAAGAATCATTTTAAAGAGTAGACATTTTCACAGTCTTTGAGAAGACTGGTTTATATACTCTTGTACCCTAACCTCAGAAACTGGACAGGGTTGAACTTGAATTTGCAGAACCTGATCTGGTACTTGGGCCATATACATTGAATTCCTAAGTGCAGATGCCTAAGGAATCCTTAACTCAAGAGCCTTAGACATTTTCTCTATAAAAATGAAATTTGATGGATTCCACTCAAATTTTTGACAATAGAGTTCAAAAAAATTTTTGCATGGAAAATGTTTCATTGCCTTTATTATATCTCCCAAGAATTACACTTTTTCTTAGACTATAGCTTCTGCCATCTATTAAGTATACTTTGTGCTTTCATAAAGTTTTCTCTATCTATAATTAGAAAACTCCAATAAAATTTACTCCTATATTCAATAATCCAGATACCTTCATTCTTTTTGTCTTTTACCTTACACTGTTAGAGCAACTGGAGTTTGCAAGGCAATGTTGCATCAACAGTGAGTTATATTTTTAGCTTATCATTGAGGTGGTCAGGGAACTAGTGATTCACCTTTTGCACAGACCTCAAAGAAGCTTCTCACTGCGAAATAGCAAACACAGGGATAATTTAGGTGTAAGTTTGCTGAGCTTTCTAGACAACTGTTACAAGATGTCTCCTATCTTTACATGTTCTCTGCAGTCTATATGACAGAAGCATTTTTACTTAAGTGACTGCTCTAAATGTCTCCTTTGCTTTATTAGTACAGATGGGGTGAGGGAGTACAATTTATTTCACATGTAAACTACTGGAAAAGATGCCTACTTTCTAAAAGCTTCTCTTCTTCCACTTGATAGCAAGTGTTCTAGAACTAAGTACATTGCTGAGAGTTTCCATGGAAATTCATAAAAGATCTGAGAGAACAGGAACTTCCATTTAAACTGCTTTACTGCTGAGAATAAAACAAGTCTGCACTTAAAGTAAATGAACTCATCACTTGAGATGATGAGAAGTGATTGATGATGCCATCAACACACACATACACACACACACACACACACACACACACACACACACACACAGAGTAATATTCAGGAAGTCTTTTCTTTCTTTCATTTAGGAACATTCCATATTGTCTCCTCCCTTGTTGGCCATACAAATAATTAAGATAGTCAACACAGAAGACGATTTTATGCAAAGATGATCCCAAATCCACTAAGATAATAAGGAAAACATCTTTTTTTTAAATTTTTTTAAAAGATTTTATTTATTTGACAGAGAGAGAGCACCAGTAGGCAGAGAGGCAAGCAGAGAGAGAGAGAGGAGGAAGCAGGCTCCCTGCCGAGTAGAGAGCCCGATGTGGGACTTGATCCCAGGTCCCTGAGATCATGACCTGAGCTGAAGGCAGAGGCTTAACCCACTGAGCCACCCAAGTGCCCCAGGAAAACATCTCTTAATCAAATACAAGTCACCTAGTGATAAGAAGTGAAATAATAGAGAAGCTAGATTGTGTTTCTGACTTGAGAAACTAAAAACAGGAGACAGCTGTTACCTAGATGTCTGTCAATTTTATACACACTCCCAATAATTTTATACACACTCCCATGATTTTGTAAACAGTCGTTTTGAGAACTACTGGCTTAAATAAAACTACAAAGTAAATACAGTCCCTGACCTGGTAAGTATAGATACATGGTTGGCAAGAAGTAACCAAGTATATTGCAAAGTCAGCTCCTCTAAAATCCTTCCTGATGGCCTTAAAGGTTTATTATCAAAAATGAAAGTACAGACTTAGCATTTAAAAATTTCAACATTAAGGGCAACATGCTATTTACTTATTGACCAAAAAAATTGGATTTAAAAAAATAAATGTAATTTTCTACAGGTTTCTAACACTCAATTTTGAGTTCCTTTGTTAATAGGACCAAAATGAAAATTTAAGGGCAACATCCCTTTGAGGCTCTAAAATTGGATGGCAGTTATAAACTTTTTGGTTAGTGATTTTATATGATATTGTAGTATTCTTGACCTCAAAAAAAAAATCAATTTTAACAAACCAATACCAAATTGGTATCTTAAACATTAAATTTTAATGCATTTTGGAGATAAAAACTATTTTTTCCTAATCACGATATTTTTGCTTCTCCTGAGGTTTTTTTTTTTGTTGTTGTTGTTTTAATATTTTTAAAATCTAGGGGCACCTGGGTGGCTCAGTTGGTTAAGCAGGTGGCTCCAGCTCAGGTCATGATCTCAGGGTCCTGGGATCCAGCCCCACTTTGGGCTTCCTGCTCAGCAGGGACTCTGCCTCCCCCTCTCCTTTGTCCCCTTCCCCCACTCATGGGATCTCTCACTCTCTCTCAAGTAAATAAAATCTTTCCAAAAAAATAAATAAAAATTTACATTTACAGCAATTCAAAACATCTTTAAAACCATACCTTTATTTGCAACTTGGGCTCTACTGAGTAAGAAAAAAAAAAGGGAACTTTCTTAGATTATTTTTTTCTTTGTCCCCTTTCATATAATATTCTGTTTGGGTAAGACAGTTGCAATGTTCTTCCTGGGGATTCCGTGACAGGCCTAGTGTTAGATATTACCTATATAACTGTCACCTTCAAATTCTTACTTCTAATATCAAACTTCCCTCTGAGGCTCATGCCTGAGTAACAGGAAATTCAGGTATGTCAAATTTAATATTTTGAAATTAAATTTATGTTTTCTTTCTTCCAGATACCTCTTGCAAAAATTTTTAATTAAAAAAAAAACAAACAAACAATAGCTGTTCTATCACCAATATATCTTGTTCTGGTTAATTCATTACACCAAGAATTTTTCTTCTCCTATACTGGACTTCTCTCAGTCAAACAACACATAAGTCCTCTCAGCATCATCTCGGAAATGATCCTCAATGGCATACATCTGTGAAGCCCCCACTGAGAATACATAATTCAGAGCCCCATAATCTCTCCTTTGGGCTAATGTGATAACCCTCTGGCCAGTGTTTCCCCCTTCAAATCTTGTCCACATCTTCTGAAGCCTATATATATTTTTAAATTTAATTTAATTAACATATAATGTATGATTTGTTTCAGGGGTACATGTCTGTGATTCATCAGTCTTACACAACTCCCAATGCTCACCACAACACATACCCTCCCCAATGTCCATCATCCAACCATCCCATTCCCCCACTCCCTCTCAGCTCCAGCAGTCCTCTGTTTGTTTCCTGAGATTAAGAGTCTCATGGTTTTGTCTCCTTCTCTGGTTTTATCTTGTTTCATTTTTTCCTCTCTTCCCTACCATTCTCTGCCTTGTTTCTTAAATCCCGCATATCCGTGCAATCACATAATTGTCTTTCTCAGATTGATTTATTTTGCTTAGCATAATACCTATCTTCTAAAATCATTATCATGTTGCTTCCTCTTTGAAAACTTTGAGATTTCTTTTTTCTTCGAGAATAAAACTTAAAAGTTCCTGGCTTCCAAATCTCTTCAGAGTTAGAGAATAATCTTGGCAGTCACATTTTCTGTTACTTCCTCTTATAACACTCTATCCTCTGGTCATAACTTACACTGGAAAAAAAAAATCTTAGCAGTGTAGTATTCTGAGCCATCTAAATGTCCCAAAAGGGCATCAATATATAGAAAATTTCTCATAATTCTTTTTCAAAAAATCAGCTCCTGGTTTCATTGATCTGTTCTATGGTTCAGTTTCTATATCCTTTATTTCTGCTCTAATCTTTATTATTTACTTCTGCTGGTTTTAGGTTTTGTTTGTATATGTTATATCTGATGATGGTTTGTCATTTAATTTTTAATCTTATTTCCAACATTTTAACATATGTATCTAATGTTGAATAACAAATTAAATTTTTTTCTTAAAAGATTTTTTTAAAGTTTCTTAAAAGTGTTTAGGTTTTTTTTTTTTTACTTTTGTGTGAAATTAAAAAGTGTTATATAAATAAAGCAAGTTTAGATATGGTTTTCATCAAACTAAGAACTAAAAAATATCTTCCTTTTTCACACCCTTACTAACCTAAATTCCAGGATAACAAAATATTTTTTCTCCCTAAATCTCTAATATATCTGCCAGCCACCCTTAAACAAAAGAAGCAAGTCTTATATATCTAAAATTCTTGTACTTCTCCAATATACAATTATGTTTATGAAAAAATGCAAGAAAATCAAATAGAGACTAAAAGATATTATAGGAGAGAGAATAAAGACCTCAACTGTGTGCAAATGGGTTGTTCAATTCTCAGATTGTTATAGACAGAAAGACCTTGAACTAAATACTCTACAGAAGATGGGAAGTCCAAAAAGAATGTCAAGACAATTATAGACTAACAATCAGAATCTTTAGCTATAAAAATATTACAGCTGTAGTAATTCAGAACAAATAAATATTATAGTTGCAACCAAAATTCAGAACAAATATTTTTCATGTTAAACTTTGAGAGGCACAATGGAGGCAGTAAAAAATTTTCTTAGAGAAGTTAACCATTAGCTACTATATAGGAATCCCATTAACATGATGATGTCAGAAGAGTGAGGCTAACTTTGTGCAACAGCCCTCTAGAGTATGTTGGACAGCCTGAAGAGGTGCACTGTTTTACCTATGGTGTAATCAAGTCTGGGATACACAAAGTTATTGGCAGTTATCAATTCTAGCCTGATATTTATTTTATTTTGTCCACATAGAACATCTATGTATTACTGGCTAATGCTAAAATAAACTAAGAGATATTAATGCTGTTGTGACTAACATTTTAGTTCAAATCACATACAAAACACATGCTACTTTAAAAGATACATGAAGAGCAACGAACTTTCTTTTCATTCTTTTTCATTTCATTTCAGGAAAACACACAGATTTCCTAAAGTACAAGATTAAGCTACAATTTACGTTAAAACTGTGATTAGATTCCTTGTCACAAATGGCTACATAAGCATAGAGCAACAAAACTCAGGCTGAGTACTTTAAAAGAAACCCCTCAAATACTATGCATTTATCCCTGACGGCAGTCACCCCAAATCTTCTCAGTATGATCCTCGGAGTTTTCATTACTGGCTTAAAAAAATTAGGCTCAACTGGAAAACAGAGATTTGAAAATACAATTAAAGTTTGGGGGAGGGGGTAATACTGGCCACAGCACACAATTTTCATCTTTTCACATCTCTTTCTGAGCAAATAGAAAAACTTGACTAATGATGCTATTTCAACACTGATGTTGGGAGGTAAATCAGATGATTTCAAAATTAGAAACAGGTGTGTCAGCATGGTTGAATGAGCAAATGAAGAACAATCCCTTCCTAATGTCACTCTACATAATAGATTCCTTAATGGCTACTTTTGATGAACATTATGTTCAATCATACAGTAAACATAATTCCATCTGAACTGTGTATCTTGAAGGAGACACATAATTGAGATCTTAATTCCTACACATTGGAATAAAAGCTTACAGGTTATTATAATTTAATATAATCTGGGTGTAAAAATTACCCATCCATTTTGGTATTTCAAGTATATCAATTATGAAATAGTCAAGCTAAAGTAATTAGAAAAGCCATCAAAATGGTGATGCTGGAGTCACTGAGTCATAATGCTTTTATAATAATGTGAAATTTCAAAAGGAACATGCATGAGACAACATGAAATGAACTGAAAATAATCTAGTGATGAATTTAATACATTAAGCCTGACTATATATGGGTATATATATATATACATAAACAAAATACAATGTTTTTCATTAATATTCCTCTCCTGAATAGTACTGTTTCTGTTACTTATAACTCAGTTATGTAAAGTGTTCTGATCTACCATGTTGGCTGTGGTGTAGGGTATATAGTAAGAAAAGAAATAGCACCATTAGTGTATTTCTTCATACATCACATATAAAATATACAATTTTATTTCTATGATGAAAAACTAATTTGTTGTTCAAGAAGTCACTAATTTTTAGGAGTTCTCTAACTTCTTAAAAATATACACAAGTAACCCCATTAATGTTCTTGAACACTGCATGTATTTGAAGTAGTGGTATTATCTTCCTTAAGATGCGGGATTATGTTATCCTACTCCATAATAAATCTTGGTAAAAATAATATAGTTATATATGCAAAGCTTCTCTTTGCGTCTGCTACTTTCTCTGTTGAATTTTCCTGCAAGATCTCAACTGTGTTTATGATTCCTCTATCCTTACTACACCAAAGACCTCTAAAGCTCAATCTGTAATTAAGACCTTTCCCCGAGTCCATCTTTTCAACCACCTACTGGACATAAATACCTGCGTACTCCACAGGTGCTTCCCAACCAGTATGTCAAAACTGTACACTTTCTTCTCATACTCTCCCGTCTGTAGCCGTAATTTGCTCTGCCTCCTGAAGTCCTGACTTCTATTAATGACACCTCCATTCAGTCTCCTGAGCTAGAGACCTAGGCCATAGTGAACAAGCCTGTTTTTGATGACCTCATATGTACAAAACAGGATGAAATCTTACATGATTCTTTAAACAATGTTCTATTGAATATCCTATTTACTGGGGTACACATCCAGCTAGGTGCTGGGGCGACATCAGATAAAATAGACTAGATTCCTGCTCTCAAGGGGACCTATAGAGGTATGGGAGGAGGAGAAACTAGGCAAGAGGAAGACATGAAGCCTATTAAGATATAGTAAGTTCAGACAGTGTTAACCATTAAAAACGAAAGAAAATAGAGTAATGTAAAAAAAAAATTGGAGATGGGTGTCCAAGATGGAAGGTCTTTCTGAGAAAAGTATATAAGCCAATAAGCTAAAAATTATAATTAAAAAAAAAAGAGGTGGTCATATGAACATACGGGGGAAGTGTGTGTGTGACCATTGCACAGAAATCCATCCTGCACTGGATACAAAACATTCTTCATCCCCAAAGATCTCAAGGATTCCTCAGATTTTGTTACATAATGTCACATTAAGTATTCACATAGCTAAGACTAGAACTTGCCTTACAACAAAACATTTAAACACACATTTTTGCTACTGAACTGAATATTCTCATCCCCTCACCCCCTTCAGAAGTGCTAAGAGAGCTCCCTGAGAGTAGAATCACTATGAAGTTAGTTCCCTTGCTCTCTGGACGCTGAATTCAGTCAACGGGAAGCCCAGGAAGGATTCAGAGGTGGAGAGATGGCAGTGTGTGGGGTTTTTAAACCCCCAGACAGCCTCTCCTGCCCTGCTGTGCTCTGGTGCAGCTTTGTTGTCCTCCCCTCCCTTGAACCTGGATCCTACCAACCAGTCCCTCCGTCAAGGCTTGAGTTTTGGTCTGGTTCTAACCGTTCCCTTCCCTTGCTCCTCCAGGCTTCTCCACTTGTTAGTCTAGCTTCCCCTCCTCGTCTGCATTTCCTTAGGGGATCCCACACCTATGTAAACAGTCCAATTGTTAAATAGTCTTCAATACTCTTTGGAATCTGCTCTATCTGCCCTGCTGTGTCCCAGAATGACACAGTGTTCACTACTGAACCAACCAGGGAAAGTGAATATACTTTCTTATCTAAATTTGTATTCCCTTGGTATTAAAATGTGTTTTTCTTTCCTGTTGTTTGTATTCCAAGCCACTGTTTCTAACTGGATAGTATTCTAAGCCACTAACAGTAATTTTCCCCAGATTCTCGCACACATATACAAAACCCCTTGGAACATCTTCCATATCATCAAATCCATTCATTGTCCCATCAGTTCTGTATTCCTCCTGGACACTCCTCTCCTGGAACTCTACCTTCTTATTCTAATCTGGAAAGATTCTTCTCCAAGGCCTCCTTCATAGCATCACTCCAGATACTCTCCCAGCCTCCACTCCCGCTTCTACTTTGGGTCTCCTCTTCTTGGATTCAGTGACTGCTTCCTTGGTTTATGTTCTTGTTTTGGTGGAGAATATTTTCCAGTAACTTTCTGAGAAAGATTATTAGAAGATATATACCAGAAAATGATCTTAAACTACTTTTACCCTTATATTTGATAATTTTGCTGGATATAGAATTGTCTTTAGAATTTTCTAGGTTTTACCCCTGGTGATAAAAATATATGTTTATAAAGCTGTAAAAAAAAAAAAAAAAGAAAGAAAAAAGAAAGGATGAATACCCAAGTTTTGTAGCAACATGGACGGGACTGGAAGAGATTATGCTGAGTGAAATAAGTCAAGCAGAGAGAGTCAATTATCATATGGTTTCACTTATTTGTGGAGCATAACAAATAGCATGGAGGACAAGGGGAGATGGAGAGGAGAAGGGAGTTGAGGGAAATTGGAAGGAGAGGTGAACCATGAGAGACTATGGACTCTGAAAAACGATCTGAGAATTTTGAAGGGGTGGGAGGTTGGGGGCACCAGGTGGTGGGTATTGTAGAGGGCACGGATTGCATGGAGCACTGGGTGTGATGCAAAAATAATGAATACTATTATGCTGAAAAAATAAAAAATAAAAAAAAAAAGAATTTTCTAGGTTTTTACTTCCATGTATTTTAGTGTGGAGGACAGTTTTTGTTCAGTGATGTCGTTTGACTTTCTAACCTTTTTATGTGACTTTTTTTTTCTCCATGAGTATTTAAGATTTTCTCTTCATCTTGTATGTTCTGAAAATTTCATGGTAATGTGACTGACTCAGATCTTTGTTTGCATTTACTGTCCTGACAACTTTATGGGCTTTCGATCTGGCAGTGCACGTTATTTAGTTCTGAAAGTTTTGTTGTTTTTGATAATTTCTTCATATTTTCTTTCTCTTGACTCTGATTAGCCAGATGTTGTCCCTCCTAGATTGATCCTTTTTAAAAAAACTTTCTCTTTAATTTTCCATTCTGTGTCTAATTTTTAAGTTTCTGCATAATTTCCCAAATGATCTTCCAATCCTTAAAACAATTCTGACTATATTTTTTTATATTCCAAGAGTTTGATTTTGTTTATTGTTCTTTTCCACGTATTCATTTCTTATTTCAAGGAAAAACCTTTTTAAAAAATTTGAGAATATGGATTATGTTTTGCCTCAAAATTTTCTTCTGTTCTTTGCTTTGCTTCTGAAATCTGGAGCGCTAAGATTCACAGTTATCTTCCTCTCTGGATCCTCAATTTCTAAAGAAGATTTCCCATTTTCTGAATGGAAGAAATTCTTAGGCTATCTCCATTCTTGGAACTAAAATGTGAAAAGGGCTTTAGTAGAGATATAGAGATTTCAGTTTGAAGAATTTATTCTGCCCATTTTCAGTATATGGTTCCTGCTATTATACCTGACTTGACAGGGCTTAGAGCTTATTGCCTTTATTTCTCTGCAGGATAAGCCTCTCATCTCCTTCTTGGGGGGTCAGAGGAAGAGATCCTGTGGTAACACAGTATTGGGGAGGGGACCAAGGATCTAATAACTTCTCAGATCTACTGAGCCAATTCTTCTGTTTTCATATTCACACTTCTCCACTTTCTGGAATACCTGGTGCTCTTAGTTCTCAGACTTTCATGGTCTACACGAACTGAATGGTTTCTTACTGTTATCTCGCTACTATCATTTGCATGTCAGATTTCCATTTTCCTTTCCTGAATCCTCCCCATTCTGTATCCCCTCGTAGGACTAACCTCTTTACATTCACTTACAATTATTTTAGTGGGGTTTTGGAAGGAAGCAGAGATAAAGACAAGGATTTATTTTGCCATGTCAAAAGACATGTAGAATTTCAAACTTTATATACCTAAGATGACAGCTAAGAAAACTTCAGGATATAATGCAATATGTTTAGGATTAGGATCTTTTAGTCTCAGATTCTTGTCATTTGGAATGGTTTGAATACATCAGATGGCAAACCACCTTAAAGTTTTGTTTGATAGAAAAGGAAAATTTTAGGGGTACCTGGGTCGCTCAGTGGGTTAAGCCTCTGCCTTCGGCTCAGGTTATGATCTCAGTGTCCTGGGATCGAGCCCCACATCGGGTTC